>NC_140227.1:8528904-8986404 GCF_951802725.1 Rutilus rutilus
TAACGATTTTTGTGACTCTACTTAAAACTAAGCCCCCATTTTTGACTAAAGGTGGCGCTACTGAGCCCCTCACCACGCCCGTTTCTGAAACTTTGCACATGTCTACCGGCTAATAAATGTGATGTGTCTGTCGAGTTTCATCCAATTTCAAGTATGTTAAGAGTCTCAAAAGCATCTGAAAAGAATATTAAAGTTTGATGCGTTGCCACGGCAACAGTATTTAAGATATCAATAAACTTTTCACAGGTCTACATCTGCTGTGTGTCTACATTATACACATAAAGTTTGAAGCAAATCGGGTAAAAATAAGAGGGTGATTTCAAAGCATTTTGAAAGTGACACACTTCCTGCTGCCAGTTGGTGGCGCTATAACTTTGACTCACAATAGTCACATCCATGTGATCGGCCTCTTACAACGAACACACTGCGGAAGTTTCATCAAGATCAGTTAATGTATGCAGAAGTTATAACACACTTCCTGTTTATCTTTTCTCGCTATAAATTCGTTTCATCGCCACGGCCAAACCGTTCGAGATATCAAAAATCCGTCCGCAATTTAGCATCCTCAATGTCTTGACTTCATGCTGACCGAGTTTGGTGTGGATTGGATCAATTCCCTAGGAGGAGTACATTAAATTCCACAGCATGCGTTTTTCAAACAACCCATAATAGCTGACTTCCTGTTGGGCAGAGCTAATAACTTAGAGTGCGAAAGTTGTTCGGCCCGATGAGATCTATATGTGTACCGAGTTTCATACTAATACGTTCTTGTATGTGTCCAAGATTTAAGATTGTGTTCTAGGGGGCGCTGTCGAGCCCCCCTGCCACGCCCGGGTACCAGCTTCAGCCCGGCCCTAATGGCCGCGGGTTCTGACCTGTGTGCAAAGTTTCATGAGTTTTTGAGTCTGTTAAGGGTCCCAAAAGCCCCCGAACCCTTGAACAACAATAATAATAAATATAGCTGCGAGCAGCGATTACGGGCCCAAGCCGGTGGCACCGCAACCCCGGTGCCTTTAGTTACCTAAAGGCACCGGGGTGGCGGTACCGCCGGCTTTGGCCCTCCATCGCTGCTCGCAGCTATATTTATATATATATATATATATATATATATATATATATATATATATACACACCGTTCAAAAGTTTGGGGTCAGGAAGATTTTTTATGTTTTTAGGAGAAGTCTCTTCTGCTCACTAAGGCTGCATTTATTTGATTAAAAATACAAACAAAAACAGTAATATTGTGAAATATTATTCCCATTTAAAA
Organism: Rutilus rutilus; assembly: GCF_951802725.1. Lineage (NCBI taxonomy): Eukaryota > Metazoa > Chordata > Actinopteri > Cypriniformes > Leuciscidae > Rutilus > Rutilus rutilus. The sequence continues at coordinate 8,530,172 of NC_140227.1, forward strand.
CAGCTGTTTTCCATTTTAAAATATTTTACACTGTAATTAATTTATGTGATCAAAGCTGAGTTTTCAGCATCATTACTCCTGTCTTCAGTGTCACATGATCCTTCAGAAATCATTCTAATATGATGATTGATGGTCAATAAATATTAATTATTATTTTCAATGTTGAAAACAGTTGTGTACAGATTTTTTTTCAAAATGCGTTGATGAATGTAAAGTTCAAAAGAACAGCATTTATTTCAAATACAAATTTTTTTTAACATTATAAATGTCTGTACTGTAACTTTTGATCAGTTTAACTCATTCTCGATGAATAAAAGTATTGATTTATTTTATTTCTTTCCCCCAAAATTTAAATTTAAATTATTACTGACCCCAAACTTCTGAACGGTAGTGTTTAATGTTACAAAAGCTTTAGATTTCAGATAAATGCTGTTCTTTTGAACTTTCTATTCATCAAAGACTGTACACAACTGTTTTCGACATTTAAAATAATAATGAATGTTTCTTGAGCATCAATCATCATATTAGAATAATTTCTGAAGGATCATGTGACAGTGACGACTGGAGTAATGATGCTGAAAACTCAGCTTTGATCACAGGAATAAATAACAGTTTAAAATATATTAAAATAGAAAGCAGCTGTTTTAAATTGGAATACTATTTTACAATATTACTGTTTTTGTTTGTATTTTTAATCAAATAAATGCAGCCTTGGTGAGCAGAAGAAACTTCTCTGTTATGTGCGCGCCACAGACTGCACGCACGTCCGCTTAGAGTTCCGCCTTTTGCATTCCGTCAATATTACGTTATTAGAAAAATATTTTTTTAGAGAATCGATTTTTTGACATTTGTGAATCGATTCAGAATCGTCCACGTCCGCATCGCGATGCATCTAAGAATCAATTTTTTCTCCCACCCCTAGATTTCATACAACAGGTTAATAAACAGTTACAATTAAGTCACTTACATTTTAGATGCAATGTTGACTGTTTTTGTTCTGTTTCAGCAGCGAAAATAGTTAAACAAAGATCACGGCAGAACCATCACGCATCACGTGTTTTCTCATAACTGAACGATTCAGCATTTTTAACGAATCGGTTGACTCAAAGATTGAATGATCAATCCATAAACATCTGTCTTAATCATGATCGACTCATTCGAACGAATCGTTTGAACGAATGAATCAATGACTCGCTTATTAAGATGGATGCCTGGCGACACCTAATGGCGGTTTAGTGTTGTTTAAAAGCATCATTCTTTCCCACATGTGTGTGATTTGTGTGTGCAACATTATCATTATTTTTCTTTCACTATTATATTAGCGATTTAAAAGCACCCACTCGTGTCACACATCGATTAACCGGTGGGAAAATATCCTCAGACACATACCTAATAAATGTATATTTAAATACAATATTGGCCTACTTGGTAAAAAGTTTTATATACTATTTTGATGTCCTTTTGGACACAAGAGGGCAGTATAGCCCTATGTTTGCTTTTTTGTTGAACCAAATAGCACTAAATAGCCTGTTTTTAACTTTTTCATTCTTCTTGAATTGCAAAAACAGAATAAAATGGGTTTAGTTGTGATATTTGTATACTTTTATATAGAAATAAATGGTATATAATTACATTTTTAGAAGATTTTTACTTTAATCCCTCGCCATAGCAAAACCGTTTGAGATATTTATTATCCATTCACAATTTAGCATATTTAATGTAGTTTCATCATGTTGAAAAAGTTTGGTACGAATAAAATAAATAGTTTAAGAGGAGTGGCTAAAAATTCAGAGGCTGATTTTGCAAAAAAATTCACATTCAGACCAAAATATCTGACTTCCTGATGGCCAGAGCTATTGAATGTAAATTAGAAAGTTGTCCGGCTTGATGAGAACAATATACAAACTATTTTTTCTTTACTGTAGTTAAAAGTAACCCCCCCACTTTTGTCAAAAGCATGTTGAAAGTGACACACTTCCTGCTGCCAGTTGGTGGCGCTATAACTTTGACTCACAATAGCTACATCCATCTGATCGGCCTCTTACCACGAACACACTGCTGAAGTTTCATCAAGATCAGTTAATGTATGCAGAAGTTATTCCACTTCCGTGTTTCTCTTTTCTCGCCATAAATTCGATTCCTCGCCACAGCCAAACCGTTCGAGATATCAAAAATCCGTCCGCAATTTAGCATCCTCAAAGTCTTGACTACATGCACACCGAGTTTGGTGGCGATTTAATTAATTCTCTAGGAGAAGTGTTTCAAATTCCACAGCAAGCGTTCTCCAAACAACCCATAATTGCCGACTTCCTGTTGGGCTGGTGTAAAACTTAGAGCACGAAAGTTGTTCGGCCCAATGTGATCTATATGTGTACCGAGTTTCATATCATTACATGCAAGTGTGTTTGATTTATGGACAAGTGTTTGGATCCCGTTCCAGGGGGCGCTGTTGAGCCTCCCTGCCACGCCCGGGTACCAGCTTCAGCCCGGCCCTGATGGCCGCAGGTTCTGACCTGTGTGCAAAGTTTCAAGAGTTTTCGAGCACGTTAAGGGCCCCAAAAGCCCCTGAAACCTTGAAACACACTGAAATCAATTGGAAATTCCCTCCCACCCCTCACACACACAGAGAGAGAGAGAGAGAGAAAATTCTCCAAAAAATCACATTCAAACCAAAATATCTGACTTCCTGTTGCTCTCAGCTAATAAGTGTGAATTAGAAAGTTGTCCGGTTTAATGAGAACAATATACATAGCGAGTTTAGTGACTCTATGTAAAACTAAGCCCCCATTTTTGACTAAAGGTGGCGCTACTGAGCCCCTCACCACGCCCGTTTCTGAAACTTTGCACATGTCTACTGGCTAATAAATGTGATGTGTCTGTCGAGTTTCATGCAATTTCAAGTATGTTAAGAGTCTCAAAAGCATCAAAAAAGAATATTAAAGTTTGATGCGTTGCCACGGCAACAGTATCTAAGATATCAATAAACCTTTCACAGGTCTACATCTGCCGTGTGTCCACATTATTCACATAAAGTTTGAAGCAAATCGGGTTAAAATAAGAGGGTGATTTCAAAGCATTTTGAAAGTGACACACTTCCTGCTGCCAGTTGGTGGCGCTATAACTTTGACTCACAATAGTCACATCAATGTGATCAGCCTCTGAGCAAGAACACTCTGCTGAAGTTTTATCAAGATCAGTCAATGTATGCAGAAGTTATAATACACTTCCTGTGTCCCATTATTCGCCATAAATTCGTTTCCTCGCCACAGCCAAACCGTTCGAGATATCAAAAATCCCCTGGCAATTTTTCATCCTCAATGTCTTGACTTCATGCACACCGAGTTTGGTGCTGACCGGGTGAATTCCCTAAGAGAAGTGTTTCAAATTCCTAAGCATGCATTTCCAAACAACCCTAAATAGTCGACTTCCTGTTGGGCTGGCGTAAAACTTAGAGCATGAAAGTTGTGCGGCCCGATGAGATCTATATGTGTTCCGAGTTTCATATTATTACATGCAAGCGTGTTTGATTTATGGACCAAGTTTTCGGACCCCGTTCCAGGGGGCGCTGTTGAGCCTCCCTGCCACGCCCGGGTACCAGCTTCAGCCCGGCCCTGATGGCCGCGGGTTCTGACTCGTGTGCAAAGTTTCAAGAGTTTTTGAGCATGTTAAGAGCCCCAAAAATGCCTGAATAGTCGTAAGAAAAATAATAATAATAATAATAATCCTACCGAAAACAATAGGGCCTTCGCCCTTTCAGGGCTTGGGCCCTAATAATAATAATAATAAACAGAGCAATTCCAAGAGGGTCCTCACACCATCGGTGCTCGGGCCCTAATAATCCAGAGAGATTTTTGTATGTACAAGCAGTCTAACAACAGCGGGTGCTCCGATCTGGAGATCTGATCTCACCATCATCGAGTCTATCTGTGATTACATGAAGAAACAGAAAAAACGGACACAGACTAAATCCAGAAGAACTGCGAGAACGTCTCCAAGACGCTTGAAACACTTGGCACATCTCTGCATTGACTGTTTCCTATGTAAACAGATTTCTTGATTATAATGACAGCAATCTAGTTTTGTTTCATATTTCCATCAGAACTGTTGTTGTCGTCTGCTGACAACTTTATGTCATGCGTGAATTTTAAACTTTATATTACCCTGACTTATGGAACCATATTGATTGCACTGGAACCATTTCGAGAAAAAGAGAACCAGCACCATTTCTGTGGAAAGGACCTAATAGAGGTTCCCAGAGCACTTTCTTTCACAGGCCCAAGGGGAGGAACTCACTGGAGCGTTCGGGGCGATTGAGTTTCTCCTGCGTGATGCTGCTACTCTCATCTTCTCCATCAGCGTCAGAACCAGAGCTGCTGTCGCTGCAGCTGGCCGAAGAGTCTTCAGGGTCTCTGTGCCCTCTGGGTGTCGGGCTGCTCTCAGGCATGGATGACAGGACCTACAGGCAAACAATCACATAAACACATCCGCAGGGAGAGACGAGAGATCATCCTAGAAAAATGTCAGTTCTGCAGCTTTCAGCCTGAGACCAATTAACACTTGCCACTATTGAAAGAATGTAAGGGCGGCGGTGATGCATGCCTGGCGAACCCTGTCTTGATTTTCTTGAAGTCTTGATTAATGTCACAGCAGAAACAATGTTCATTTGGTCTGAAACACATGCACTGTATGCCAGGGGAACTAATCTATTATGTCCTTCAAGAAGTATTGAACAACAAATTGAATATCTGTCCAACACTTGGGATGCACTGACTATTAGCTTCCTGAATGCACTAATTTCACCTTTTCAACTTCAATTTGGCTCAAAGGTCTGTCTAAATTAACACTTTGCATGTAATCTCCAACAGAGTTTTGAAAGAAAGCAGAGAGTTCCTGCTTTTTAAGAGAAACTGCTCGGGACTATTTAAATTTCTTAATTTCTGCCTTGTCAGATTATTCCAAATGGCCCTGTAATGGCACTGTTAAGAGTGTTCCAATCCATCAGAGCAGATACTGCCAAAATGAAACCTACATTCTGCTAGTCAAAAGTGAACCAACTCCAAATCATGCCAAACAGTGTATGTAACTGTCTGTAACAGCAAATGTCATGACAACTATTTCACCCCAACCTAAAATAGGGGGGAATTATATTTTGCATTGTGACATTTTGATAGTCAGGTACCACAAGTAATAACCCCATACATTTTCTCCATCTATATTATAGAATTGTAAAGAAAACTTTCAAGACAGACTTATCATGAGCTCTGAGATAGCAATAGCATAGGCTGCCGTACAAATTCAAAAGCAGTAACTACTTATTTCGTGAAGTTATGAATTGGTTGCTTACACTATGATCTGTCCAGTGACAGACAGTGCTCAACTGCAGTCAGATTAAGAGAAAACTGAGCATGAAAACTCAATCAAAACATACAATTTTCAGTTCCAGTGTTGGTGTAGTCATTGCCTTTGCTGGGCGGTGGTGCACTTTTGTAAAAATCATAAGTCAGTGTGATTTCACCAATCAGAGAACCATAAGAGTAATAAGAACTGTGGTAAAAGAGATCAGTGGGGATCACCGACTCATTGCGAATGACGTAATCGAATTAGTCTCCAAAAATTCTCAAACTACCTTGAATGCAAAGCAACTTGCTTAGGATAAAAGCATTTGCCATGTAAAAAAAGAAATAAAATGTACATAGTAAATATAGTTGGCAAATGTAATTACTTTAAATTTCTTTTGATTAAAAAAAGTGAGTTTATCTACAATTGTGACTTCGTACCTTAGAACCTTTCTGTTTAGAGGTTTTTCCCAACAGTTTCTCATCATCCAGTTCACACTGCTCCAGGAGGTCTAGGATATCTTCCTCCTGCAGAACAAGTCACAAACAAATGCATAAGATTGTCTTTGTTTTTCACATAATATAAATTATATATTACTATGTGTTGATTTATTGGTGCATATTGATTATATATTGGTGATTATTTGTAACAATCAAAATCATCTATTTGCATATTGATCATATATTGTTTATTTGTAACCAAATATTTGCTGTGAAATGTATATTTAAATCAAATTATTTGGATGAAATAATGGATGGTTTAACTGACCCTTATGAAGCGATACTATATTAAATACATAAAGATCAAGATCAAATATCAATCTAAAACAATCAAAATACAACTGTTTTGGATATATATGCCAACTCATACTATTAGTGTGAAATCAGCACAAAAAACATATATATATATATAATTTTAGTGAGGCCTCTTCATTCCAAAAATATTTTAAACACATTATTATCTTGTGCAAACTATAAGTAATCAAATTGAGTAATTTCTGGAAAAAAGTCCTAAATCAAAACAGTACTTTGCATGACACCTAAACAATTTCTTGGCATAAATCAAAGCCATGTGTTTCGAGTTCAGGGATCCATCTGGAATCTGTATCTGAACCACACTTTGAGTTTAACACATCATAATCTATTCGGCATTTCTTCCTTGTCATTTCTTTCAAATAAAGCACTCTGTTGTTGACTTTGAAGTATGGGTTCACTGCAATTGCTCAGTTCACATGAGAAAAGACTCTAAATTTAAAGTTCCATGGTATTACAAATCACAGATTACTAAATCCTACCTCTAAAATGACCAATTCATTTTCCATTATATTTTATGAATTAAAACCAATGATTCAGGCAAGCAACACCAGTTAATTTAAAACACTGTAAAACTAATTATTGGAATGATTCAGTATGATTAATAATTCTGATTCCAATTATAGTGTAACACTTTTGATAAATCCAGCGGTCTTTAAAATGACGTATTTCTCTTCCACAACAGTAGCACATTCACACTGACTGTTCCTAGAGCTGCCTGCAGATCCCTTGATGACACCCTACAGTTCTTTTAAGACATCCTGAAACATCTTGCACTCTGCTCTTGGGATGAATGGTGTGACAGACCAGCCTGGACAGATTGCCAGTGGTCTGAAACCATTATTTGTAGATTACTTACAATAGTGGACTTAAAATATCTTGGAAAGGGCTTTGAATCCCTTCCCAGACTCATAAGCCTCTACAACTTTCCTTCTGGGGGGCTCAGGCAGTTCTTTTGATATCGGCATGACGTACTCCAACACTTATGAGCAAACCAGACCAGTTTATTGAGGTTTATAAAAGGTTAGCCTTTCTCTTTAATTATCTGATTTGCACGTTTTTCAAACCAGTTGGTGCATTTAATTGGGTACTTGATGTAGTCATAAATTCCAAGGATCATTTGATAAATATATTTTATTTTATCTAATTATCTGTATGGTCTATTATGTAACACCTTTCACATTTTTTACTTTAATACAGACTTTTTCTTCATTACTAACTCCAGATGATTATACCCCCTTTGCAATTTTAATTTATAAATATCAAAATAATTCAGAAACACGTTAGGTGTTTTCAATTTAATACCATTATTATTTTAATTACTATTTAATAACGTCAAAAATAACTTGTATATTTCAGTGTATAATAATATTTTATTCATTTGACATGAGAGATATTATTAAGCTTTGAATCCAAAACTAAATTTTAATCTAAAAAGGGACTTAGTGTCTGTCAACTGGTTCATACAAATAAATCCAGTCCAAACAAAACAAGATTGGATAATGACAGTAGTTCAGATGAGAAAACGGCAGGCGTGCAGCTGTATAAACAAACAATAAATGTATTTTGGTGACAGTCTCAAGAATTTGATCAATACTGTTCTGAATCTGCTTCTGAATCAACAATTTTTTTTACGTTTCTCTGATGTGACTCTGATGTTTCTCCATTACAAATGTTGCATGCTTTTCAAGCAGAAACATTATCCCAGCTGTAACTCAATAAGCCAGGCATTGATCTGTTGTTCTGGCTCAGATGGAGAGAGATTTTAAGTGCATTAAACTTCTTTTGCTCATCGCCGCCTTCCATTGTTTCCCAAATTCAGAGTGAGACTTATTGTTCAGGCAGTAGGTAAAGAGAAAAAAAGCCCACAATAAGCCAACACTCTGACTGCAGGTGATGTGTCAATATCTGCAGTGTTTGCTTAGATGTTTATGAAATTTGTTTTTGTTACCTTGTTTTGGGTCAATTTTGGGGATATTCTTTTTAGATAGGCCTTAAGCATCATTTATGGCAGGGATGGTGGGAACATATGAAATAGCTTAAGTCAGGTGTGTGCCTAATGCAGAGGACGCATCTTCAACAGGAGTTTTCATTTTGTCAGCGTGTGTTACAATAAGTTGCGGTGAAATGCTGGAAATTGCCATTGTTAATGTTTTACTGAGTGCTGGTTGTGGTTGTGAAAAGCAAGGTAACAACAGGCAAAGCTCTCTCCCGCACACAGCTGTTCGCAGCTTGTTAGGCGTTCTAAAGAAATCAACCCAGGCTCATTGGAAATACGTGCCTGTGGCGACATTTCCTTAACATACTTGATATTATAAACAAACAGCAAACATTACATCAAAACAGATTTGCTGAAGCAACCATGATATTTTAGCTTGCGTCTACAAGTCTTTGAGCTCTTTTATCAAGACTTGAGTTTCATGTGACTTGAGTACCCGAGTGCCCGAGTTTACCTGGTGAGCTACCGAGCAAGTCTACTGCATGGGAAAAGCTACACATATGGAGCTGGTTATGTGATGATGCAAACATCAAAACTTATTAGTTTACAAATTATGCACCGATATAATTGTTTGAGGTCATAACATAGTATTGTGCAAGGAACCAAGTGAAAATAAATCTTTATTAATCGATAATCTGCCCCTGTAATCACAATTTTGTGTGAAAATGAAATAAAGTTGTTGCTGTTTAACTGCCTTTTGTGTTAATTTCAGCTGGAAACTCCATGGATTTGTATTGGTAAGTTTTTGAGTTTTGAGTATTCAATATATGCTGATATTTTTTTCTGGTATTTCTGTTGTAATTATGATAAAGCAGCTTTTCTTTCTTTTTTTCTTTTTTTGATATATTGAATTAATTAGCATGCTTAATTAAATATATGAATTAACCACAATTTGTTTTGTCTTTCCAGAAGTTATGTTCTGTTTGTTATTCTTCTTCTTATTCAAAAAAATTATAATTTGAATATAAAAGGAATAAACATTTTGTGATTGTATGTGTTTATTATGTGTTTATATTATTTTAACATTTTAATTTAGATAGAGTAAATAAATCTGCATTGTTTACCCTTTTGATATTTTATTTCTAAAAAATGCTAAAATTTTACCTTTTATTGAAGTAAAAGAATTGAAATTGGGGGGGAAAATCACATTATGAGATAAATGTTTTTCTCCAAAACACGTTGGGAACAATTATTTGCCCCCTTTTATTAAATACTTTTTGCAACCTCCTTTTTTCTAAGATAACAGCTCTGAGTCTTCTCCTATAATGCGTGATGAGTTTGGAGAATAACTGACAAGAGATCAGAGACCATTCCTCCATTCAGAATCTCTCCAGATCCTTCAGATTGCCAGATCCATGTTTTTCATAATGTGATTTCCCCCCCCACTTTCAATTCTTTTACTTCAATGAAAGGTTAGATTTTTGCTATTTTTTTAAATAAAATATCAAAAGGATTAACAATGCAGATTTATTTTTTACAGCCATCTTTGATCATATTTACCAAGGAGGCAAATAATTCTAACCACATATACACATACATACATATATATATATATATATATATATATATATTAATAGACAGGAAAGCCCACATGATTTTATCTTCCAATAATATTGGACATTTTAAGTTTTATATATATATATATATATATATATACATACATACATTTATTTATTTATTTATTTATTTATTTTCTTCTTTTTTTTACATCCTGCGGCCCCCTTTGAAGCTTGCAAAGGCCCCCTGGTTGAGAACTACTGCACTAGAGTAATAAATTAATCATTGAAGGTATAGTTTACTGAAAAATACAAATCTGCTATCCCCCTCATGTCGTTTCTAACCAACAAGACTTCAGTTCATCTTCAGAACACAAAGATTTGTTCAATATTATCTCATAATTTCATTCCATCCATTGAAAGTCCAAGCAAACAAAACAAAACCAAAAAGCATCAGAAAGGACAAAAAGCAATCCATGTAACGATTAATCCAACCTCGTTGATGACAGAATTTTCATTTTTGCATCAACTATCCCTTTAAGTCCATTTATCTAATGACCAACAGAATTTATTGTTTACCTTAATCAAATGTAATTTTGGACATTTTTTGATTTTTCTAATAACAATGTTATATTAGTCTGTGGATATGAGAAAATCTGATTTGACAGTCCCTGATATCTGTCAGTCTCAGTCCCTGAGATCATTTCATTAACAAAAGTTATTATCTGAGAAGTCATTGGCTACTAACAATTTTTAGTGGCATCAATTAGATTTTCATGACCATTTTCCACCCTCTCTGTGATCCTTGGTATTATATTGACTGTTTTTGGTTTTTTTTTTTTTGCTGTTGTGCTTCTAAAATGTAAATGCTTCTTTGCAAATGAAATGAGAGACAATGCTTTGCTTCAAGCCGTGAACTGTGAGTTTGCTTTCGGGTCCAGTATAGTTTGTGCTGCCCTTGCTGCCTGCTGCATCTTTCAAAAACAGCCTTTTTGCACCGACTGCATTACATTATGTCAGCTAAAATAAAATTCAAGCTGAACTGTACCTCTCATCAGATCAGACTGAAATGATCAGGGTCCTTAAAAATAAACCACAACCTCAGAGTAGGCACTGTTGACGTAAATTTGGCCGGTTATTGTAATCCAGTGATTCTGGAGCAAGCCAATTTTGCAGCGACAGTAAAGATAAATGTGATTGCTGTTTAGACAGAGTTATTATTAAAGTATTCCCATGAAAAACTAGAAAAGTAATTAGTAATTAGTAATACTAATGACTTATTTTGAGTAACTTCCCAAACTCTCTGTAAATTTGTGAGAATTAGACAGGCCCTAGACTAATGTTAAATGCTCAGGGTTGCTAAAAGTCTGAAGCTACAATACATAAACACAATGACAGACAAAAAGGTCAAAACATACAAGGCAATGGCAGAAACTCAGGGCTCTTGAATCTTGCCCGAAATAAGCCAGACATTACAGTAGCTCCGTAGAAAATGGCTCACACACTCCCCTGCCATGTCAACAGTCAGTTCCTGACTCAAAACTACAACCAGCCTAACAACAATCTCCTTTCAAACTCATGCGCAATCCCGCTCCAATGCTAGACTTCAGATTCCATCAATGTGTGCTATGAGGATGAAACCCTTCCAACAATATGCCACATTCATTTGCATGGGTACTAAGATCCGGCCTTGAAATTCCCTGTAAAATGAACATCCAGAGGTTTCAGAGAGGTTGCGGAGCACAATAATGAACTCCATCTGAATAGAGAATTTGAGAGCAGAGGCTTCCATAAAAATAAAAAAGAGAAAAAATGCTCAGAAATGCAGTGGGACAATTTGTATAAAAGGCTAATAAAGCTTTTAAAACATTGCTTAACAATTACATTTTTATATTTTATTATAAAAAAGTCATATTTGTCAGCAAACAGAAGGATGTAACACAAAGGTAACTTCCACAAAGGGTGTTTATTTGCAGGTAAGTGCAGGAAACAAACGATGCAAGCAGGTGGGAGACTGAGTTCATTAAATAGCAGCAAACACTTAACTGTGAATAACAGTTCTTGATATTAACTGGATGGCTGGAGACTGAAGATGACTGATGATGACTGAAGACAGAAGATGACTGATGATGACTGAAGATGGAAGATAATAAAAGACAGGATCGTAACTGGTAAGTATCACAGGAAGATAGTTGTGTAAGTAGCTCGGTATGGATCAACAGGTAAGTAAACATGCTAGTGTCCAACGAGACCAAACAATGAGGTTATGCAAGGCGAGTGCTTATCTGTGTGTCTTGATGAGGTGATAATCAGTGGCAGGTGTGATGATGGCTGACTGAGTGCAGGTGGGATGCTGGGAAATGTAGTTCTGTGGTGATGGGCTGGTGACTGAGGATTGTGACAGTACTACCCCCTCCAGGAAGGTGCGACCTCGCGCCAAAATAAATCCAACTGGGGAGGAAGAAGCCAGGACAGGATGAGCAAGGGTAGAATCCAGAGCAGAAGGTCCATGATGCTGGGCGGAGTTGAAGACTCCCAATGTGGAGCTGGCAGAACAGTAGATCCCCACAGTGGAGCTTTAGACCTCCAAAGGCGGAGACAAAAAACACCACCATCAGAGCAGACAAACCTAACCCCAGGCAGATCGGTTGGCTAGAGACCATCAGGAGGATTAGCTGGCTTAATGTCTGGAGGGGCAGTTGGCTTGAGATCGTCTGGAAGGGCAGCTGGCTTGAGAACATCTGGATGGGTGACAGGCTTGAGAACATCTGGATGGGTGACAGGCTTGAGAACGTCTGGAGTGCCAGTAGTAAGCCGGGTGTCTGGAGTGCCGACTGGAAGACGGGCGTCTGGAGTGCCAGCTGGCTTGCTGATGTCTGAAGGGCTGATTTTGACAGACCTAATAAAACAAAGACAAACAGAGTTCAAGGGCAACCATCAAGGCTGCGACGAGGGGACCTTGATCGGCCTATGTGGCCTTGGCGAGGGGACTTTGATCAGCCTCTGTGGCCGTGATGAAGGGACTTTGATCGACCTCTGTGGACAGAGGACAACCTCCATGGCAACATCAAGGCAAACTGGAAATTTGGGTATGACCTTCTTAGCAGCAAACAGGACAAAGGACAAACAGGAAACTTGGGAACAACCTCCGTGGTTGCATCTAGACAGATAGGAAACTGGGGAATGACCTCCATGGTCGCATTTAGGTAAACAGAAAATTCGTGAACGAACTCCGTGGTCGCTTTAGGGCATACAGAAAGTTCATTGATGAATACCGCCACTTCGATAAGAGTTTGAGTGTGCAGCCCAGACACACATGATGGCCACTGCCATGACGGGTAGAGCACTCAGTAGTAGAAGGGTCTCTGAATCCCCTGGATTTGGAACTATATGGCTGGGTTCAGGCATGATGGCAGAATCCAGGATAGTGGGGAACTCTGCCATGGTGGCCATGTTGGTTGAGGACTCTGATGGTAGAGCAGTCACTGTGCTGAGCTCTGGGACGAGAGCACGCTCTGGGCTGGACTCTAGGACAAGAACGGGCCCGGGACTGAACTGTGGGGCTAAAGCGGACTCTGGACTGAACTCTAGGGCTGGAGTCATCACTGGACTCTGGTCAGGGGCTGGAGCAATTACTGGACTCTGGTCAAGGGCTGGAGCCATCACTGGACTATGGTCAGGGGCTGGAGCCGACACTGGACTGGGCTCAGGGATTGCAGTGATGAAAGGTTGATCTCTTTCCTCCTTAGTGCTGGGGTTAGGCTGGTGTTTAACCAGGAGGAGGCTTCTAGGTTGAGCTCTAGAGCAGGGGCGAACACATAATGAATTGCTGAGATCTGAGTGGACTCCTGGCTGAGTTCGGGGATCTGAGCAGGCTCCTGACTGAGTTCGGGGAAATGAGTGGACTCTTGGCTGAATTCTGGAGCGGACTCTTGGTCTGGGGGGAATTCTCGTATAGTCTCATGGACTGGAGCGGACTCTGGAGTGGGCTCAGGGGCAGGAGCCAACATCGGAGCAGGCTCAGGGGCAGGAGCCGCGATGGAGCGGGCTCAGGGACTTCTCTCACTGGAATGGACACTGGAATTTCTCTCTCTGGAACTGCTTCCTCTACTGTATGGGATGATCCACACAACCATAGAACATAATCAATATAACAGAATCGTTACTGGTATCTGTGTTATCTGTGTGTCTTGATGAGGTGATAATCAGTGGCAGGTGTGGTGATGGCTGACTGAGTGCAGGTGGGAACCAGGAGAGATGCTGGGAAATGTAGTTCTGTGGTGACTGGGTGGTGACTGAGAATTGTGACAATTTAAATAAACCACTACAATAAAGGGCTGTCGATTTAACGTTCACTTTAATTAATTAGTAAAAATAACGTGTTAAAATGATTTAATGCATTTAACGCACATGTCTTGCCACAGACCTACGTAGGTCATCTTACATTGATCATACAGTTGATTGGTGACAAACATGAAGCAGAGCAACAGCTCACTGTATAATATAACCTATAGAATGCAGTTAGAATGCCCCTAAAATGAAAGATATCAGGGCAAAAATATCCCTGTTTTGTCTCATATTTATATCATATGATATAGTTAAGCAATATCACAAGAGTAATGAGCGCAATATCATGAGTCCTGTTTTTGTCCTGAATAGCACAAATGCAAATGTGATATTGATTGTATACAACAGTTCAATAAATAAGAAGTTAGAGCTGCAAGATTAATTGTTAAAAGATCGCAATCTCGATTCAACTCCCCACGCGATCTTAATCCTGCATTTCTACGATTCTGCCAATGATATTCAACGAAATAACGCGCCATAACTCACAGCGGGCGCGATGACGCCTTGACGTCACATCGGGTATTGTGAAAGCCAGATGTGCGTGTGCTAGTTGCATCACAAGAACAACGCATGCGACAGTCGATAAACGTGTCTTGACTTGAGAAGAAACTAAGCAGAGCAGAAGAATGAGTGAGGCAGAGCCAAGCGCAAGTAGGTCTTATGATAAGAACCCTGACGTTGTTTTAGTACCGAAAAGAGGATCTTTTTCCAAAGTGTGGGCTTTTTCCGGTTTCAAACCAGATGATGCTGCTCAACAAGCCATACATTGCAAGCAAAGTTTCCATCGTTTCTACAATGAAGGGTAACACCACCAATCTGTTAAATCACCTGAAACGTCATCACATACTACAGTATGAGATGGTTAAAAACAAAACTGCTCAATCACAAAGTACCAGCGGCCAGACGAAACAAACGCCTATAAAAGCAATGCTATTCAACGCAACACCATACCCCAAAATGTTGATAGGCTACTGTTTCTTGCTAAGAATCTTTAATAGGTCTAGCCTGGCATAATACCTTTGAATGTTGTCAATGTTTAATTGTCATTTAATTTAATTTAATTTATTTAAATATTACATTATTTTTGTTTACAGCATTTGTTTAAATTTGACTGAAGCAAAGAGTATTATGTCTTATTTTGTTTCTATCTTGTTTGGTAACCTAATGTTCAGGGTTTGTAGATCTTTAAAATAATAAAGCTTTTCAGAATCGTGAGAGAATCGTGAATCATGAATAAAATCCAAGCATTAGCCAGAATCGTGCAGCTCTATAAGAAGTTAATATTTTAATAATTTCTAATCAATTTTGTCAACGAAAAGACGTATTACCTATAAAGCCAGAGTAGAACTGTTGTGCGTCTTCGAGCAACACACAGCGGTGTTTCATTTCTGAATGAATCTGCGTTTTGAGCTAATCAATCGGGTGAACCAATGATTCAATGGCCCATTCATAAAGAGAGACATTTACTTCATTCCTGAATGAATCAGCTGTTTGAATAAATCAAATGAATGAATGACTCAATGACTTTTACAGACATTTACCACCACCTACTGGCAGTTTAAGTTTCTTATTTAGAGTATCATTTCATAATGAAAGTATTATTTTAATATTTTCATATTTTGTGAATAGTTCAAACCTGTATGACTTTTTTTTGTGGAACATAATGTAATAATGTGATGTTTAGTCTGTTTTGGTTTCATTTTCAAATACTTTTAGTTTGCTTTTCTTTGTGTCCTGTGTTCTCGCTCATCCTTTTTTTGTCATGGTTATTTATTATGTTATTAATTTGTGCACACCTGTTTTCACTTAAGTTCGTTATCCTGTGTATATAAGACCTTCGGTTCTCTGTGTTCATTGTGTGGTGTTTGTTATGTTTGATTACACACTGTTACATGATTCTCATGCATTACTACTCTTCTGTTGTTTAATTAAAGTTAAGCTGCTAATAGATCCGCTTGCCACGTCTCATCTTCTTCCTCAACCCGAGTGTGACAAATAAATTCTATATTGAAACAAATAAAATATTTCTTTATAAAGCTACTTTTTGTAATGTCTATTTGATGCTTTTCTCATTTAACACAATAATTACTTAAAATTATATTTTAGGAGTCATTTCTCAGCCAAATTTGATGTGCGATTAATTTATGATTAATTAGATAAAAAAATGTAAATGCTTGACAGCCCTAATTACAATAGAAATTACCATAATTTCACAAAATAATGTATTTAGTCAAATGTTACCATTCATGCTAAGGTCAATTACATTAACTGTTTTTAGAGTCAGCCTAATTGAGATCCTTATTGAAAACTCTTTCTGAATCTAACGTCAACATCATATCTCACATTTGTGACTTTATTTCTCGTAACTGACTTTAGACTTTATAAAAAACTTTGTTTCACAATTGTAATTTTATGTATTACAGTTGCAGTTGCTCTACAACAAAACATTTTATACTAATTTGCTGTATTTAGTATAATTTGCTACAATTTTTGTAGCTTGTAGTGTCGCCAACTGCTAGCTTGACTATAGTTAAACTAAAATATGAATACCAGGTAGTTTTACAAGCAACAGTTTCAAAATAGCTTTCCCAACACTGTCTATAGGTTAGTCTCAAGATTCTGAATGGCTCAGAATACAGTGCCAGTCAATGGGCCAGATTTATTATGTGCCAGGCATGCAAAAATAAAATAAATAAATAAATAAATCATAAGTCTCATCACTTAGAAAAGTATTAGCACACCTCTTCTCAACTAGCCACATGATTTGAGGTTTCATTCATGTCTATAGCACAAATGGATTGTTTAAATCCCTAACCATATGAATGAGCAATAGTAATACTGATGGTTGCCTTAAACTCCAATAATGAAAAACAGATGGCCACAAAAAGAGTTAGGGAGTAAAATACTTTTCATCTTATTTTAAATGCAAAAGACCGAGTAGAAGGAAGAAGTAGTTGTAGGGGGGAAGAGAAAGAAAAGAGCAAAAGACTGTTGGGTTGCGTCTCAGGTACATGCCTTCATTCGTTTCAGTGGATTATTCATTTCCTTTTGAAGTGAAGCTGCTCGCCCAGCGAGGAATGTCTGAAAGGCAGCTGAAAGGAGACTCTCATATTTCTCCAAGAGCAGCTTGTCATCTGGGGGGTAAATACATCTGTGCAGAGAGAGGGAGAGGGAGAGAAAAAGCTTTATCTGATTATCTGATTTAGCAGCCTGGTCTGCCTGCTTTTCTAATCACTTAAACAAACCTCAATCGTTCTTTTCACACATGCATTTGTCCATTAATGCTGTGTATATACTAATGATTAATAAACTTGTCTTTATATTAGACGTTAAGACTAAACAAAAGCCAGAGACGTGTAAACCTTTGTCTATATCTGTGTGATGGATCTTCAGATCAGCGCCATATTGGGTTGTGCATATAATCAAAACCAGCAACTGGCTTTGCTTCGGGACCCAGATTTTAAATTAGACATCAGACAGCAACACTCTACAGTACCAAAATTGTGCAAAAAATATATATAAAAAACCTTTAAATGCATTTATATTACTCGTAACTCTTTACAAGAAGTACATGTAGTTAAAGTAAGTTAATTCAGTATTTATTAATGCAGTATTTATTGATCTTTTAAACTTTGTTAATGTTAGATGATAAAAATACAACTGTCTATTGTTAGGTCATATTAACTAAGATTAATAAATGAAGATTAATAAAGTATTTTTCATTGTTAGTTCATGTTAACTAATGTAGTGAAACAACACATTACATTACATACTAATCTAATTAAACTTGATTGTAAAGTGTTACCATATAACCATGAATTAGACCAATAGAAATTAGAAAACAATTTAAATTCTATACAAACATAAACAACATCATAAGTGTGATTTACCAGGTTTAGCTGTTATTGTATTAGCTGTTTGTATTAGCTATTATTACTATTAGCTATTTAACCAGTCACAAATCTGTATTTGTCCCAAAATACTGTAGAGTTTGATTGGACTCCCTTTTAAATGTTGATAATGTAAGGCATAATGTAGAGATCATAAGATGATTTTGACTTTCAGACTGCAAGAATTATCCTGATTATTATCCTAGCTACTTACCACATAAATTAACCTTAAATATAAAGAATTGAGTTAAAATAATGTTATCATGTGAGAACAAAAAGACCACAGAGTGATACGAGAAGCATGAAACTAGCACAGTGTTGAACATTTTACCATTCAGCATATTCCAGAAAACTGTGTAATAAGCCCATTTATTACATTTTTCTACAAAAAACAAGTTTTATTTTATTTGTATTTATTTGTTTTGTATTTAGCATCGTTCTTTCCTTTTTTAGAACAGACTGACCCACCATTTGAGATCCTCTGATCAAAATAATAGGCGCCTCAATCTAAATAAATAGTGAAGGTGGAGCAAGTGACACGTTATACCTCCCACATTTCCGTCTAATAAACTAATACTCACTTGGCATGTGACATTTAAAACAGCTCTTTTGGATTCCAGCTTCAATGTAATCAAAAGCTCAAGTAATGTAAATGTTCAGATCAGAAGATAAACCGCCCCAAATCCATTAAGAGCTACAAGCACGATGGACAAACTTATGTGGGAGAAGTAATCTAGTAAGAGTAAGTGGGCTTAGTCTTCGGCATATGGCACGCTGAAATCTGGGTCTGACCCACTAACCTCAAACACTTTTTTTTATGTTTCAGCATCTTTTGGGGTGTTTTTATAGAGTTGAACAGAACAGCAGTTACGCGCATGAACATAAAATGACCTATTTAAGAAAAGGCATTTGTTTCGTATTCCTCCTCTGTGGCTCTGACGTGGGGGCTCCGTATTAAGGAGCGATTTGTTGCAATTACGAAGTGACTCGTGGTGTGTAAAAATCAGCATATGCTAAATGGTGCAGTTTCACTATGAAGAAGCCACCCTACCTCTTCAGTAAATACAAATGGTTAGTTGAGATGCTTCTGTAATGAGGTCAGGTTAATCAAATCTTCGTTTGAAAGATCCTGGTGTCTGAATTTAAATGTAACATGAGGTCAGGTTAATTAAATCTTCGTTTAAAAAGATCCTGGTGTCTGAATTTGAATGTAACACCTGACATGAGTAATAAAATGCAAGAAGCATTTGGCTGCTAAGGAATTTGGCTTCTTTACAAAACATTAGTAGTCATTAAAGGAGCAACTTGGAGTTGTTTAATGTTTTGAAGAAAGCGATTTCCTTGTCTGAAAAGAATATATAAAAAGACTGGCAACTTTTGGTGACACCAGGGCTCTCAAATTACTGGTCATGAGTGAGGTAGTAAATATTGCAAATATATTTCATTTTTATGTCATTATATATGTCATTTTCCATGCCTTGAATGAATGAATGAATGAATGAATGAATGAATGAATGAATGAAATTCCGTTTTATTTTATTTTGAACATGGCTTTTAGTGTAACTACTAGTGTAGTATAAATGCAAATAAATTTATTTCTGCATGACACAGCCTTTAATGTTGTCTCTCTCTGTCTTTCTCTCTCTCTCTCTCTCTCTCTCTCTCTCTCTCTCTCTCTCTATATATATATATATATATATATATATATATTATTTTCGTTCCAATCACTGAACAACACGAATGGGGGCATGTTCATAAACAAAATGTTCCCTAAACACTGGATTCAGACATGCCTTGGTGCCTTACTATCTAATTCTTCTGCCTACGAAGGCAGAATTGTTTAAGTCTTAGAAACAACCTTTGTCCTTGCTTTGTCCTCACATGATAGCCCAAGAAATTGATTCATACCATCGCATATCACAAACCAAGCCACAAGAGACCCCACAGGAGTAAGCGGGCATTCTTACAGGATAACAATTGTCAAAGCGGCTTCCCTACCTGTAGTTCCCCAGGTGGCGCTTTTCGTGCTCGTCCCTGGAGACCTGCTTGCGTACTTGGGCCAGTCTTTCTTTCTGAAAGCACAACACAAGTGAATAAGTGGTGAGAAGTAGGAAGAATGACAAAGACATAATGCCCTGTTTCTGCTGGTGCTATCCTGCAGTGTAATTTAGCCACCCAAAAGCGAATAACAATGTCACTGAATGACTCGTTTCCCATATTACGAGGCACCTTAATGAAGTCTGAGAGTTAGCAGGCGCATATAACAGTCTCTCCTCTATACTTGTTAATACAGGGGGCTTATTCATAATTCATATAGATTTAACTCCCACTGTACCATTTTAATACATCAAAAACTATAATTGCGGAAAGGTCAGCTGGTCAATTTGAGTTGGCGCAGCAGGGTGTCTTCTATAATAGTCACTGATCTCTGTTAAATGCTGGTACAGGCATATTCGCTCAGCCCCCAATCCCCAAATCTCACTCCTCTTTTGCATCTAGCTTTGCCCTTTGAAAATACCACCTACCTGCAGTCATCTCAACCTCATTCATCTCTTCATTTAATAAAAAAGTTGATCGAAAGACCAATCAAGAACTGGTGCACAAAGCTCCATAAGAACTTACTCTGAAAACATGCTTTGTCTGTACGTCTGCATTTTGAAATATGAATACTTATAAGAATAGTTTACTTAAAAATGAAAATTCTGCCATCATTTACTCACCCTCAAGTTACTTCAAACCTGTATGAATTTCTCTCTTCTGCTGAACACAAAGGAAGATATTTTGAAGAATGTCGGTAACTAGACAGTTGACTGTCCCCATTGACTTATAAAATACCATGGAAGTCAATGGGGTCCATCAACTGTTTGGTTACATTCTTCAAAATATCTTCTTTTGTGTTCAGCAGAAGAAAGAAATTCATACAGGTTTGAAACAACTTGACAGTAAGTAAACAATGACAGAATTTTCATTTTGAAGGTCGCTGTTTTCACTGTCCTAAGAACGGGCTGATGATTTCCTTGTTCTATGAAGTCCCTCCTTCAGAAATACGTAACGAGTTCTGATTGTGCCAGCGGTTCCTGTGTTGTGATTCGACAGCAGCTTAGCGCACGTTGCCCGGAAAGTTCACGCCTCTTACCATAACGTGGAGATGCATGCGCTCAGTGTTATTGTAAACATGTCTTTAATATTACCCTATCAATTTGAGACGGAATCAGACCCGGAGAAGTACAGCGTCCCTGGGAAGGCCAAACAAAGGTGATTGGACTCCGGGATGAAAATAACAGCGTCTCTACGACATGGCGACAAACACACTCTACAAACGCAACTCTTCCTCTTCTCCGTGGGAGCGCAACAAGACCACGCCCCCTTTTTTTTGTGTATTCCTGTGGGCGGAGGTTAGTCAAAAAAACTGTTCTAGTGGCGTCATTAAAGACGGAAGTAGAGGGATGTAGTCCAAACCGGCCGTTCGATGTAGTTCTGTTAAACAAAATATCTCGCTTGGCATTGAACTTTGAGCTTTATAATTTTACAGATATTATTTATACTCTAACAACAACATTACACACTAACTAAAGTTTGAAACATGGGATCACGAAGAACGGGACCTTTAACTTAAACATGACCTAATAAAATGTTGCTCTCTAACAGCTGAATGGGTCGTACCAGTTCCTCTCTCCTGCGCTCGAGTAGGTGACGTTGTTTCTCCCAGTCCGATGATCCGGCCGTCAGTTTCCGCGTGGATCCCTGTCCATACAGCCGTCGCTGGGCTTCCGCTTTCTGCTGGGCCAGATTCCGTCGTTTATCACTCGCTCTGGGTAAAAGAAATAAAAAAAAAAACAGGAAATGCTCAAGTAATAGCACTCAAAGTAGCCTAAACTCCCAGCCGAAATCCTGACAGACTCCGAGACTCCATACATCACTCGACTTGACAGCATTCAGCACTTCAAGATTTCATCGCTCACTGGCCCTTCAAATTTGCTGTTGAAAGTGACCACTCAGGGTCAGTGGGCTCCTGAACCACAGGGGAACCCTCTCGTTTTATTGATACGACTTTCACACTTCTCGCTGAGTTATTGGATTTGTCCAGCCACTGCTGGGGAAATAACACAGGAGTTGCTTTGATATGTTACTGGGAAAAACTCAGCTGGATCAGTTGGGACACAGTAAACATCTGTGGAGACTTCCAAGAAAATCACTGCGACAGAATGGTAGCAATGCATCCTTGAAATCTGATCCACTGCTGTATTGAGTTTGTCTGCTGTTGTTTCCTAGGACCATTGTTGGGCCACTCTGGTATATTTAGTACAAAGGGTGGACCTGGGATTTGAAGGCCAGGTCTATGGTAATCAATCACCGGATACCCCGCATACTGACATACAACTATACATGCACAGATGTACACAGGCAGTCATCACTCAAATTTTGAAAGTAAGCACAAGCAAACATTCACAACTTTCATACAAACACACACACACACACACACACACACACACATAAACATAAATGAATATTTTAAGTTAAATAGAATAAAATCGTTTAAAAAAAAACATTATGATTCATCCTTCAGTTTGAAGAAAATGCATTACCCTTGGTATTTACAGTAAAGCACTTACAACTTAAGTCTATGGGGCCATCATACAGCATAATAAAATAAAATAAAAATATACAATTACTGTAATTATTTTAAAATTATAACTATAAAAATTATTTGTCTGAGACGAGTGGGATAAAATAATTTGATCACCTTGTTATTTCCATTTCTTTTAACTTATTTCATAACCATTTAAATTCAGTAAACCTGGTAATTCACGTTATATCAATTCTGATGGCAAAAGATATCTTGGTCAAAATGAAGACCAAAAATAATGTGACATTTTGTGGTTATCAATCTTGAGTTGAGTTTGTCTTTAAACCTATATGAACTCCATACATCTACTAAATATCATCTTGATTTCAGTTGCATAAGGGTCACGGCAAAATGGCTCAGTTAGTTCTGTGAAAAAAGATAGATAGCCCTGAAAAAAGGTTGTTTGCAAATGCCACTTGTTTAAATATTTTGTTATGCAAAGCAGTGACTTTCAGATATTTTTAAGTATAGCTCAAGTGTCCAAATACTTTTTGGGGCCTTCACACTGCAACAGAACATACTGTAAATACCACAGGTGCTGCACGTAATGTGCTCACAATAAGCTAAAACTCCAAAATTATCTTTTATTCTTACTGTATCTTAAATCAAACAGTAGCTATAACAAATGCATGAGGACCCATCAAAGAGTTTCAGACAACTTTTTAGTTGAGATCAAGGAATCAATATTTTTGAAAACAAAAAAGACTGTGGACAGCCGACAATTGAGAGTGATTTTTCTGATTAACTCATTCGCTTCTCTTTCTAATGGGACTCTGGAGAGAGTAATGCTTCATACCTGATGTTGAGCAGTTTCAGGGCATTGAGTAAAGCCCCCTTCTTCACATCGTAATCAATCTTTTGATCTGTCCCAAAACTCGGAGCACGATTGATCTGTAGAGGGGAAAAAAAGATAGAGAGATGTTATCTTCTTTCATATTGTTTTCTTCAATTTCAAAATCAAAACCTGAAGCAATCACCAACTTTTAAAGGGGACAGAGAAGCCACAGTAGAAACGGTCACTATTACACATTACTGAAATCAGAGGCATCAGCTCTCATTAAAAACAAGTTCTCTCTTAGTGTCCCAGGAACCGCAATTGGCACTGATGTTGAGAATATAGAGTGCCTCATGTACTACAGTAGTCAACATTTGAAGTAGATCAAAACCTTTCATCAAAGTTACGTCCCTTCCAATGACTTCTTAACTGCTAAGACCAGATTACTGGACTCAAGAACCAGGTCAGTCTGATTTGTGAATGGTCATTGTACAAAAGCTCAAGAAATTCATTCATTGAAAAGGTTAGACTCAAAAGAACAATTTTGGTCACAAATCAGGCATTGCTCAGCAAAAATATTAGATAGAATCTCCACATCCACGTCCATATTGGATCCAGCCTCTTTACCAGATCCTGTGAGAAGACATCCATTTTGTTTGGTATCAAAACTGTCTGCAGTTTTGTCTGATATCCAAAATCAGGTTTAAAAATGCATTTTGTCTGGTACCTTAAACTGAATTACTAAAAATCTTCAAGGAACACACAAATTGTATTAACCATGTTTATGATATTTGTATTTATCATTTAAAAAATAAATAAAAATGAAAGCGTCTCTGGGTATGAAACCTGGTTCCGAGTCCCCTACGAAAGAGACAACTTAATTGTCCGCTCATTGTAATGGCATGGAAAAGAGCATGTAAAACAAATCTTAACATTTTTATGCCTGGGAGAAAGAAAATCACATGGGTTACAACATGAGGGCGAGTAAATGATGACCTCTATGGAGTGAAGCGCTACATGCAGGTCATGTGACGTTCAAAGTTCAAACAATTGCAACTTTGATCTTGTTTGCTACTGAGCTTTCAAAGCACAGCCAGTGATTACTAGACAATTCACATAGCATTGCGTATGTGGTGTCATTAAATCAAAAGATGGAAGAAAGACTGCATGTCTATTTCCACTGAGTTTGTGACAAAGGCATATCATGAACTGATGCTATCTGCTACTCTTCAGTGCTACAGACATTTCCTGGCTTGCTTGTTACGTGACAAAACATCTGTTGTTGTTCTTTAAATATGATGTCTGATTGGGACAAATGTGATCAGCCAGGCAACAAACCAACCAGTCCATTATGCTGAACCTGTCAGCACTTGGGTTTGATCACTTCTTTTCTTTTCTTTTCTTTTCTTTTCTTTTCTCTTGTTTGGTTTCTGTCTCTTCCACGTGAGACCACGCTCAGCCGATCGCGTGCTGCAATCAGTGTGGCCGCTCATTATCGCTCACCTGTTTCTCTTTGTCTCTTGATTTCTCTGCTATATATATACTTTGTTTCCCTCTGTTCTCTGCCAGTGTTTTGTGATTTTGTTAGG
Source organism: Rutilus rutilus (assembly GCF_951802725.1). NCBI lineage: Eukaryota > Metazoa > Chordata > Actinopteri > Cypriniformes > Leuciscidae > Rutilus > Rutilus rutilus. The sequence continues at coordinate 8,555,044 of NC_140227.1, forward strand.
TTTGGGATCCCTGTTGGTTTTGTTTTGTTTAGTTTTTCTCTTCTGACCAGTTGTGTTTCGGTTGCCTTTTTCCCCCCCGGAACTCTCCGGTCTTGGACAGCTCTCCTGGTTTTGACCATCTGACCTGGTTCTGGTTTTGGAGTCTGGATTCTCCTTCAGTACATTGCTTGCCTGCTTGGACTGTCTTGCTGTTCTATCAGCCTAATCTTGACCGTGAGCTTGGATTTCTCTATTTCTATCTGCCCCTTGTTTGATCTCTCTGTTCGTCTTATTTGCTGATGGACTAATCTGGATTTCAACACCAGACTATTTGAATTTCCCTCTACCAATTGCCCAGCGGCTTGCGTTGTTTATGTGAGTTGCAATAAATAGATTTTTCTGCTTTTGGGTCCTTCCTTTCAGAGAATGTAACAGAACCACCAATGATGATGCAGATAGACTTCACCACTTGATCGGCACAATATTTGATCTTTGCACGAGGAATCTTCAAGTGCTGACACTTCGTGGATGTCTGACAGCTGACTGGGAAAGAAATCATCACTAAATGCAAATATATTGTTAGCCCTTTCATTCTGTCATTACCCAGGGTGATAAGCGCGCATTTACATTTTATATGTATCAGATCAGCTTTGTTTGGTTTGCTTTGGATGGAATAATGGCACGATCTAAACGCATGAAGCCAAAGCTTTGCATTCTGCTTTACATATTTGTTTGAATTAAATCATTTATAACCATTCAGACTGATTTGAGCAGTTAATTAGAGATAATTGAGCAATAGAATGTCTTTCCGTGCATTAGTATAATCTGTCACATTCCTGCCAACACAAGCTAATTCATCAGATGCCAGAGTTATTTTCTCTGTGGAACTAGTGGGAAAAAAACAGCACAGGAAATGAGACCAGCTCGTGATATCTGCACAATCGCAGTGATATATGGCAATATTCATTCATAACTTTTATGCACAGTGCTGCAGTATTTGAAATGTTGACCAGAAACTCAATCTTTTGCCATTCTTATTGTTGCAATGGACAGAAAAACAACTATAATTCAAGAAATACAAGTGAAAAATGCTTACAATTTTCTTAATAAATAATGTGCCATATTTTAGCTTAAGAAACATACAGTTTGATTTGTTTTTCAAGTAAGTCTCTTATGCTTAGCATGGCTTAATCTTTTTGATCAAAAATACAGTAAAACGGAAATATTATTAGTTTAAATATAATTGCAGTTTTATATCAAAATATTTTAAAGATTTTCAATTTACAGCATTAATTTGAAGTAGAAATCTTTTGTAATATTATAAATGTATTTACCATCATGTTTGATCAATCCTAATGCATCCTTGCTGAATAAAATTATTAATTAATTTAGAATGGTATAGTTTTATAATGGTTTCACACAAATAATATTAAGCAGCAAAAACTGTTTTCATCATTGATAATAATATGGTGGGTCAGGCAAAAACTAGGAGAATCCTTTAACGCAGCCTTTTTATTATAAACAAAATAATGAGGTTAATCCAAACAGTAGAAATCTCAGGAGCAAACAAGTGGCAGTAAAAAACAACACAAGATAAAGAAAAGAACTAACCGAGGGATAAATATTGAAAGGATAATGAGAACTAAACTAGAAATCGGTGGAAGTAATCAATCAAAAAAATTAGCAATTATGAAAACAAAATCAAACCATGACAACCAAAGAAACAGAAAAGAAACACATGATATACAAACTAACGCTGCGTACGAAATTGCATACTGTTTGAGTAGGTGCTACATTTTAATTTTAATTTACATGTACTTCACGACCGTTAAAAAAATATGTTCTATATAGTATGAATATGGGTAGTGTGAATGAAATTCGGACTAACTACATCCACCATGTTGTTACTGTCATGTGACCTACCAATGGCAGTTGCATGGCTTCACCACCTTTCTCAAATCCTCTCCAGTGGCCTAATGGGATAGTAGAGTGTCCATCAAATGTTCACTTAAAGGTATAGTGGAGGATTTTCTTTTTCCGGGTGGATCATCAAGACTATTGGTCCTCCTAGTTGTCAATCATTCTGGTGATATGTTTACGTAAGGCCGTCGTACGTGCTCGTCCCTAGGTAGTTTTCGCTTTCTGCGCATGCGCACTTTCAGGTGTATATGTGTGGTGAGCTACGGTTTCAGCCATTCATTGAAGCTCGCCGTTCTCACCGGGTTTTTTCTAAATGTCTGAGGGTCGCAAGAGAAAAAGTGTCTACGAATTGTATGACAAGAAGAGAAAGGCCTCTGAAGAAAGAAACAAGACCAGAGTGTTTTTGGGAGAATATTTCACACGCTGGCGTGCACTAAAAGCACAGGTTGGGCTTCCCACTGATGCCTCAGTCGCGAAGTTTCTACTCGATAGGTAAAGTTTGGCATGCTATTTGGAGAAATCCATTTAAAATCACTGCTAGTAAAAGTTAATGTAAGCTATGATTAGCGATGCTAGCCCTGGCACAAGTCACGCAGCAACTTGTAAACAGAGCGTGCACGAGGAGAACTAGGCTTGTGCATGCTCTTCTCGTGCACACGTTTAATAGGCGTTACCTCTCGGGAGCAGGTAGAGTGTTGCGCATGTGCATTTTTTCAAAAAGTGGAGAGGAATTCTTTTCAAAAATTCGGGAAAATCCTCCACAATACCTTTAAGAATCTCAGTGTAGTAAGTCAGTAGTAATTCATTCGGGTACTTTACCCCTACTGTTTTTTGAATACTATGTTTTCGTATATATTACTCTTTTGGCCTACTGTTTTTCAAGAAAGGAAGAATTTGATTTTGTGACATTACCCCCCTTTCTCGGTAGGCACCTCCTGCCGCCATGAGAGGAACAACATAAGTGGAGGGAGGGTGGAGGAAATGGTGAGGAAGAGAACACTGGGAGCCGGCAGCAGACAAGTCCCTTGATCGACCCAAATAGGAGCCAAGAAGAGGATGACCCACGTGTAATGGAGCAAGGGCAGAGCCCGGGGTCCGCCCGACAGAGGTGAAGTTGGGCATGGTGGAGACCCAGGAGACACCATAGCACCAGGGGGCCAAGGCAGAGCCGAGGTAATCAGCAGCCTAGGTGGAGCCAGGGAGACGGAGGACTGAGGCAGAGCCGGTGTGAGTGAGAACTGAGGAGGAGTGGGAGGGAAGGAGGAGCCCGACAGAGCTGAAAGGGTTGGAGGGACGAGGTGGAGCCAGGGAGACGGAGGACTGAGGAGCAGCCAGAGGGAAGGAGGAGCCCGACAGAGCCAAAAGGGTTGGAGGGACGAGGTGGAGCCAGGAAGACGGAGGACTGAGGCAGAGCCGGTTTGAGTGAGGACTGAGGCAGAGCCAGTGTGAGTGAGGACTGAGGAGGAGCCAGAGGGAATGAGGAGCCCGACAGAGCCAAAAGGGATGGAGGGACGAGGTGGAGCCATAGTCCCAGAAGTCTGTGTCAGAGGCGAAGGAGGGACGAGTGAGCCCAGTGGAGCCAAAACAATGACAGTCCCAGGTAGAGCTGAGGGAGCGAGGAGCCAAGGCAGAGCCAATTGGTCGATGGGCCGAGGTGGAGTCATGGGCTCAGAGGCCCGAGGCAGAGCCAGGGAGTTCTCACACCAAGGCGGAGCTGGAGACCGAGAAGCACAAGGCTGATCCGAGCAGTTGAGCGAAGCCACTGAAAGAGGAACCAGGGCTGAAGGGAGGCAGCAATATACAAAGTAAGAGTCCATCAAAACCAAAACTGAACGTGACATAATAACTGAGCACAGATAATAACTGAGCACCAAATCAGTATATTAGAATGATTTCTTAAGACTGGAGTATTGGCTGCTGAAAATGCAGCTGTACAATCACATGAATGAATTACATTTGAAAACATAATAAAATGGAAAAGTTATTTTAAATTGTAATAATATTTTAGAATATCACAGTTTTTACTGTATACATTTGATCAAATAAATGCAGCCTTGTTCAGAGACTTCTTTCAAAAATATTATAAAATCTTTTGATGGGTAATGTATATATGTACCAAAACTAGCTATGCCATTAATAGACTTAAAGCAAAAAAGACTAGAAAACAATATCATATTTAATACAAGAAGTCATAGTGTTATTGATGATCAATAAAACATAATAATCATCTGTATCTCAAATAAACCATACAGCCAAGGAATAATATTATTACTTTATTACTTTGTATTAGTACAGAGAAATGTTCTCCTTCATATAGTAGTATTCATTTCGCTGTCAGGAATAATATTGTGGCAAGCAGGACGAGAGCCGGGGAAACAGAGCGAGGACGGTGGCGCAGTGGCGTGACGGCCTTGAGTATCACAGAAGGAGATCTGGATGAATAAAAGGAGGAGTGACGACAGTGCGAGATGAGAGAGGACCAGGCCTGGGACATTTATGTTGTGTTTTTATTGTTTTTATGCGGCAGTCGTCCGTAAGGGCCTGTCACTTTACTTTCATTTTGTTATTTGTTTATTCTATGATATTGCCTATATGATACCAATCTTTCATTTGAAAGTCACGTGTCTAGTATCTTTAAAGCCGCATTTTTATATCTAAATTTATATCTAAATTACGTCATATGCTCTCATTGACAAATGCGGAACAATTAGTTAAAGGTCCCGTTTTTCCTGTGTTTTTGAAGCTTTGATTGTGTTTACAGTGTGCAATATAACATGTGTTCATGTTTCGCGTGTAAAAAAACACCGTATTTTTCACACAATTTACTTATCTGTATACCGCTGTTTTCACTGTCCTAAAAACGGGCTGATGACTTCCTTGTTCTATGAAGTCACTCCTTCAGAAATACGTAACGAGTTCTGATTGTGCCAGCGGGTCCCGTGTTGTGATTCGACAGCAGCTTAGCGCACGTTGCCCGGAAAGGTCACGCCTCTTACCATAACGTGGAGATGCATGCGCTCAGTGTTATTGTAAACGTCCCTGGGAAGGCCAAACAAAGGTGATTTGACTCCGGGATGAAAATAACAGTGTCTCGACGACATGGCGACAAACACACTCTACAAACGCAACTCTTCCTCTTCTCCGTGGGAGCGCAACAAGACCACGCCCCCTTTTTTTGTGTATTCCTGTGGGCGGAGGTTAGTCAAAAAACTGTTCTAGTGACGTCATTAAAGCAGGAAGTAGAGGGATGTAGTCCAAACCGGCCGTTCGCTGTAGGCTTTGAAAGGGGACTTCTGTTAAATAAAATATCTCGCTTGGCATTGAACTTTGAGCTTTATAATTTTACAGGTGTTATTTATGCTCTAACAGCAACATTACACACTAACTAAAGTTTGAAAAATGGGATCACGAAGAACAGGACCTTTAATGCGTTCATGACATCAAGGCTAAATTATTGTAATGCTATTATGGGTGGTTGCCCTGCGTGCTTAATAAATAAACTACAACTGGTCCAAAACGCAGCAGCAACAGTTCTTACCAGAACCAGGAAGTATGACCATATTAGCCCAATTCTGTCAACACTGCATTGGCTCCCTATTAAACATTGTATACATTTTTAAATATTGCTGATTACTTACAAAGCACTAAATGGTTTAGCTCCGCAGTACTTGAGTGAGCTCTTAACGCATTATAGTCCTTCACGTCTATTGCGATCTCAAAATTCCGGCCAGTTGATAATACCTAGAATATCAAAATCAACTGCTGGTGGTAGATCCTTGATAGCACCAAAACTTTGGAACAGTCTCCCTAACATTGTCCTGGAAGCACACTCTGTCAGTTCAAATCTAGACTAAAAACACATCTCTTTGACCTAGCATACACATAGCGCATTATGGACTTCTATAATTCAATGTTAGGCTGCATAGATTAGGTCAGCCGGAACCAGGAACACTTCCCATAAATCCTGATGTACTTGTTACATTATAAGAAGAATGGCGTCTATGCTAGTATTAGTCTCTCTGTTAATCCCGAGGTTTACCACAGTCCGCTGGATCCAGGCCGTATCCAGATCTGATGAAGGACCTGCGCCTGGATATGATGACAACGCAGTCCTGAAGTGTCAACTAGTCTCTCCCCGTGAAGGTTTCCTTCCCTTCCCTTTACCTATCTACAGATAAAACGTTGTCGGGATAATTCCGGTTCACGTGGCTACGCGGAAGCGATACAAATTCTGTATTATACATTTTAAGGCCAGACAAGTAGTTTGTTGAGGGCCTGCACACATATATATTCAAACACGCATACCTATAGACTAAACACATAATACACATGTGCACGCCATCTGCATTCTCACAGGTTTGCATTTTTAAAGTTTGCACAGAGAGAACTTAAGGTTTTTCTGTTAAAGCGATGTCGTGTTAGCGGCCCCTAAATTAATAACTAATGATCGTTGTGACGGAAGTGAATCAATCAAAAAAAAACTTTAGCTGGACAATCACTTTATTCTAGAGCTGCTGTAAAGCCAAAACAATCTCTGTTACTGTAATTTCAAATGATCACTGTAAAGCTGCTTTGAAACAATCTATATTGTTAAAAGCGCTATATAAATGAAGGTGACTTGACTTGACTTATACTATGATTCAAATTTGTTTGAACATTCGCCGGTTCCCGTCTCCTTCTTCCCTGAACACAAACCTCTCTGCAAATATGTTTAAATGAAATATATTGATTATCTGATAAGTCAACAAGACATTTGTGAAATAATGTTCATTACGCATTATATTATATAAATTTTCAACCTTTTTGTTAACAGCTCACAACATTTTTCCACATAACAAAATCCTTTCTTTATACAATGCTCTTTTGATAGGATATTCATACCTTTTGTGAAAGGAATATGTTTGGAGCGATATGAGGATGAGTAAAGGGCAGCAGGATTTTTTGAAGAACAATTTCTAACGCCATTTATCAGCAGGTAAGAATCCTGGAGGGTTTTCTTCACCTAAGATAATAATATGCTCTTTTGTATTCCATCCACGACAAATAACAGCAAAAGCATTCGCTCACTCTGTTGCCAGCTCCGATATGGCAAAAAAATAGTTTTGAGTATAGCTTTGCACATTACAGTGTGTAAGACACATGGCATAAGTGCTTCAGCGTCAGCACGGACAAACGGTTTAAGAAAGATGGAAGCAACAGAGAGAGATGACAGCACACACAGCCACCCCTTGCTGGGCTCTTAATAGAGCTGCCCCGCTCGGATGTTAATCTCCCTCAGAAAGGTGATCGCTTAGGAGAGGACCGTAAGATAATATTTACATCACAACTGAGCGTCAGAGGGGGGTTTGGTGGGAGGGTGGACTAAATCAATGAATTTACTGTATCAGCCGTAACCTTAGCAGCAGTAACTGTAGCAGCAGAAGCTGATCCGGCTCACGCTTTCTTAGCTCTCCGAGCCGGGCCACGTCACCTCTCGCTGAGTAGATGCCCCGCAGATGGCCCATTTCACAAAGCAACAAAGACACCTCATCAAGATCTGCCACGCAGGAGTCCAGCAGATTTAGGATGTCAGCCATTTTTTTTTTTAATAATTCAACACCTTTTGACAAAAATCGTTCTGACGCAAGTTATGTTACAAAAGCTCCTTGACACCATCAAAAGATTTCGCTGATATTTAATTTAAACACCTTCATTGTGTTTTTACTTAGACTTGGTATGGGGTCAAACTGTAGGAAATCCAGCTGTTCTGAGATTAATGTATCTCTGTAGAGACCCCATTCAATCAAAAGTGTGATTGTTAGCTCTGAAGTTGTCCATATGCTAGTGCACACTTAAAAGTTGACCAAAAGTCAAACTATAGCAGATAGACACATTTTAAAATCTACAAGCTTTCCTAATTATTTAAATAAATAATAATACTGATGATCTAATAAGAATGCTTGTCTAATGACACACTCAAAAATAAAAAGATATTTCCTGTCAATAGTGCTTCCTCAAAAACATTTGATGAAAAAATAATCCATATTACAAAAAATAAAACAGTGTCCCAAAAAACACTGTCCAACAGCGACACCAGCAGGTACATTTATAGCGGGATGTCGTATTTCTCTTGCCTCCCCTGAGCCCATTTGACTTTTAGCAGACCCCGTAAAGCGTGTGGTTGGTTTGGTGGGGGGTAACTGAGAATGAATGGGGGAAAGTCACGTGAAAGGAGGCAATGTCTCATTCACGCTATGATGTGATTGGCTATGATTAGTTCACAAGATAAATCCCGCCTCTTGTTAATCGTGATTGTTCCATGTTCGCGAATCAGTCTGAATGAGCAAAATGACTAATTACAAAGTAAATAAACATCTCAGATATCACCACCTTATTTCAAATCAAAATCAAACTTGAAATAGCCTGAAAAAATGATGACTGTGGGTTTTTTAGTGAGCAATCAAAATGAGCAAACTAAAGATACATCTTCGTGTCTGTGACCAGTGTTTGCGGAGCATGATGACTGATGATCCAAAAATAGAGTATTAAAAAGAACAGCTGAACATCAGTTAATAAAATATAAAATATGGTTTATCACTGAACATTCTAAATCCCATATGTGGGACCGTACTCTCAGGGGCACAGAAATAAAAATCCCATATAGGTTAAATTGTTACTACCTTTAGTTATTATTTTGGAATTAATGTAAAAATGCTTAAAACACTAACTTGATGTGATTTACTTGATTTAATTATGTAATGTAAAAATACAAAATAGATTTTTATTTGGTTTCTTTCTTTCTTTCCTTTTTTTTTTTTGATGTAACGTAAAGTAATGTGGCAACATTAAGTGTAACTGGGACATGAATTTACGTTTGGTTTATTTAAAATAAACACCTGTGAGGACTTTGCCTCCTCATTTCAGGATGCAATGCTATTGGTCAGGCAGATAGTCCCATAAACACTGTATAAGCCAACACTGCTGTGTTGGGCTGTTTACACTTTTAAGAGATATTGACCTAGGAATGGCATACTTACAGTTGCCTCTTTTACATCAGTTTTCTGTTTTATTAACAGAAAAAATAATAATAATAATGGCACGCATCAACTTTAAAACACAATACACATTTCCTCAAGTGTCACAGATTTTGCGATTACATTCAAAGGTTTGTTGAAGTTAAATAAATAAATAAAATAAAAAAATCACTCAGTTTCTAAAAGTAACTTTCCTCAAAGTTTTGGTATATTCATGCCCTGACAGTAATCCAAGAAACCACAGAGAGTGGATTATCATTTCACTGTGCAATCATTTCAGTGCATACTATTAATTTAAATTAAGTTTACTTAGATTTTAAATATTTGCCTTCGTATTGTATATTACATTCTTAAACACATCTAAACTTTATTATTTTATATAATTTTTTTTTTGTTATTTTTTTTGAGCAAATAAACAGTACATTTATGAATGGTGCACTATAAATCTCTGGGATAGAACTGGAAATTTTGATAATAATAATAATATGATATTTGAAATGATGCAAAGCATACAATGCATTACTGTGCAGCAGTACCCAATGTGCCATCCCATGCAGGATAAACAACATCAGGATAAACAAAAACAACCCTTGCTCAAATTCTCTGCGCGCTGTACATGCAGGAATACTGATCTGAGTTCTGCTAATGGAGCAGCTGCAGAGAGAGACGTGCGGATCACATTTCACATCCTTATCAATCACTGTTTTGTTCTTTTGTCACATTTGGAGAGGCTGCTTCCAACAGCGAAACCCAATCAGTGTTTCGGTGCGTGTTCAGGGCCAGCCACTGACCTGACCCCCTTTCAGAAATTCCCAAACACACACTGACTGTCATACAAAATAAACACTCAAGTGAAAGAAAGATTGAATGCAGGCCTTTATAAAGGATACTACTTCATTTAAAAATGATTTACATTAAAAAAGCTAAGTAGTTTAGCTTTCCCTGATATAGACTGATGAATAGATCACTGGAATATTGTATGTTTTGTTTTAATAAATCTGAAAAGAGCAGTAGGCCTACTCCAGAGCAACACTGCCACCTAGAGTTTCCACTCACTGAACCACTTTTATGACTTAATTAAAGGCATAAAAATTAAATAGAGAAGTGTGATGGCTAATTATTGCAAGGAAAATCAAATTAACCCTACAGCGAATGTGCTGGATATGTGTGGATACATATATGGCAAAAGCAGACATCTCATAACACATGTCTTGCATAATTTATGATCATCCAGTGAGAAATCTTAAGAACGATGGCAGTTGTAAAATTCTGTTTTATGCATGAATTCCTAATGCATAAACCAAATTCGTAGTGCTTAAAAAATGAAAGCATCTGGTGAAATGTAAAAATATTTTTAAACCACCAAATAAACCAAGTGTTTTTAAGGTTCTTCTTAAATTTTTTATGTTCTTAAAAAAAAAAAAAAAAAACTCTGCTATCCTTGTACCGTCATAAACCTCAAAATGGCCTGACCAGCATAGCTAAATTAAGGGGATGGTTAACCTAAAAATGACAAATTGTTGTTGTTATTGTTTTGTTTTTTGTTTTTTATGGAACACAAAATTGAAATAATTCATAGTATCCACCACTGTCCATCTCTAAAAAGTTTTTTTTTTTTTTTTTTAAGCATCCAGAATGTAGAGAATTTAAAGTCTGTGTTTCTCACACAAAGCTATCGCAAAACAGGAAACTGTCCTTACAGTTCTATGACAAGAGCTGTGTGACAGTTCTATAAAAAAAAATCCACTTTTGTGTTGCAAGAAAATAACAGTTTACCACCTTTTTACCACTACTGGATTATGGAGATCTGCTTTATATGACCGCCCCAGTAGGCTACATTATTTAAAAAAAAAAAAAAAAAAAAATGTATACTGTCTATCATAGCGCTTTACGTTTCATATGGTTATCAAGCACATCATTGCACTTCATATGATAAAGCTGAGTTACCATATTTGTATACTCGAAGATGTTTTAACTGGTATTGTTTTATTTATAAGTCTATTTGTGGTCTAATTCCATTTATTTGTAAAACAAATGTTTGCTACAATCTCCGTTCTAATGATTTGTTATATCTTAAGGTTCCTCAGGTTCGAACAGAGCTAGGAAAAAAAGGCTTTAAATATAATATTAAATATAATATAAATATAATCTGCTTGGAATAATTTACAAAACATCTTAAAGCTGACTATGCTTCCACCACTAAATGAGTTTAAGTTACTTTTAACCGATTATGTGTTTTATCCTTTGGTAAATTGCTGTTGTGATCCTTGATTGTGTTTTTGATGTGTATTTGTATGTCTATGTTATTGTAGCTGCTATCTTGGACAGGTTACTCTTGTAAAAGAGATTTTAATCTCAATGAGTTTTTTAACCTGGTAAAAAAAAAAAAAAGAATGAACAGCATATGGGTCTGGAATATCCTGTAAATTATTATCTCATGACTTAAAAAACACTTTTAAGTCATGTTAAGAAAAGTAGTAAGAGGAGCATATGAAATGTGTGCTTTGGACCATCTTGGGTGTGTGGATGAGCTCTTAAAGCTCTACTTGACCTGCGCTTGGCAAACACTTGACAAGCACTTCCTGTCCCTGGATGCTTGCTGCTTCTCTAATGATTGTCAGAAAACCAACAGCGTCAAGGACACAACCTTCACGAGAGCTAAACACAAAATAAAGTCAGTTTGTTTTATTATTTTTTTGTTCCTACCCTGTCCTTATTGCAGATACAGTCTCTGCAATAACATTCAACCCACCCGGAATCAGAGAGATAGAACAGAAAATTGGTTAAGATCACTGCTAGTGCATTTGTGTTAATGAAAATGGACACATGTCTGTGTCTGTGTGTGTGTGTGTGGTCCTGGTATACCCAACATTATGGGGACAAATTCTCACCACAAAGATGGCAATATCCAAAATTCTTGTCCTTGTGGGGACATTTTTTTGGTCCCCATGAGGAAAACAGCTTATAAAACATACTATGTGATGTTTTCTGAAAATATAAAAATGCAGCATTTCAGTTTCAGAAACGGATTAATCATTTCAGTTAAGTTTCCTTGCACATTTTTTATTATGCGATTATTTTCGTTTCAGTTTTAATTCTAGAAATTATATTCCAAATAATATATATATATATATTTTTTTTTTTATCAAAATGTAATAGCTGTTGTAACTTTCTTTTTTGTATATTTTTCAGAGCCTCCCCTACAACCTATCAAACGAAATCTTTTTACATTCCGATAAATGACCAATGGTCATGCCCTAAATTTTTTTCACATGTTTTGCAATATATTTCACAATATTTTCCACCTTATGGAAGTAAAATTGTGAATGACTTTTCAAGCAAAGTTTTAAACACTATAATATACATCGAACTTTATATAGAGAGGGAGCTGTGCAAAATACAGTTTACATTTTGCAACGATACAAACAATCACACAAAAACTGTAATGTAGCATGTATTGCTTTATATGATTATAATGTATATGTATGTAAAGCAGGATGTACTATATATGCAACTTTTAATATATCGCAACACATGTAATATATCATGATAATACATGATATAAAGCTTAATGTGCTTGTCGCAATGCATTGTGGGATTGCCTTCTGAAAAATACACGCAATGCTGCATTAAACTGTACCCAAGTAGAAGGCAGCATAATGTTGCCACTTACCTTTTAAAACAGCTGTCTTGTCGGGAGCGCACCTAATATGTTGCCCTAAAATGCTTTCAAGGTAGGCAGCTCACTAAGTTTTGGAACAGCAATGCTGTCAAAACCATCCAGACACTAGCCTACTCATTGAGAGAAGTGAATTGAGAAGCCATGACTCTCACTCTCTCTCACTCACTCTCTCTTTCTCTCTCTCTCTCTGTGCCTTTGCATTATTCGTCATGCCAGCTTAACAGCTCCAGTGTGAGCAGTTTCTGGAAAGAAAAGAGGGGGAAAAAGACAGAGATGGGGGGGGGGGGGGTATCAATGTTGCACCACAGCATTTGACTAATGGCTATTCAAGTCCCTCAGATGCTTCTGTCTGACCTGTGGAGTGGACGAACCTTCCCAGCAGCCCTGCGAATGAGCAGCACCCAGATTAACATGTTAATGATGCGCTCTGGTGAAGACGTGGACAATGGTGCCTCACCACGTCTAGCGGATGATGTGAGGCGAGTTAAAGAGAGTGAGGTTTCTCTGGTTTCCATGTTTGTGTTCCTGCTCGTATCAATGGCTCAAATGTTTTGAATGTCAATGGAAGGAGAATAAAACCCGCAGAGAAGATAAAATCAGTACAAAAGCCTCAGAACATTAGCTGTTTGGCCAGAGCTAAAGTGCTGCTGCAGCTTGTGTGTGTGTGTGTGTGTGTGTAGGTGTGTGTGTTGTGTGTGTGTGTGAGTGTGTGTGTGTGTGTGTGTGTGTGTGTGTGTGTGTGTGTGTGTGTGTGTGTGCGTGTGTGTGTGAGTGTGAGTGTGCGTGTGTGTGTGTGTGTGTGTGTGAGTAAGTGTGAGTCATTTTAGCTGTATGTGTGCAAATGTGTGCTTTAAGTGTTTATTTAGCCAATGTGTGTTTTTGAAGGCGCATATGTATTGGTGTTTTAGAAATGTTAGATCCATTTAGTCGCTGTATTTGAGTGTTGTTTGAGTGTGATTGAGTTGTTTTAGCGATGTGTGTTGTGTGTGCGTGCGTACGCGTTTGTGTGTTTTTGATTTAGGTTAATGTTGGAGCGTATATGTTAGCATTCCTATGATGTGCGTTTACATTATTTTAATGTTGTGTGATGATTGTATGTGTGTTCCTACTTAGCCATATTTTAACTTGTACCCAGAAGTGAGCTGCATTTTTCGAAAACGTTATAAAAATAAAAGTAAAATGTTTATTTTATTTAAAAAAAAATGTTTATATGTATTTTGTATTGTATAAAGACCATTTATGTTGTGTTAGAAAAAAAAAAGTGTGATTTGATTAAGCCTAAATAAATAATTAGAGTTTATATTTTCACTGTACTGAAAACAATTTAAATTGTATCTGGAAATATTTACTTTGTATTGCACTAAGTGTATATTTTTTTTCTGCCCACTACAGTTAAATGTATAAACCTGAAAAGAAGTTTCAATTCACTTCATTTTCAAAACTAATTTAAAAATAAGGTTTGTATTTACCCTGCGGATCTCCCGGTTTGAAAAGCCTTGTTTTTGTGTTTATGTGTGGTTTTAAAAATGTTTGGTGTATTTGTGTGTGCATTAGTGTGTTCATTTTGAAGTGTATTTGTATAACAGTTTCCGTTTATATGTGTGTTAAGTGTTAATTTATCCAGTGTGTGCTCTAGATAAATTGTGTTATTTGAGTGTGTCTGTGTTAGTGTTTTGTTGCAAATCGAGCGTTGATTGTCAATGGATTTATCATAATGTTTATTTGAGCTGGGGTCCATTAAAAACACAAGTTTTAGAGCTCTCAGTAAGATGTGTGTGAGTGAGAGAGAGAGAGAGAGAGAGAGAGAGAGAGAGAGATGTCAGTTTGAAGGTATTGTAAAACCCCAGATGGCATTTCAGCCTCATTTGCAAATAAGAGGGAAAATAACCTGAAAAAAAAAAAAAAAAAACAGCTGATAAGTGATGAAGAAAAGGAAAATATGACATTTCTTTGTCAAAGTAAGAGGTTACATTTTACTTTTTTGTTGCCACTGCAGCAGACAGTAAAGTGTCTTGATAAAAGAACCAGAAGACCCGCATATGTACTGAAACCTGAATAAATTATATTTGTAGATCAATCATAACAATTTCTGCGTCAAAGAAATAAATTTTATAGAATATCTGATAAGAGTAAGCCATCAAAACTTGAAATTAAATCGAGGACGATGGAGGAAGTTGAAAGAATACCGCAGCGGACAATTGCCAATATTTATCCACTAAAGATTACGACAGTCAGCTTTGAAACTTTCATAAGAGAACAGACAGCAGAAAATCACACCTCCTGCCTCTCTCCGTCAGATGCTGCAGTGTGGATATGTGTCTTGACTAATCACTTGAAATCGGAAATAAATGTTCGCTCGGTAAATGTAGCGTGAAAAAGAAACAGCTTTTTTCCCCCTCAGTGAGGAGCTTGTGGGATGTTAATTGATGGGAGTTTGTGGCGGCTGCTAGTAGCACTGAGGGATCATTATCACTGGGGCTGAACGACTGAATCTACCGCCACAGTTTGTTCTCTCCCAAAACCTGCAAAGAGACACGAACAGCGCCGGAGAACTGCCGGGGAACGACCGTCACTCAACACGAGACATTCCTAAAACCTGCAACAAAATTACTAGACTTAAAACAACAACAAACAAACAAAAAAAAAAAAAAAAAAAAATCACTTTTCTCTGGGCCCGTGGCCTAGCAGTTAGCACACGTGCATTGAGCTATGGTGCTCCTACGAGACATACGAGTTCAAATAAAGCCTGCAATGTGATCCAGCTCCACAAAAGTAAAATGTTTATGTCAATAAAAAGTGGCTAAAGTTAAAAGAAAATAAAAAAGAAAATACCACATAACAAACTTACTCAACGGCTCGCCCTAAAAAAAAACATTAACTTTTAGGGGTGTAACGATACCCTCATGTCACGATTCGATACATATCACGATACTGAACTCACGATACGATATTATTGCGATACTCCAAGACATATGATAAAAGGTTAATTACTGTTAATAAATACTGTTGATTAAAATGCAAAGTTTGGTATTACATTGTGGATGTAAATGAATAGGCTTGGTGCTGATAACCCAATGCACAGGACAATGGTGACACCAGAATATTCATGATTCTGAAGCTGTAAATACAGAATTATTTTAGATGAATATTCTTGCACTCTGTCATTGATTAAATATATTAAATATATTAAATAATACTTTTTACTGGTAACATATGACATTTGGCATTATCAGAACCCACACATATTAACCCATTGCATTATTATACATCATATTCAACAGTAGTTTAATGTAGTACTGACACTAAAACTCTGTAAATGTAAAAAATGTCTCACACAGTAATTTTTATTTTGGTTGAAATATGCTGTCACTATCCACAATACATATTGTTGCATTTTTGTAGTGTGATATATTGTTACCCCCCTATTCAATTTTAATGCAGACTGATCATATTACCTTAATAATATCTCCTCTCTAATGTCCCACTTAAAAAAATGGCAAAAAGTCAAAAAAATGAAAGTCCATGAAAAACAAACTTCCCTAAAAAAGATTTACTTTTCTTTCAGAGCCGTGGCCAAGCAGTAAACACATATGTGCCATAAAGTGGTGCTCACATGGGAGTCGTAGGTTTGAATCCAGTCTGCAGTGTGATTCCAATCCCTTGATAAAATTCCCTCTCTGGTGCGTCTGTCCAAAAAAAAAAAAAAAAAAAAAAAAGGCAAAAGCCCCAAAATAAAATGTTTCTAATAAAATATCAAATTCTTCAGAGAATTTAACCAATGGCAAAAAAAAAACATATATATATATATATTATAATCATCCCAAGGCATTTTACATTCTAGAATTGGTTAGTAAGATGGAAGCTGGAGCCAGAAGTTTGGGTTAAAAGATTTAGGTCATGTTCTAACTGAAACACAAAAGTGTGGGTGATCAAGAAAACCTGACATGGAACTTCTGGGTTAGCAAAAGGCACATTAGCCCACATGTAAGAGTGCCAGCATTCCTGCATCCTAACCGTCTTAACTCACAGTCCTGACCTACATTTCGGCAGCGTGTCTGTCAAACGGAGGAAAGAGGAGAGAGAGTCTGCTCTAGCTCTGGTGTAAGCAAACTCAACCCTGTGTTTATGCTGAACGTCAGTCCTGAATACGCTGCTATTTAAGCATTTATCCTTGCTGGTGTGCAGGAACCCCACTTTAGATGTTAAAGGCAGCCTTTTCTCAAGTCAAAAGCACTCAAAAATGTGTAGGGCTGCCAGTTAGAACAATCAAATATATATATATATATATATATATATATATATATATATATATATATATATATATATATATATATATATATATATATATATAAACTGCTTTTCAAAAATCAAGGTTTTAAAAATGTGTCTTGACCAGTTTGTACATTCCAATAACATAGGAAGTACCACCTTTTTGCCAGACTGCTGTCAACATTCATCATCAAAATCACCCTTACTGTGGGCAGGCAGTGCAAAATGAGTGAAGAACCGTTCACACAGGACACGTCCATGCACTCAGACAGCTAGAAACACTCCGTCTCTGTCTTAAAACCATGCCAGTATGATGCGTCCTAACAGCCAAAGACGTCATGGGAAAATACTGCAGACAAAACACAAAAAATGTAAACAGCTTATGTCTTTTGTAAACTGCCTCTATGTTTACGTCAAACAAATTGGTAAATTTGATTTCAAGAATGGACTGCTGTGGACTGTAGGTCAGCTTATTGTTCGATGATATTGAAACAAAACAAAGAATATTTTAACTTATTAAAGCTTCAATTGACAGCTCTAAAAAAATTAAATATCCACCTTGATATAGGTCTTCCCAGCCGGCAGTTGTTAGTTAAACGTTTATTTTTTATTTTTTTATGAATAATGCTAAATGTGTCGTGTAGGTTGCGATAAGGTGAGAAGATGGATCTACTTGCAGCAGTATCAGATTTATTCAACAAAACACAACACTCTTCTTTAGAAACAAGGAACAGAACAGGCGGTAGGAAGCACGATGAGGACTGACCAAGGAAGGACTGACCGAGGAAAGAAACACGGCGTTAAATACACTGAACAAACTGAATAACGAAACAAGAAACACCTGACCAAACTAATCAAAAAATGAGAAATGAAGGTAACTGATGAACACAAGAGAATGACTGAAAACAGAGACACTGAAATAAAACACAAACAGAACAGAACTCAGACTACCCGTT
Organism: Rutilus rutilus; assembly: GCF_951802725.1. Taxonomy (NCBI): domain Eukaryota; kingdom Metazoa; phylum Chordata; class Actinopteri; order Cypriniformes; family Leuciscidae; genus Rutilus; species Rutilus rutilus. The sequence continues at coordinate 8,572,863 of NC_140227.1, forward strand.
ACAAAATGGTTTTAAAAAAGGTTACGAAAATACACATAATTCAACACTGATAATTTAACAAGATCGTTGAAACGACAACAAAGATTTTCGACAACAAAGATCAAAACAAAATTCAGCAGTGATTCAGCCTTTATCAATGACGTCTGGGTTGTGAATGTTTGCGGTCCTCTACAATTCACTAAAAAATATAGTTGCTAAATGGTTAAGCAATAACCATGACAAACACATGGTGAAGTGGTATAGTCAGCACAATCATTTTATGTTTGTCGAGTTCAAAGATGTCCATGCTGGGAACGGCTGGGAAATGTTGTTTAGATGACTGTCATCCAACATTACAGAACACCACAGCAAAAGGAAATGAAAATGAGAAACAGAACAAAAAAAAAAGCCAAACCCCAGAATCTGAGGAACCAACTGTTTTCAAACACACAAACAACTGCCTCTTTAGATTCATCTTTCAGTGGGAGTCCCTTGTTTAGCTGAATTACATGGAACGTTTTGCCTTAAATGGTTAAAAGTTGAATAAAAGGACGCAAAACCCCCAAAAATTAGCAAAATCGAGGTGAATCTATCATATACCCATTTCCACAAAATTAAAATGGGCATCATTTGGCAATCATTCCACTCTATATCTTTGTTAAAAACCTATTAAGCTGCCTACCTAGACTGAATTTTTAGGCGTCAGCATGCAACCATTGTGAAACAAAGTTCCAAAAGATAAGCAGAAACACTGTACTTCTAAGATATCTCATTCTAAAAAAAACTTTGCATGTGTCCTTCATGAATTAGGCAATCTGTGAATGCAATACAATGACCTCAGTGAAAAAAATATTAATCCAAGATGGTAGATTGCATTAAATACTGACAAGCATTGATTTAAAACATTTTTTGTAATTGTAATAGTAAAAGACTGTAAAAATGTGACAGAAAAACCTGTTTACGGAGTTGAACAATATACGGAGGAAAAACTCGAATAGACATTTTGTGTAATTTTACAGTAAAGGACTGTTAAATGCACAATTTTTTAGGTAAAAAAGAACAAATCATCTTATAATTTACAATGAAAAGCCATAAGCATTCCCAGAATTTCCTGTGTAACACTTTACATTTGATGTTTTCTTAAATTCTATTAATTATAGCCGCTTTTCCACCATCGGGCCAAACCGTTCTCTTTGCTTTCCCATTCTGTGCCGATCCAGGCCAGCCGGTACAGATATGGTTTTATTTTCCACTGTAGGGCTAATAACGGAGCTCTTTTGAAAGTAATACAAATGCATCAGTCATTCCCTTAACGCAAGAGTTAACAGACGATATAAGATGTAAATAGCGACTTTGTTATAGATATTTCTTTAAATTGTAATATTAATTTGTGTTTACATCGCTCAAATAGAGCTGTTAGCCAGCTACAGAGAAACTGGTAGCTAAGCAACAGACAGGTGACCAATCCTGAGTTGTGATTTCACTACATGCATTGTTTAGTGCCATGTATGTTACCATAATGGTGTTTTGTATTTGTGTGCATGAAACTGTTCTTCTATAAATTAGTATTTACTTCGGCTCGTGGAAAAGGCTGGTGGCCTTGCTACTTCAGCAGAAAAGGGCTGTTGGATTTACCGGTTTAAATGTTTTAATTTTCTGTACATTGCAGTTCTAAACTATAGAATTTACAGGTTGTTCAGTAAACATGTTTCCATTTTTACAGTATTTGAACTGAATTATTCAGGCAACCACAGCTGGCAGTTTTGTTTTGTTTGTTTGTGTTTTTCTTTTCATTAAAAACGAATTTTTATTTTAAAAAATTACAGTGCATTGATAATACGTTTTGGGCCAGATTTAGTAAACGCTGGCACCAGCCCAAACTCTCTTTTGGTGTTAAAAAACTACTGTCAGGATATACTAAAGACACGATGTGAAAAATAACCCTATAAATGTAAATAAGAATAAATAAATAAAAAAGCCTTTACATGGTCAAGAGGTTAAAAAAAAAATGACTCAAGTCTCATGGTGGTATAAACATTAGATTTTTCCTCCATCATGTTGGCTTCTAACAGGTAAGGGCACTCAAATGTGGAGTGTATACTGTATATCAGCATAAGTGGGATCAAAAAGTGTACTGATTGAGGAGAGAAGGTGAGAACAGACCTCTAGCAGCCAGGGCTTGAGCTTGCGGTCGAGGATTATGTCAAAACCCAGCACCTCGAAGCAGACGCTGGCGCTCCCTGGTGGCTGTCCGGGACGGCACATACGGTAGGCGTGGAGGACGTGTGGCTCGGCCACTATCAGGGTCTTCACCACCAGCTCCTGCGAACACATGCACAAAACACGCTTTCTTTATAAAAGACGACACACAACAAACTTAAACAACTCCAAACAGTACATTCAAAGGTGGACGTTTGTGAACTGAACTGCACTAATCGCAAGATATGCATTACATTGTGACATCTTTCGGTGAGGACATGCTCGTGAAATCTCATTGCATGTGCAAACAGCCCGTATGAGGGACTCATTAACATCCCAGCTCCCTGAAGAGACATGATAGGTCAAAGACTGACAGCACGCTATGGGAAGACAGGGGCAGATCGTAGGAAGACAGGAACAGACGGCCTGTATCAGCTCCTGTACTCGCTTATCAGAGGTCTGGCAGGCCGGCGGTCTCCCTGCATGATTAAACAGAGCCTGTGTTGAAGTATGAGGGGCAGATAACCGGCGGGACGTTTGCTGAGCGTCCCGCGGACCCCAAACGTGCAGTTCCAGAGAAGCAGGTTAGATCCCAGCGTGCATCCTCCACAGAGAACAGAAAGAATTGTGTGTGTGTGTGTGTGTCCTCAGCTAGATTAGTTATTAGTTATCAGTAGTGCTTTCTGACCGACTTCTACAACTGAGAAATTACTTCAATAAAATAGAACAACTTGTGAAGAAAGAATGGGTTACAGAGAAGGCGCACGCTAGGTAAATTGTGACACTTCTGAATGCTTGGCAAAGGAGTCAACAGATGCAGACGTGCAGTGAGTGGATGAGCTCTCAATTTAAAAGATGGAAGAATTACAATTAGATCAAAAGAGAGAAGTGGGCAGCAAGCAGAAAGAGGCAGTGCAAACATAAGCAGGGGAAAGATAAGGGCAGAGCTGTCACACTGGTAACACACTGACAGGAAACAGATTCCTTTTTGAAAGGAAAATTTGATACAATTGAGAAACCTGAGCCAGGAGGCTGATTAAAGTAGAGCTGCATGATCTATCAAATTCTGAAAAATACTGCAAATCTCGATAAGCTTATCATCATGATTGTGATATGCATTGCGATATGAAATTAAAGCCATTAATCTGTTAAGTTAATGGGAATGTGGATAAAAATCTGGGTGAGCCATGTGTGTTCTGACGTGTGTGAAGCGATGACATCATATGCATCATTTGTAGAACTTCTTTTAACTTGACACAGTGCCTTAAAAAGACATTGCTAGTGGTGCAAAAAGCTAAAAAGTAAGTGAAATACACAGCAACTGTCCATCTAGTGCAAGTTTACATAGACAATTGCAAAATAGCACATGAAAAATAGATGAAAAAGCATGACCTTTGTGAAAGGCTCTAATTGTGTTAGCTTGTTAAAATGAGTTGCAAAAAGAAGATCTATAAGATCTGAAGATCTTCATTAAGTCCAAGCACAATGTGCTATATGGCTAATGGTTAGGGATGGGCGGATTGATCCTAAAGTATTGATACTGATGTTGTAACGAAAGGATTGATCCTCAAGCAAAAATATAGATCCTAAGGTGTGTTTTTAATCAGGAAAAGTGGAAAAATAAACTATGTTAGCAAATAATTGTGTAGGTTACAACTATTTCTCCTACTCACCTGAATATACGCAGTTATTTCAAGAGTTATTTCACAATAAACAAATTAAAAGTGTACACATTTTAATGGTTTGACGTCAGTACGATTTTTTTTTTATGATTCAGCAACTGTGTTACTGTTAAAACAGTCACTGTGCTAACGGACTTATTCAAACCGGTCAATGGACCGTTCGATCACTGAGCGAGTTCTTCTGTGTCTGTCATTATAACTGTCTATGTTGCTAAGCCATCTGCTTAGACGGAGTCATGTGCGCATCGATTATTATTTATTTATTATTTATTTCAGTGCTTAACTCCATGAATGAGAGTGGCATATTTAATCTAAATGTGTATATCAGATGTAAAACAGAGTTTAAATAATTCTGTTTAATTCAGTACTTCGCTCACTCCAGTAAAAGTGTGCGTACACACAGTTATTTAAATTGATAGGTAAAAGTTCAAATGGATTATGTTATGTTCTGTAAATTGTTGTTAATAAATCTGTCAAAAAATGTGCAAAAGTTTTACCTTTGGGGGTACGACAACAGCATGTCACTGGCAGGCCTTTACACAAATTAACCATGGTTTTACTACAGTAATTACAATGTGACTTTTGTATTTGTAGTAAAACTCCAGTGAACAGAAATGTACCATGGTTACCAATACAGGAACCATATTTTATCCATGATATTTGTAGTAAAACCATGGTAATAATAAAAAAAACATGGTTACTGAAATTTTACTTGTGTAACAACATGGTTATTTTTCATAAGGTATCCTCGAAGGTACACCTCTTATCTAACCTTAAAGGGTGCATACTTGTATCATTTTGTCAGGGTCCCGTCCTGGGAGCCTTGTCTGTTTTGTCTCTGTTTAATGTTTCTTTGTTTGTTTTGTGCTTGAGGACATGGCACTGTCTTTGTTTGTGTTGGCCATGTGCTCCTCTCGTCCCACCTCCTCATTTCCCATTACCATGCCCCCTTTTTTAGTCCTTGTCTAGTTCTCGTTTTCTTGATTGTGTTCACCTGTTCTTCATGTTCTCTGCTCCCTTTATATTGTGCTCCTTTCCCTCATGTCTTTGCTGGTTTGTTTTGTGTCCCTTGTCTGTGTTCTTTGTATGCATTTTAGCTTTAGCATTTTAGCCTGTGTCTATGGGTGTTATTCGACACCGCTACATTTAGTCTTTCCTGCCAGTCTAGTTTTGCATTTATTTTCTTTTGATGTTTTTTTTTTTTTTTTTACTCTAGTCAAGCTCCAATCTTTGTTTTAGCTCTAGTTCTCCCAAGCCTTATTTTTAAGTTATCTCTTGATTTTGATTTTGTTGCTATCTTGTCTTTTATTTTATTTTCTCTCTAGTTCCCCGAAAGATTGCAGTCTTGTTTTTAATTCTTTTGTTTGCAGGTCCAGTTTGTTTATTTCTTTATTTTGTATTCTTTCTTTTGTTTATTACTTTTTATTTAATTTTGCAAGCTTATATTTTTAGTGTGTGTGTTTTTTGGTTGTGTTTTTTTCAGGACCACTCTGTTTGATTAAGATTATTGTAGAGGCTCTGAATTTTATTTGCCGTCAGGCTTTGCTCTGAAGTGTTCAGCTTGAGGGTTTGTCCACAAGCAAACCTAGCTGAGGTTTGAACCCCCTGGAGCCTAAGGCAATTAACCAGAACTTTTATAAGCACCAGTTACAGAATTCCATGTGGAAGTACTGTAATACAAGTACTGTAATGAGATTGGACAAGATTGAGCAATCATGTGTCTGCATGAGGAGGAGTTAGGGATGGAGGATGGGGAAGCATATCTGTGCGACAGACTGAAGTGTCTGTCTGTGCGAACTGAAATCTGGCATAACGCATGTCTGTACGACAGACTAAAGCAAATGAGTATGGATGAACTTCTGCCTTGATTAACTGGTAGTGGGAGGAGTTACGGATCAGCTGATAGCTGTCTGTCACGCCATGGTCTGCCTGAATTACACTTGAGTTCCATTCAGTAACTGAATCTCGTTTTTTATCTGGTTTTCTTGTCTTGCATGTGTGTCTCATGTTGATTCCTGCCCTGCTTCCTCCATGGTCGCTGATTCTCCCGGCCTGGCAACTAGTCCTGGTGCTACAATTCTCATCACCAAGTGTCAAGCCTCCGGTTCTCTCAGCCGCTGCCTAGTCTCCATCACTGGTCATCGTGTCTGGTTCAGTCTCACCCCCGACCAGCCTGTTTCCCCAGTGTGTGCGCTGCCCCTACTGTATGGACTGTTTCAGTCCTCAGTTACATCGTGTGCCTTGTCTACCGTAATGTCAATAAATCTTGTCATCGCTCATTTCTGCATTCGGGTCCTCTCTCACTAACAACCATGGCACTTATGCTACTAATATGCATCCTTTTAGAGATAGAGAAGGTAGACCTTTGAGGTTACTGTCCCAGTGAGAAGCTAAAAGTACAATTCTAGAACATTTTATTTCTGACGGTGTAAACAAAAGCATAATCTAATAAATGGAGCAATTCCAATAGGGTCCTCACACCATCGGTGCACGGGCCCTAATAATTCACAGTTTAGGCCTATTGGATGTTAAAACATGGCTTTCAAATATAATGTTAAGTGGGTATAAATTCCCATTTTATTCTTAAAATCATTTAAGAGTTTAGTTTAGAGGTATTGGTATCGATACTGGCCTTGAAAGTATCAGATTAAAAATAACAAATGGTATAGCCCATTTCTAGTAATGGTTAAACGTACTTGAAAATCAATTAAATTGAATAATCTTTCACTGTGTCATATAGAGTGGTGCAGGTATGACGTCAGAACCTGGAAGATGTTGCTGGTTCGCCGCTGGTTCCTTCAAGATTTTCCTTTGGGGTTTTATAATGGGGTTTTCTTTTTTTAGATTTATATGTAAAATAAAGCTTTTGATAAACATAACCTGATGATGATTTGATGTTTTATTCTACAACGTAAATGACACACACCCATAGTGAAAACGCAAATTTTGAAGTAGTTATGTTCATTTCTGAAAATGTACGTTTTTAATAAGCAACTAGATTAGACAGCTTGGGGTGAGAGTGTGAGTGTGTACAGTGTATGATGTAGAACAAAACGTCAAAGTATAGTCAAGACAAATTATATTTACCACAGGCTTTATTTTACTCATTAATTGAAAAACCCCATTATAAAACCCAATAAGAAAATCTCGAAAGAACCAGCGGCGAATTAGACATCCAGGTTCTGACGTCATTCTGCACCACTCTATTATCAAGCAAGTTATATTGTACATCACATTTCTCCATTGTATCATGCAGCCCTAAATTTAAAAGATAACAAAGAGAAGCAATTAAATAAAAACAACTCACTGAAACATCGCCCCAGAATTTGGCCACGTCGTAATCGTTGGTTCGAAGGAACTCTGTGAACCACCCAATAGACCGCTTGCTGCCTTTGTCCACCGTTTCATCTCGCTCAAAGTTCTCATTGTGTTTGTTTACAGAGTAGTTGGTCAAGTGCATGTACAGCTGGTTCTGAGGGTATTAAAAAATAAGTCCATCAGAGCATAGATGCCTTTTTTTTGTATTTTTTTTTTTAAAGCATAATGTCAGTGTTTTGCCAGCTGAAAGAAGTAAATCTATGTAAATAAAACCAATATTATATAAATTGTCACATTTATTCTCTTACAACAATTCACAGAATGGTTTTAAAAAAAATATTGGCAATGCAATATTATTTTATTAAAGGACAAGTTCGGTATTGTACACTTAAAGCCCTGTTTTCAGATCGTTTCTGATGAAATAGAATGGTTAAGATTGAAATTTGGACACATGCTGCTGGCCCGAGAATGTTCGGTTTCTGTGGTAGCACCCCCCCACCTCCACAATGGCTGCATAGGTGCACTGGAACAATCCTTCCTAAAACGCATTAAACTTTCGTTTACAAAGACGTGAAACTCACCGAGTGGTCAGGGGTGTTCACTGATATGCACACACAAAAATCGCTGCAAAAGATGCTTTCCAACAGGTTTTATCGTAGTTTTTGTCCAACTCCATTGACTTGTATTGGATGTGCTGTGAGGTACGGTATTACTCTGCCGCCGGAAACGGAAGTGGGTGTATTCTTTCTGTAGTCTTATGCAGTCGCAGAAGCTCTCAACGGAAGAATGTACGGGTGTGAGGCGTTTGGAAAAATAGGTCCACAGTTTTACAACGAATGGTAAAACACCTGTTGGAAAGCATCTTTTGCAGCGATTTTTGTGTGAGCATATCAGTGAACACCCCTGACCACTCGGTGAGTTTCACGTCTTTGTAAACGAAAGTTTAATGCGTTCTAGGAAGGATTGTTCCAGTGCACCTATACAGCCATTGTGGAGGTGGGGGGGGGTGCTACCACAGAAACTGAAAATTCTCGGGCCAGCAGCATGTGTCCAAATTTCAATCTTAACCGTTCTATTTCATCAGAAACGATCTGAAAACAGGGCTTTAAGTTTAAAATACCGAACTTGTCCTTTAATATATGTAATGCCACATTTTGTAATGCAACATGTTTTAATGAAGATCCTACAATATGACAGTTTACACACAAAAAAAAGTTTTTACAGATGGTTACATTTCAACCATTTACATTACAATAGTTTTAGGAAGATTTTCAATATGTCATTTACACATACTTTACAATGTGTGAACTTGTTTCAAAATGACTGCAAGAATTGCAGAAATCTCATTGTCATCACATTAAATATGAATCTCTATTGATTACTCTAATGAATCTGTTACCTTTATGTATAAGAGTGTTAAAGTCAATATGAAACAGCATTTGCAGCATACTGTATACTTTTAGCTATGAAGAATTGCTTTTATCTATGCCTGATTGTGAAAAGTGTCTATTTGAGTAGTATGGAGTAGAGGGTTTTGACCATTAATGAAGTAAATTTTGATGACTTTTTATTAGGAATTAAAATGTTCACATTGCTTTAATGATGTCATAAGCCAACTTACCAGGTTGGACTCGTTTGGCGCGTGGTACTTCTCTGTACCCATTCGAACCAGGCCGTCGTTGTAGAGGAAGACACGCAGTGGATCACAGGAAGTAACAAGAATGTAGAATCTCAGGTCAAACTTGTAGCCCTCCATGAGGAAAGGCTTGTCCAAGTATTCCTGCACAATGAAGTGGTCCTGGACCGGGATCTTTTCGCAGTTTCGAATCAGAGAAATCCTGGGAGAAAATGGATAAGTTTCTATCAGAGCACATCCCTAAAATGTGGTGCATAGTTTATTGTTGGTTAAGAATCCAAACCTCTGAAGCATATCAGAGAGAGCGAATTTAACAAGGCGTTGTCTCTATCGCTGGTCCCTGGACCCTGACTAGGCCCAGGTTAATAAGACCAGACGTCTTGGTCTGTTTTAAGCCCTGCCATCATTTATTTCCTTTGATTTTGATGTTGAACAGATCTCCAGCTCTTGGCTGTTCTAGAATACAGACAACGATGTGTTCACCAGTACCAAACACATGAAAAAAGTGAGGTTTGGATGTTTAACAAACAAAGGGGCCTTAGAAAAACAATTTTGACAGTAAAATATACGACCATTGGTCTGCATTGACTTAATTGGATACATGTTTCTCTTCGTCCGGTTTCCATGGCCTCAACAATTACCTGAGACGTCAACTTTCCAAGGACCACAAGCTGCTGAAGGAGGGCTTGATCACCACAGTTCATTTGTTAGCTATGTCAGCTGATAAATATTGCAAAAGAATCTGTCTGCTTGTTCTTGGTGCAATTCAATGTAGAGGTTCAGCACTATTAAAACACAGCTGAACGTTCTCATGAGTTGTGATGTTACGAAAGATTATCTAGTGACTCGTGATACATTTGACTCATTTACAGTTGTTTGTTTATTACAAGCATAACATTGCAGAAAATGACCAAACAGTAACATGGGCCGCAAAAAGACCTGCGTAACATTGAGACGCTCCATTCTCTCAATTAAAACAATTAAAAATGATTTACTGCGTTGAGTCTCTAGCGTAATAAGTGGCTCTTGAGGGATTTCTAGGATTTATTACACTTCAAATGCATTCTGTTTTCAATAAGAAATGCCACATCCATAGCTGCTTATCGTTGAAAGGTGTTTTGTTTAATAAATAAAAATGTAATTTATAATTAAAAATTAAATATTAATTGTTTCTGCTTCGCGAAGGGAGTTCTGAGAACTTGAATTTGATGCTCAGCCAAGAGCAGCACACTGGCCAATCTTCCTTATCTCCACCGTTTTGGCACACAGTCTCTAGTCCTGCACTTGGCGTCCATTGGCTCAGGTGTGTGTTTAGCGTCCAGTAGCTTGTGTTGTGTTATGTTGTAGAGGATAATGGGGTTGTTTGAATTGCATGACATGATTGATGAGGGCTGATGGCAGGTAATCAAAACCCACTTTGGCTGACTGTTTAATTTGGCACCAGTGGGGATCTCGTCTTTTAGCCCGCCACAGTTTTTAACAAGCCTCTGCTTAGACGCAAACAATATTCATTTAGTTTTCGGCCTGAAAAATAAATTACGTAGGAAGATATAACTTAATTTCCTGCGTCACGCTACGCTTTTTCAAATTTAATCTCTAGCCTAGCAGACGATCTCCTTTCACTTGTTAAATGCAGCACAATAATTCAACCTTTGATGACTTCTCATTTTAATAAGTACCGGCTTGCTGTAGCGTATGACCATAGAAATATTAATTTACAAACGGATAAAAGACAGTCATAAATAAATCAGGTGCCCCATCTGCTGCTGTACACTTTTAGCATAGGTATGAGGTTTCAGCATTAGGATAAAGGACTGGGGTTAGGTGTATTATTAGGGTTAGAGTTCAGTTTCAAGTTTGCCATTCGGATTAATGCGTGTGGTGGCACAATATTATTTAAGCCAAGTCAAGTCACCTTTATTCATATAGCACTTTATGCAACAGAGATTGTTTCAAAGCAGCTTTACAGGGATAAACAGGAAAATAATAATTCAGTGATGCAAACAGAGTTCAATTCAGCTGTAAAGCAGCTCTAAAAAGAAAATAATGTCATTGGTCAGCTGAGGTCAGTTCAGTATTTATTCAGTTTTGTTCAATAACTGTGTAAAGATCATTAAAAAAAAGTACAAAAAAAAGAGTCCAATTCAGTTGTAAAGCAGCTCTGTAGAAAACAGTGATGTCATGATCCAGATCAGGTCAGATCTCATTTCAATATTCTAAGTACAGTCAAATCAATAATACTGCTGAAAATTAAGTGTCCCCTAACTAAGGGGCTGTTTACACAACACCGTTTTCAACTAAAAACATAACACTTTTTATGCGTTTCGAAACTTTTGAAAACGGTCTCCGTGTAAACAACAAAAACGCAAATCTCTGAAACCGATGACATCATGCACATGCGTATTACGTGTTCAACCTATAGTGTTTCATCGCCATCGAATGGCCTGGCAGCAGAATACAGCCTTTTTAGTTGTTTTCGCGGATCTGTGTGGATGGGGATCGTTTTGACAATGGTGTCGTCTGTACGCGGAAACTCAAAGGAACAACTTCTCCGTTTTAAGCATATTGTTGTCGTGTAAACGTACCCTAAGAAAGCCAAAAGGCAACAGAGGCAAGGAACCAAAACTCCATCGGTGGCAGAAATGGAGAAGAAAAAAAACCTTGGGAGAAACCAGGCTCAGGGCGGGGGCAGTTCTCCTCTGGCCAATATAAGTAAAACATGGAGCGACACTCCTATCAGCCCATCACAATCCTAACCCTAATCCAGCTATTCAGGATTACTTTTAACTTCCATCTGTGTTTTCATAATATCAGACGATTGTCACATTTCACCCATAATGGCAGCTGCACTGAACTTTCAAATTGGACATAAACCAGCCATTACCCTCTGCTTATTAAATTATATATATATTAAAAAAATAGTTTACAGAAAAACATTTTAATAGAAAATATTGGTAATTCTCACCTCATGCTCAAAATTTTGATTAGAATACACACAACCAGCTGGGCGGTCACATAACCACAAAAGTTCAAATATTTCAACACAACGAAAGCTCAAATCTGATCCAAATATGCATATGGTCGGAACTTCAATGCAGCTCCTTGCAGCCTAGCCATAACCCAACCCTATTCATAAGCGTAGTAGGTTTATTTAACAACGACTAATTAATCAGGATACTGTTCCAGAGCCAATAGAGTGGGCTATGCTGATCAGAGTTATCCTACAAGCTGTTCTACTGCATGTTAAGGTTCTCGGAGAATGCTAAGTTGAACAAAATGTTACTGTAAAATGTTTGCCACTTTTGTAGCAGTATGCTGTTCATAGGGAAAATGACAAATAATCTATATATAAAAAATAAAAAAAATACTCCACAGGATGCAAATCTTCCAGTCTGTTGTAACTTACCCATGGCCCATGGCTCCATTTGCAGGCTTAACGATAAATGTTTTCTGTTTGCGTTTTCTTTTCAACTCCTTTACATAGTTCTGGAACTGTGTGCACTCGGCTGGGAAGATCCAGGTTTTGGGGATGAAGCTATATTCCTGAGGCTGACTTTTAATCATTCTAAGGAAAAGAAGAGGGTATTAAAATGAATATAAAACGAAGAGTAAAGTCAATGTTCCTTGGCTGGAAGGCAGATGTAATCAGTCATGTATCTGATATGGTATCATGTTTTCAACTCACTTGGCCATGTTCCTTGCCAAGCAGTCTTTCCGACAGATCTCACCCATTCCCGGAAAATGGTTTATCCTCTGAGGAAAATAATCACACTGTTAGAGGACACTCGGTTATTCACCTCTTAGAGGAAAAACACAACATTAGAGCCCAAGTCTTGAACTGAGACTATAATATTTTGACATTTATGTCCAATTACAGACTCAAAACAAAAGGTGGTTGTCAGACCTTTCTTAACCCCTATTTAGTTCCCCACATTGTTTTTAATTTAAAACTAAAAAAGACGATCAATTTTGACTCTAAGGGCCAAGGTAATTGGTTCTGCATCAGAGCCCATGTAGTTGTAGGTACTGACAGATGAATGAATTGCTTTGAATGCAAAGAGGAAGGGATGGGGGCTAGTGAGTTTTTCTGTATTTGAGCAAATGAGGCTGAACAAGGCCATTAATTTGACTCATATGACCTGTAGCTTGGCAGCTAAGCCAATCACAGGAAAATGTGTGTGGGGGGTTCTCTTACTAAAGAACAAACCTTTTAGTAAGTATGAAAGCACAACATGCTTTTCCCGAAAAAGAAAATAACACAGAACACAACTGTATGAAAAGTGTTTCATGGATCAAAGCATCAAAGCCAATTATTTATATTGTGCATATAATATTAGACCGACAAGCAGAGTTGATTTTTTTCACACTAACACAATACATTATTGTTTCATACAGACCGTTTATGCCATATGAATTGGGTGTAAAAGTAATTTGTTTCAATATGAAAGACAAGAAAACATTCCCTATTACTTTCCTTCTCCAGAAAACAAAAGGAGAAATTCTGAAGCTGCTCTTTTCCAAGTAAATGCAATTGATTCTGATATGTAACCAACTGTGTAACTCCAGTGGTTTAATTAGGGGGAGTAACTTATGATTTATTGTTTTATTTTTGGGTGATGCATTCTTTTAAGGTTGTTTTAAATAAGATGCCTCCTAAGATACCTTATTTTTGCAAAAATGTAAGACAGAAAGCATATATTCTTTACACAGAAGACAATTACAGAATGCAATGTAAGCTCAGTGAGAAACTAAATAAAAAATGTTGGACAATGTGAGAGAATGACTGATTGTTAACGTGTTTCACTTCTGAAATGGATTAGTAAAAATATTCAGTGTCATTTAAAACAGAATACCCATTATTGTTTGTGTGATATGCATAAAAACACATATTAGAGTATTGTGCTTTTAGCTTATCAAAATGTTAACATCAAACTGCTTTGACCTCTGACAGCTTTGAATCTGATGCTAGTAGAAGTACTGACCACATAAACAGAGACCCAATCCTATAACTTTCCGCCAGGCTGCGATGTTTTTTTGTTTTGTTTTTTTATGTTGTATAGTTGTAAAAAAAAAAAAAAAAAAAAGCTATACAGATTGGACAAAAATGTATAATGAGAACAAGTGGACAACTCATAGCCTTTGAATAGGTGTAACGTGTGTACTCTGTTTTGATTTAGTTTTCATTATTCTTTGTTCTGGTTTGCCTGTGTGACATTAGGTGTGTTAGACATCGGCTGCGGCTGTATGTAACTGATCAGCGACAGTTGCCGTGTGCAGGCAGGGAAACGGAGACGTGAAGACGGACACTTTCTGCATCCCGTAGTGACACCTCACACTGTGTTTGCATACTTTACCAAAGCTGGAGTGAAATAAATGCAACATTTGTCAAATACACAGACGTTTCCATTACGTTTCCATTTAATACTTTATGTACTGCTAAATACAGCGTCTGTTTGTACAAGAATAAAGTTCAACATAATACTATATATATACTATTTAAATACCAATGAAGTGGGGTCTACGTTTTTTCAGTTTTATTTTGATAAACATGACACAGAATAACATTGCGACTACATGAAAAGAGTTTTCACTGTTATAAAAATGCAGCTTTGTGAGCATTAGTTGAAGTGAAGGTGTTCAGATAAACATGAAACGTCTCAATTACATATGGTAACCCTCGTTCCGTTCACTTCGAGTGAAACTAAACAAGCCAATGCACATTGATGTGCAGTCATTTGCATCAGCTGTTCAGCCACACAGCGCGGGTATATAATGAGCAGCAGGTGCGATTGCACTTCAGTTTTTTTGCTGAGGGAATCCCTACCAAAGCGCCACAGCTGCTGCACCAAGAGGGTATGGAGGGGGGTCGAGGAGGGTTTAACCGTCTCGCCCCCCCTAAGGAACCTGACGACCAGGTCGTGCTTTCCTACTGATTTGCCATCTATGTGGTCGTGATATGCTGAAATAGCGGCAGCATGTACTTTGAGGGTGGAGGGAGACAGCCTTCGCTCCAACCCTTGCTGTAAGGAGGAAAGCCCGGACCCTATCGAACTTCTTCAGGGGTCCTCTCGGCGAGAAGAACATCACTCAACGAACAGGTTCCACTTCAAGGCGTACGCACGTCTTGTGGACGGCGCCCGTGCAGAAGTAATGGTGTTAAGTACCTCTGGGGGTAAGTCACCAAGAACCTCCGCGTCCTGTCCAGGGACCAGATATGGAGTTTCCAAAGGTCCGGACGTGGGTGCCCCGTCTCTGAGTCAGAAGGTCCTTCCTCAGAGGAATAGACCAGGGAGGGACTGTCACGAGGAGCATGAGTTCTGGGAACCAGGTCTGGGTGGGCCAATAGGGAGCCACCAAAAGGACCTGCTCCTTGTCCTCCCTGACTTTGCACAGGGTCTGCACAAGTAGGCTCACTGGAGGAGACGCAAATTTGGAGGATGCTTTCGAAAATGCATTTCTGCGTGAGCATTTTGAACGGTAGCTTGTGGAGGCTCCGATTCAAAACTCGGAGGTCCAAGATCGGGCGTAACCCACCTCCTTTCTTGGGTACAATGAAGTAGAGACCAAAGGGACTGTAGGCGTACCCAGAGTGGGGCAGTGAGGTGGAACACAGGGACGCGGCTCGGGAGGCTCTCTCTGGGAGGAGGTGCAGGAGGAGGCTTGGTTGAATTCTCGAACCGCACACTCGCTGGCCCGCTGGCGATAGAAGAGGCGGATAAGAGTGGTGAGGATTCTCTCCCCCCACTGCTCTCCTGGACCACCAGTGTGGACATCGCACGACCCACTGACCGCGCGGTGACCTTCGCCGCACTAAGCGCGAGGTCCGTTGCGGCACAAAGTTCCTGGAGAACTTGTGGATTGTGACCACCCTCGTGCAGTTTCTTCAGTGCCTTGGCCTGATGGACCTGCAGCAACGCCATGGCGTGCATGGAAGAGGCGGCTTCCCCACAGGCCTTGTAAGCCCTGCCGGTTAAGTCCGACGAGTACTTACAGGCCCGGGAAGGGACACACGGTTCTCCGCGACAAGTGGAGTTAGGACACAGCTGCATAGCAATGGCCAGCTCCACTGGCGGGATACGCGTGTATCCCTTAGCCGCCCCGCCATCAAGGGTGGTGAGGGAGGAGAAGCCATCGGGACGGTTTCTGGCAGTAAAAGGTGCCGTCCACGTCCCCCTGAGCACCTCGTGCACCTCCGGGAAGAAAGGCATTGGGGTGGGTTGCTAAGAACCAGCGCGCACCACCCCGATATACCAATCATCCAGCCTCGAGGGCTCGAGACATGGTGGAGGGTTTCACACGAGCCCGGTCCTGTTGGCAGCCCGGGAAAGCATGGCCATCATCTCCTGGTGCAACTCGGGCACCGCTGGCACACCCGAAGGAGGCAGCGGCGCCGAGTCGTCGTCCACGGAGAGGTCTGACCCACCCTCCTATGCAACGATCAACATCTGTTAATCGCAGGGAGCACCGAAGGATGGTCCAGTGCGTTCCGTTGGCGGCTCTACTGGCTGCGGAGTGTGAGAGGGATGAGGGTTCCTAGGGGGTTGGTTCCCCGAAGGAAGCACGCTCACCGTGATCCTCAGGTCTCCCGTGTCAGTGCCCAAAGCAAGCCTCTGAGGAGGGTTAGATCGAGGCGCAGGCACGGGGACCGCAGCTCCGAGATGTCTCAGTCAGTCTCGACCGCAGCTCAGAGATGGTCATCTTCCCACAATGGGTACATTGATTGTGAAGTGGACTCCGAAGTGTACTCCATCCACGAAGGTTTGTGTGTTCGAGGCCCAGACACAGCGATCGTGACCATCCCGCGATCCCAGGTAGCGACCGCATCCAGAAACACACAGATAGAATGTGATCTTTAGAAAGACGCGTTCTATCTGTGTAAGCTCTTTTACGGACTGCTCTCACTGGTGCTGAAGGACGCAGGGGATCGATCACCGCGAGCACAGACAGGAATGTGCACCTGTCTGTGCACTGTCTCTCTCTCTCGCTGGTCTTACCAGCCGTGAAAACGGCTTTTGAGCGCTCTCACCTGCACACCTTACCAGCTGAAAACAGCTTTTTGTTTACTCAGAGGCAAAAACAAAAAACAGAAAAGAGAGAGAGAGAGAGAAAAAGACCGCTCGCGCTGCTGTGCTGTCACGCCCGCACCAGAGTGGAGAGGTCCAAAAAAAAAGCTGCCTCAAATTTCACAATCTCCTGGGAGTTTGTAGAAAGCATTGAAGTGCTTGACTCTGAAGCAAAAGACTGAAGTGCAATCGCACCTTCTGCTCATTATATACCCGCACTGCGTGGCTGAACAGCTGATGCAAATGATTGCACGCCAATGTGCATTGGCTCGTTTAGTTTCACTCGAAGTAGATTGGCCTTCTCTAGCGAGATTCCTATTCGTCAGAATGAACCAGCCGGCTGATCTCGCATCTTGCCATACTTGCCATGCCATATGTCACAGTCACGTGGCGATGCGCTGTCTCAAGTCGGACACAATTTCTAACTGGCATGCACTGCTTCAAGTCAGCTGCCAATCTCTAGTTTCCTAGTGTGTGCCTGTTTGTTCCTGTGATTATGATTCTGTTCACTTGTCGTTCAATTAATTATCTAATTTAGTCTGATTATATATACTCCATTTTGTTTGGTTCTTTGTCCCGTCTTGTTGATATAAGATGTGGTTGAGTTTTCTCCAACATCTCTCCTGAGTTTACCTTGTGGATTATGATCAAGTTTATTTATTTAAAAATTATGATTTTTTTTTGGCCTGATTTAAGCTAAGTTTATGTTGCCAGATTTTATTTCTGGTTTGACATATATTATTGAAACACAGGCTGCATTCAAATTGTACAAAATTATTCTTCTGCAGGCGGAGGTAGGAAGCCAACAAGGAATGTCCGAATCCAAAGATTGACACATCCCGTCAACCTTCATCTGATCGATTTTTGAAGGCAACATATGTGACCCGTCACGGAAACTAGTGACACAAGTCGGCAGCACAACTTTCGAGCAAAATGAGAAAGAACCAGTTTTTTTCAAAATTGGTGATTTTCGTTTTTTTGCAGAATCTGTTAGTTGAGATCACGAAGAAGCCTCTCTATGTTTGAGATAGCAGTATTGGTATATTTAAAAGCGTACATTTGGAGGTTGAAATCGGCTTGTTTTTCGGAGATTCTAGCACGCAGTAGGGGCGTGTCATTGTCGGTGCGTATTTCCATACTGAATAAGCCGGCTTTTGTTTCTTTTGTTATTACCCCCGCCCTCCAAGGGAACAGCGTGGCTACTTAGGCTATTATGTAGCGCTCTGGCCGGCTCTATCTGATTTCAAAATTCAATGAAGATGGACACCAATAACATTACGATGTCCAGCAATCGATTTAAATAGTAGGTTACATGGGGTTTAATTTGTCGTTTAATGAGATGTAGCCTAATACATGTTGTCAGTGCCAATACATAGATCCGCCTATTGAACCAACGTGTATCTTAATAGTCCAGTGGTAGAGCATTCGCCAACGATGTCAGAGGTTCTTGGTTCAAATCCGCCCTCGTATAGGTTTTTTTTTTTTCTCGTAGAGTTTTTTTCCTTCATCAAACCGATTATGTTCATCAGTGGTTGTATATCAAGCAGGGACACGCAAACGTTTGCATTATGTTTTGTGGTTTCACCAGAACGAATAGAGAGTATCCGCAACGCAACGGATTGAAGCGTGCGTCCGAGTGAAGACAGTGCGGTGTGTGCGCGAGCCACACGAGAAAACACTGTATCCACGCCACTGATCGCAGCGGCAACGAGCACTTTGATCACTTGATTTAAAAAACACATTTCAGCGCTAGTCTCTTATTTAAAAAACGAACGAAATGAATGCTCTGCCAGTTAACTGGAGATGTTTTATTTATTTGTAGAATTGGTACATTCGTGCCGCGAGATGTTTTAAAAAGTGGTGGGAACATGTCCCATCCGCAAATTACGCCTATGCCTATTTCCATAGTTTATTGCTTATTATTTATCATTAGCAAAAGTTTGTTTCATGTTGCACGAGTACACCGAAGAAAATTCCTAGTCTGTGAAACCTTTCATTGACAATGGCAATAAAATCTATTCTGATTCATACTTGGATTCATACTCATACTGTATATATATATATATATATATATATATATATATATATATATATATATATATATATATATATATATATATATATATATTAAAAAATATATATATAAAATAAACTCTAGACAATGTTCAAATCAAAAACAGGATGTGCTATGTGGCACATCCTGTTTTTGATTTGAACATTGTCTAGAGTTTATCTTATTTTTTATTCAGTGTACATAAGAGTTGCCTATACACTTTTATCGGTAGATGCTAAGAGACATTTATTTATATATTACCTGTTTGCAAACTTTTCTTTTTTTTTTTGATGGCACATTTTCCTGACCTTTTTGCTTTACAGCTTTACAGGGGGGAGCTTTACAGGGGGTATGGCTTATCTAAATGATATGTAAATGAGCCCTATTGTCACTCCCTGCAGGAGAGAGAGGTGAGAACTGCACAATCTTTAGAGGGCGTTTTCTCCCCTTTGAGCTTTTTTGAGTGCCTACCTTCAAATGGCCACAACTTCTCCAAATATTATCAGATTTCCAAGTGTTACACATCGTTGGAAAGCTTGGAGACTACACTTTCAGAATCTGTGAATAACTCAAAATGCCCCAGAACCGACTTGTGTCCCTACTTTCCGTGATCGGTCACATATATGTATCCTTCACTGCCTATGTTATTCTACTATCCTGGGGTGCGTTTCCCAAACGTATCGTTAGCCAACTATGGTCGCAAGTTCCGTTGAACTCTATTGCTAACGACAAAACTTGCAACCATAGTTGGCTTTGGGAAAAGCACCCCTGTGTGTTTGATCCCTTGAGTTGAGCTAAAAAATAAATGGCACCTGATTTTATCTCAAGCAAGAAATTAATATTGTCTTAAGTAAATATTCGCTTGGTTATCACAATAGTCTCTCTATTTTGTTGTAGATCATTAGACCTTTATGCCGCCTCAGAAGCCTGTCTGAAATCAGTTTAGGGTATGCCTGCAGCAAGGGAACAAGTTGAACGATTGCTAATCTTTCGAACGCAGCCACAGTTCAATGGCTGCTGAATGAACTGACTTGCCCTAAAACGGACTTTGGTTCAAATCTGTTCCTGACAAATTTGCTGACCTCAGGTGACCTCAATTGATGCTTTACTACTGTATAGTACTTTAGCCATAAAGGTTATATACAGTACATTAGATGACTTCTGTTGATTAAACTGCAAATGCCTGTGAAGGATGATGGGGAAATGAGTATAAACCATGGTAAAGGTCACATCTCTTAATCCAGGGAAAATAAGAGGAAACCTTAACAGCATGTTTGTTTGTTTTTTGTTTTCATTCTTTGAACTGAAAGGAAAATCAGAGTACCTGGTAGTTCCTGAGCTCAGCGATTTTCTCATGTTGCACGGCAGAGTCGTTCCAGATGAGATTGGCCATCTCATCCTCATCTCTGGCTTTATGAAAGGTCATCTCCTCAATGACGATACGAACTGCAAATAAATCAAATTAGATTCCTTTGATATGCATTGACTCTGACAATACTGGATCATCTTTCTTTTTCAATGGGCACAAACAACTGACTTCATTAGTAGAATTCATCCACAGAAATCTTGTTCTTTACTTTAAATAAAAACTCATGCTTTAATAATGATTATGCATGACTTATGCTTTTGCATCAACCCAAGTGCTTTAAGAATGTTTTGTCTGCATTTCATTATCTTTCAAAACAAAAAAACATTACATAGCTATAGCAATTGGCAATATTATAATCATGATGTTGTTTTTCCATAAATATCAGCATTACTGGATAAAACCAAATCTGGTTTAGACTGAAATGAAAGCTAGAAATCTTGACATGCCTGTTAAGTAATTATATGACTGTTAATTGAGAGATTTACTGTAAAGAATTATACTTGTACTTGTGTTTCATAAATAAATAATAAAACATTTTTTAAAAAACTGTGTAATTCCAGGCTGATGTAGAAAAAAAAGAAAAAGAAAAAAAAAATCTGTGTCAGTAATTCACATGTATGACTATGCAGCATAAAAAGTAGGTCTACTGTTTAGTCTTTTTATTTATATTGCTGTTTAATACCATTTTTGAAGTCTGCTATTTTTTTTAGTTCCACTGACCTGCATCTCGCATTTTTAAATACCAAAACGCTTTGTGTGAATGTCCCCTTTCATCAACAAGTTTGACATAATGAACAAATAGTTTTTCCTACCGATCTCATATTTTGTTCCTGCAACGTTGGCTGTGATGAAACCCTTCTTCTTCTTCTTGGTGTGGACCTTCCTCTTTACTCCATTCTGATTGGATAGTGCCGGTGGTATGTTCATGGGGGACGTTCCTTGATCGTCTGTGGAACATGAAGAACATTTAGTGACTGACAGTTCACTAAGGTTTTTATGTTGGCTTGAGAAAGCCAACATACTGATATTCCATTTAAACTTTTTCTTCTAAAATTTCTGACTGTAATTCCTCCTAGATCTTTAAAGCTACAACTACCAAACTCGGCAAAGACTTTAAGGCTGATCTGACTCATTTTGT
This sequence comes from Rutilus rutilus, assembly GCF_951802725.1. Lineage (NCBI taxonomy): Eukaryota > Metazoa > Chordata > Actinopteri > Cypriniformes > Leuciscidae > Rutilus > Rutilus rutilus. The sequence goes on from NC_140227.1 coordinate 8,594,300, forward strand.
TATTAGCTTTTCTAACTGATCAACTTACGATTTTCCTGAAAATGAGAATTAAAAAAATCTCATAGACGTACTTATTTATTTTTTGTTATTTAAAGAGCGCGTTAGTAATGTGCGACTATAGGCGGGTCCACAATGCACGTACACTTTGTCCCGTAGATGGTCTGCTCAGATCTGTTTCCTCGCTAGAGAAAGGAGCGCAACTGGCTTTTAAAGGGAATAGAAGATGAGACTCTGATTGGTTTATTGCATGTTTCGCCAAAACACACATTACACATTAAGAGAAGAGGGACAACCCTTTTAGACCGTGCAATGGGTACGCTCGGTGCGCGGACCATTTTTCACGTCGATAAACTAGCAAAAGTGGATTCGGCCCTGAGTGCACTTGCGCCGTGCATGCGCAAAATAGGGCCCTTAATCTCTCTACCACGCAACTAGCAGAGTATCTATCTGAAACATGCTAGCAATGCGATAACGTACTAGCATCTTGATAGCAACACTCTAGCTAGCAACCATCCAGAGTAACTTTTTTTTTTTTTTTTCTGGTAGACCATATGGCCTTCAAAACCTTTAAACTTCAAACTTTAAAACTCCTTCAAACTAAAAACCTTCAAATTTCAAGTTTTTAAAAGTACTTTACTTTTGGCCATTGGGCATAGAGCATTGGGCATTGGGCATGTTTGCTCTGGTATTCTGGGTGAGCTTTTGGGGTCACAGTTGTAATTGTATCGAACTTACCTCCATCATTGGGGGGTGAGGGCATATCTCCAACAGCTGATCTCTTAATGCCTCAGAGACTTTTGAGGCACAGTTTGGCACCAAACTACTTCCTCTTCGCTGTCTTTGTGACAACAGTTTTAGGAGGTGGCAATATCATCTGTCCACTTAGATCATGAGGCAGGGGACAGGGTGAAGGTTGGTTGTAGACCGGATATCTATAAGGAAAGAGGTCAAGGCTTTTTCACACAACCACAGATGGGCATATAGACAAGGAAGAGAGAGAGAGAAAGCGGAAGATTGGTAATGTCAGACAAAGAAGAAATGCGAGGGAACTGCACAGTCTGGCCAAACGTTTGCTGTGTCACTCAAACCCATCAGCGCCGTTGACAGCAGGTTTCACCTCACTGATCAGCTCTTGCTGCCTGACGGGGGCTTCAGCCGATGAGGGTCTGTCTGCTTCTTGTCAAGCAAACGCAACATTAGCGCCACTGGATCATCAGCCTGTGAGATTTTCCATGTTTAACATTCTAATGTTCGCTTTACATGTCTGTAATCTGTCACGCAGCAAAGCACACGTCTAACAGCACAACATGCTCTATATTAACATCAAACCCAAAACCAAGGCAATACTTTCTTTTGACACAAGGATGACAAACAACAGTGGTGGATATAGTACAGTACATCCGAATTTCATTCATACTACCCATATTCATACTATATAGAGAGTAGCCTACTTTTTTAATGGTCGCAAAGTAAATTCAAATGTAGTACCTAGACAGTACGCGATTAAGGACGCAGCAACTGTTTCAGACTTAAAATAACAAATGGAGTGGATACATTTTTACCACAATAGGATGGTTGTGTATACACATAATTATGTTCAAAGACAATCTAAAAGTGAATTTTGCATAATAGGTCCCATTTAAAAATTATGAATCTGAATCAAAAAATTTGTAGGATGATAGCTTAGATGAAATGCATAAATATTTTACACAAATATAATGCCCCATTGCAAATCAGGTTTATTGGAAAAATTGATAGACTTTCAGCTGTTTGCAATGAACAAATCAGACAAAAAGTAAATGAAATAGCTCAACACAACAAATGTTTCAAAAAGTTTCCCCAAATTCAACTGAAAATGCAACTTTTAATGACTCCTGCAGTCTCAAAATTAATGAACCCCATCATGGCAAACATCTTTAGTACTTAGTAGAACACCCTTGTGCTGTTATGACCTGCTGCAAACGAGATGTATAACCAGACACCAGCTTCTGGAAACGTCTCTGAGGAATCTTAGCCCATCCCTCATGAGCAATGGCCTCTAGTTCAGTAATATTATTGGGTTTGCGTGCTGCAACGGCCTTCTTCAAATCCAACCAGAGATTTTCTATGGGGTTCAAGTCAGGTGACTGTAGCCGCGTTTCCATTACCCTTCAAATTGCGCAAATTGAAATTGCGAATTGAAAATACGTCCAATGGAAACACGTCAATTTCGCAAAAACTCCCATTTATCGCAAAAAAGTTTTACGCTCGCATGAGGTGGTTTTTCAGGCAATTCGAAAAAGAAATATTTCACAAAACTGCAACGGAAACAGTTTTTGTGCATTTACAGGTCACCTGACGTAGATGACGCGGTATGTTTGGACAGAATACGAGACAGAGTTCTTTATTAAATTCATAAAAGACAGAAGAATTACAGGAATACTGGATTCTAAACCTCAAAGAAATGCCAAAATCAAGACCTCGAAGCAGAAATGAGTGAGAAACACCCAGAAACACCTCATATGTGCCACTCTCAAGTATCGGCTAAGGGTCTTTCCTTGCCATTAATGATTGGATAACACACATACACTCACCTAAAGGATTATTAGGAACACCATACTAATTCAGTGTTTGACCCCCTTTCGCCTTCAGAACTGCCTTAATTCTGCGTGGCATTGATTCAACAAGGTGCTGAAAGCATTCTTTAGAAATGTTGGCCCATATTGATAGGATAGCATCTTGCAGTTGATGGAGATTTGTGGGATGCACATCCAGGGCACGAAGCTCCCGTTCCACCACATCCCAAAGATGCTCTATTGGGTTGAGATCTGGTGACTGTGTGGGCCATTTTAGTACAGTGAACTCATTGTCATGTTCAAGAAACCAATTTGAAATGATTCAAGCTTTGTGACATGGTGCCTTATCCTGCTGGAAGTAGCCATCAGAGGATGGGTACATGGTGGTCATAAAGGGATGGACATGGTCAGAAACAATGCTCAGGTAGGCCGTGGCATTTAAACGATGCCCAACTGGCACTAAGGGGCCTAAAGTGTGCCAAGAAAACATCCCCCACACCATTACACCACCACCACCAGCCTGCACAGTGGTAACAAGGCATGATGGATCCATGTTTTCAACTGTCCAATTTTGGTGAGCTCGTGCAAATTGTAGCCTCTTTTTCCTATTTGTAGTGGAGATGAGTGGTACCCGGTGGGGTCTTCTGCTGTTGTAGCCCATCCGCCTCAAGGTTGTGCGTGTTGTGGCTTCATAAATGCTTTGCTGCATACCTCGGTTGTAACGAGTGGTTATTTCAGTCAAAGTTGCTCTTCTATCAGCTTGAATCAGTCGGCCCATTCTCCTCTGACCTCTAGCATCAACAAGGCATTTTCACCCACAGGACTGCCGCATACTGGATGTTTTTCCCTTTTCACACCATTCTTTGTAAACCCTAGAAATGGTTGTGCGTGAAAATCCCAGTAACTGAGCAGATTGTGAAATACTCAGACTGGCCCGTCTGGCACCAACAACCATGCCACGCTCAAAATTGCTTAAATTAAATCACCTTTCTTTCCCATTCTGACATTCAGTTTGGAGTTCAGGAGATTGTCTTGACCAGGACCACACCCCTAAATGCATTGAAGCAACTGCCATGTGATTGGTTGATTAGATAATTGCATTAATGAGAAATTGAACAGATGTTCCTAATAATCCTTTAGGTGAGTGTACGTCTCCTTTGATTAATAATAATGGCCAGTGTGGTGGCTGAGATACATAAACCTACCAATGTCCATTGCTATGATTTTTGGAATGACTTATCGCGAGAGGAAAAAGTGAAGTTTTAGTCGCATTACATCAGTTAATGGAAACGCCGTCATTTCGCAATAGTTCTTTGTCGACATTTAGAAGAAGAAAAATCGCACAAGAGATGAGAAGAAGAAGAAGAGTTTCGCACAAATCTGTAATGGAAACGCGCCTTGTGATGGCCACTGTAGACCATTCCAAGACTTCTTCTGGAACCAAGCCTTAGTGGAATTTGAGGCATGCTTGGGATCATTGTCCTGTTGGAAGGTCCAATGACGCCCAAGCTTTAGCTTCCTCACTGACGGCATGATGTTTTCTCCTAGGATCTCCTGATATGCAAAAATGAATCTATCTTGCCTTCAACACGCTGCAGGTTTCCAGTGCCAGAGGATGCAAAGCAGCCCCAGAGCATCCCTGAGCCACCACCATGCTTAACTGTAGGCAAAGTGTTCTTTTCAGCATATGATTCATTCTTCTTTCTTCAGACATACCACTGATCCATAGGGCTGAAAAGTTCCAGTTTTGTTTCATCGCAGAACAGAATCCCAAAACTTCTGTGGCTTATTTATATGATTTTATGCAAATTGGAGCTGACTTTCCTTGTGTTTTTAGGTCAGCAGTGGTGTACGTCTTGGAGTTATGTTAAGAGAAGTTAAGAGCCTTAACTTCTCTTAACACTTCAGCTTGCACCTAACTGTGCAATCTGAAACCTCAGTGCCTGTTGCCACCAAGTCTTGCTGTAGGTCTTTTACCACTCAAGGGTTTTTCTGAACCTGGCTTCTCAGAAATCTGGTTGCAGCCATTGATAGCTTCCTTTTTCTGCTCCATCCAGGTAGTGTAACCATTGTTCCGTTAACTTTGAACTTACGAGCTATATGCTTACAACAGTGTCTCTAGGAACATTTAGTGCCTTCGCTATCTTTTTGTATCCTGTTCCTTGTTTGTGAAGGGTGATGATATCTTCTCTTAAGTTTTTAGACCATTCTTTTGACTAAGCCATATTTCTAACATGCTGTCAAACATGACACTCAACAATATACATAATGGCCCGGTTTCACAGACAGGGCTTAGACTAAGCCAGGATTAGACCATTGATCAATTAGGACATTTAAGTAATTTTCATAAACATGCTTAGAAAAAAACATTACCGATGTGCATCTTAAAACTAAAAAGGCACTGATATATTTTTAAGATCAGTCAGTGCAAGTTTATTTCAGTGGAAACAGCTCAGACTTACATTTTAGTCTAGGACTAGTCTTAAGCCCTGTCTGTGAAACCAGGGGTATGTGTACTAGCTCAAGCTCAACTGGTGCAACTAATGAAGCCCTTGATTAGTTGCATCAGGTTTGCTTGAGACAACACCTGTTTTGCAGATTTGTGATGTTGTAAAGGATTCTATTCAGGGGGTGAATAATTTTGAGACTGCAGAAGTCATTAAAAGTTGCTTTTTCGGTTGAATTTGGGGAAACCACTTGAAACATTTGATTTGTTCATTGCAAACAGCTGAAAGTCTATACATTTTGCCAATAAACCTGATTTTCAATGGGGGTTGAATAATTTTTATTACAACTGTATCTCATATGTTAAAGATTGTTGAAATGCCCCAAAAAAGTTTCCGCTACATTCTGTCGTGGCGGGCCACCACACCAAAAATCATCCCCGTCGCGGCTGCAGCTTCTCAGTAACATCAGATATTGTGCGCACTATAGTTAAGCCCCACTAAATGCATAAAACATTGTAAAGCACCATAAGGTTTTTGTGTACTATATTCCAAGGTTTCTGAAGCCATTCAATAGCTTAATGTTAGGTACTAATGAATATTTAAGTCGTTAAGTTAAAGTTAATGGAAACTTATCTCTCCTCAGTCATTCTCCATTTAGCATTCCAACAGCGCATCGCGTTCGGGTACGACAGTCAACACGATGAAACTCACTCCAAGATCAATGTTCCCAATATTATGCTTTATATATACACTCACCTAAAGGATTATTAGGAACACCTGTTCAATTTCTCATTAATGCAATTATCTAATCAACCAATCACATGGCAGTTGCTTCAATGCATTTAGGGGCGAAAGGGGGTCAAACACAGTATTAGTATGGTGTTCCTAATAATCCTTTAGGTGAGTGTATATACATTATATATATATATATATATATATATATATATATATATATATATATATATATTATATATTTACTTGTTTTTATACTTAAGTATTTTGTAACAATACAAAGAGCAAGGAGGAACATTTTACCATTTATTTGTTCTCCACTTAATGTTTTTTTTTTTTTTTCAGTAAATGTTCAGACTTTATAAAATGATTGTGCATTCATGATTTTTCTAAAATAACGTTTTCTGCTGTATTATCCACTAAACTAATTTATAATAGTATTTTTGCCATAGATTATGAATATAGCCTTCTCTTACTGTGGCACTTAATATCTTTGCAAATAAATATCGTTTCAATTCCTCAGAAAGTGGCCTGTGTGTGAGTGCTCGTGATTCTTGGGTAAGGTTCAGTGGGAATCACCCATGGGCGATGCACCCTCCCCTGTGGAAATAGGCCTGCCACCACAGCTGAAAAAAAATCCTAGAGGAAACACTGATTCTGTTATACAAAAAGCCTAAAAAAGCAATGATGGTGACCTGCTATAAATCTCCCTCATACCTTATAATAATAATTTTACATTCATTCAAATTTACCACCTTGCAAGTAAATCAAAATATATTTAGCTGTTTTTTTTTTACAGAACCATTATTGTATGCATGATGAGAGGGAATAGTTTACAGATTAAAAACATTTCAAAATGACAATATCATTAAAACATTCTTAAAATGTCTATGTTTTATGCTTGAGAAAGTGTGCTTTGAACTGATAAAACTAAATGCAATGTAAGTCACTTTGGATAAAAACATCTACCAAATACATACATTTAAATTAAATTTGTGCACAATGCTTGAAATAGTTTATATTCTGTTTGTGGGAAAGAAAGTAGTTTTAATTATTTTATATATATTTTATATCTTTGTCAACTTAAAAAAAAAAAATATATATATATATATATATATTTATTTATTTATTTATTTATTTTTCAATGAAATGTTTCTAACTTTTATGCCTCAACCATAACTGTTACTTTATGGCAACCGAAGTGGCAAAATATAACACAACACTGACTTCTAGTGGTAAATTTGTAAAGCGCAGCTGCACATTCTGATTTCACACAAATAAAGGACATACAAACAGATATCTGATCAAGAATGAAACAAAGAACAAAACAACATAAAATGGCTGATTTACAGATTCAAATCATAAATAAAGATTTCAAGGGAAAGCCTGAAACCATTTGGTCACACTCTTGCATGTTTACACCAGTTACTGTATTTCTGTGCGTCTCAAATGATTTTGAGAAGGTCTCTCTTTTTTTCTTTTTTTTTTGACTACAAAGATCATATACTATATCATGTCTGTTGATTAAGCAAATATACCAAATATAGTTTCAAATTTTACCTCACTGCAGATGTGTTTAGTGTTTTTTCTCGAGAATCTGTATAAAATGTATGATCTGTTATTGCATGTTGATGACAGGCAAACCAGATATATTCTGTGAAGTCTTGTGCAAGTTTTTCGATCGGAAACCTGCATGTAATCAGATAAAAATGTGTATTGATTGATAGGTTAATAGGGGAGAACTGTAGGTGGTCTTCTAGACACATTTGTAGAATTGTATACATTTTATAGTTTTGGTTTGATTCTATGAAGTCTCCTAAAACAAGAAAATTTGTTATGTAGTAATGGAAATATTTCATTCAGCATCTCAATGAATATTAATGAGTAAATCTAATCAGGGGTGTTCCCTCTGGCAGGAGAGGCAGTGTCTCCTCAAAAAACTTGAGGAGAAAATAATCGATATTTCAAAAATTAAACAACACAAAGATTACAAAACATTAAAACGTGTAAGGTTTGGTGGGGGTAATTGAGAATAAATGTCGGAAAGTCATGTGAGAGGAGGAAATGCCTCTATCGCGCTATGATGTGATTGTTTATGATTGCATATGATTGTGTGTGGCTGTGTGCGATAAATCCCGTCTCTTGATTTCGTGTGCCTTCTCGAATCGGCCTGAATGAAGACGATGGCGTTAATGGGAAGACTAATTAAAAAGTAAGTGAACAACTCAGATATCACTGCGATATTTATCTCTAGATAAGGATTTATTGAGTCCACGTCATGCAAACTATGCTTCTAACCACAGCTCGAGAGCTGTCATTCCAACTACACAACTTCAAAGCTGTTTGCGAATGTTAATTGGAACGACGGTTTCAGGAAACACTGACTCGTTGAACTATGCTGATAATGACGGACCTTGCGAGCATAGCTGTCTAACAATGCTTTTGGGAAACGCACCCCAGACTGATTATGAATGTTTTATTTTACGGCTCTGGAAATGGTTGCAACAAACCCTTAAATCTACTGTAAGAAAACCCTTGTAATCGTAAATGAATTATCACTATAGGTTTTCTTAAATTAGTTTGTTGAAACCAGATGCTGAAGAATTTTCTACAGATTGATAAATCTCAAACATTGTTTTCTCTCTCTAATGACTTCCCTTTACTGACAGAAAATGGAGGGGAATGTAAGCCATTATATGTCCAAATTTTCCATTTATTTGCTTCAGTGCTTCATTCAAAAAAGTCTCTGGGCTCCGACTCAAAAGTGTCATCGCCACATGCCAAGGAATGACTCATAAACTGCAAAACCTCTAAGAAAACCCTCTCACCATAGTGTTATTGAAATTAGCTCAATGCATTACACTGCAATGAAATATATGCATGAAAGCATCTGCTTTATCAATACAATTTCCAAATTATGAATCCATACTGCAATTAGAACAGTCGCTAAAAGAGACGTTCAAGCAATTTATGAAGGTACAGTCAATCTGTTATAGCACAAGACAGCAACACAATGACAGGCAGGCGTGTAAATGATGAATGAGTGCTTGAGTAATCTCATACTATCATGCATCACCTTGACAGCTCCACCACCCACAATCCACTCACACCTTATTTCCTTTGAGATGTTGCATCACTTCCTGCTAACACCTCTCTCAGCTGTAGAGGGAGTCATAGAGCACACACAACATCACACTATTACTTGATCTAAACAAACTTAGCATCATTAGAAAGATTTAAGACACCAGCTTCAATATTTGACCGCAGGACAGGACAGTACAGTACAGTACAATGCAGCACAGCACATTACAGTATGATTCAGGACGGTAAACCCTGATCCGGCTGATTTCCACCGCCAAAAGTATGCCGGAAAGTAGCAATCGACTTCATTCTCGTGCAAAGAAGAAAGCTATACAGTAAACAACAATGGAGGACATACAGCAGATCTTGTTCATGCTTCTCGGCATGTACCTGTTTGTCACAAGACAAAGACATTGTGTTGCAATGGTATTGTTTTTCAACTGCAAGTGACGATTCTCTGTCAACCAATCAACGTTCTGCTATGAGTCTAGCTCCACCTTTTAGGTACCAGACTACTGTGCCAAGTACCCCAACGGAAGGGTCTCAAAAAACGGTACTGTCTGTACTGTGGTACGGTACTGTTCGGTATCTTGGTAGCATTCACAACTTCTGACAATCGAAAGGGAAATAATTGCGTACAGTAAATACTGTACTGCACTGTACCGTGCCGCTCGGTAGAAACGAGCTTATAGATGCACAAGACAGCGTCCGTTAGGGTTCTTAGTCCAAAAGTGCGCATATTTGGAGTAATATTGATAAATGAAAGCAGCAACATCCCTGGTAAAATCATTTCATTTCTTTACTTTTAATGAAGCTGATTATGTGTTAAGCGTCTGCGACTTGCTTTCACTTTGATTGGCAATAGTTTGCATGGAGAACCTAGAAAAGAGCCCGAGAGGTCCTGCTTCAGGCAGGGAGACGTGCCAAGGTGGCAGCAGACCGTCGTCGGACTCCGGCGCCCAAGTATGTCTGTGGGCAAAGGGTATGGCTATCCTAAGCCTCTTAAGGTGTCGGCACGCAAGTTAGCACACAGAATCATAAGGCCATACCATATCTCTAAGGTCCTGAGTCCGGCGGCGGTGCGGCTCGGACTCCCGCCTGCTCTCAGTTTTCCGCACTCCTGAATGGCAGGCAAGCCTTGATGAGTGACTCCACTTCCATGACTCTCGAGTTAAACCAGTTTTTTCTTCCCCTCTGAACCCTAGTGTGTCTTTCCCTTCCACCCACCCCGTTTGGTTGACGGGGTCCCTGTGTATACTGTCAGGAGATTGCTGGACTCCAGAAGGCGTGGTAGATGATACCAGTATTATGTCTGTGCCGTTGTTCGTCCGGAGATCATGGCTGTCTTGTTTGTCCAATCACTCGCTTCGGCGTGTCGTGTTTGTCGTGTCGTGTCCTGTTGTGTTTGCCATGCATTCAACTGTCAGATGTCGCAACGCCCTCTTGTTACCATTTTAGTTATTTATTACTCTCACGTTACCCCTCATTAGCTTCCCTTTATATTCCCATCGTGTTTTTTGTTCTGTGCCAGATCTCGTTTTTCACGTCTTGCTTTTCATGTCTTGCTTTGCCTGTTAGTCTAGTAATCTAGTCAAGCCTTATTTTTCTTCAGTTTTGTTTTCTTTAGATTCCTAGTTATTTCCATTTTGCTTTTCTTTTGCTGTATCTTGAGCTCTGCTTGTTATACAGTTTTGTTTAGATTTTTTTGTGTTTTCCAATAAACTGTATTACCCTGCAAATTGAATCCTCCTCTTTCTGAATCCTGACACATTGAATCATTCATTTAACTGATTCCTTCATGACATACGACTGTATGAATTAAAGCCGGCTATCAAGGACAGCCATGACATCTTTGCTACTGTGGCATCAATCAGCCTTCCAACTATTGCCTGCCATTTGAAGAAGCATCAGGTTTCTATTAAACAAATTTACCATACCAAATTATCGTTTTAGAGGCTGATGGAGCTGAATTCTGCTGTGAATCATCACAAGTAACCCATTGGTTTCAATCTGGCAAAAACCAGACACCGTGGACACCTTTTTGGCCAATGGGCAACCATTCAAGTACCTGGAGATGGAAGGTGTATGATCTCCATCCTCATGAACATGTCATCCTATTTCATTAATGAGGCTTGCTATAACATAACTGCACAGCAATGTCAAGACTGGATTCGTCATGAACAACGAATATATTCACTGTGATACTGATGAAAATTAATAGCCAAATGTTGATGACAGGTCAGATTTACCCTAGTGACAAATAATTTATTTGAAATACATTTATTTTATGTTAAGTATACTACAAAAACATTTACATATTTATGTACTTAATATAAAAACCCTGCAATTATAGTTTTAGTATACTAAATTGGTATACTTAAAGTCTGATAAATTGGAACAACTAATTTTGTACTTAATGCACTTTAGTTATCCAGAAATAGTGCTGATGTCCAACAAGTATATTTTATTGTGCTAAATTGGAACTATTGCAAGTATACTTTAGGTACACTTTAAATATCTTGTATTTAAAGACTGATATTATACAGAGATCATACTATCATTACTAATAGTGATATTAAAACACATTTTAGGCTTAATATTACAGCTACACTGTGTAATTTGTTTGGTTGATTCTTAGCAAAAAACACTTAGTTCTTTCAAAAATATATGTGATCACTGCTCATTAATGTATATTTACTTCTTTCAAGTAATAAAGTATTCTCGTAAGTTTATAATCTGCCATTGAAAGTACATACGGGTGAGGGGTTCGAATGCCGGTCGCCATGTTGCCCCTCCATCTTGAAACTACATTAGCCAAAGAGGGACATTCCTGTAAATTCAAGCTTCGCCTTTCACGCTTTACACTCAGTGACACAGAGACGAATGCGAGGGGGAGATTACTCGCGACTGCCGGCAGATTTGAAAGATTGCTGATGGAGGATGTTGTATTACAAATTTATTAAATGTTTAATTTAGGTTTCCACTACAATAGTATATAAACTGAGAAAGTGATTATTGAGTTTACAGCAAGATATTCCTGCCAGACCTGTTTTTCCTTTGTAAGTTAAATGAGTCAGATCATGGAGACACTAACCTATTGTCTTTAATGGCTCTTGGAGCCAGAGCCACAGTCGAGACGTTGAATCGTTAGGCTGATTGGATTAGCACATATGCGTTTGAATGGTTATGCTGATTGGATTGAGACTGGTAACACGCTGGAGTCTGGGGCGGGTTCCTTAACCTGTATACTCATTTACATGCTTTATTCAGAGTCTCCACCTCTATGTAATCCCTCCCCTCTTTGAAAAGTATAATTACAATGAATACTGTATTATGAGTTAGACTTGATGATGATGAACTACAGACTTGATGAACTACAGACTCTGAAGAATAAATCTCTTCTGCTTATAAGATCCATCTCAAGTCTCCTGGTTTTTGCTTCGATGAAGGAATAAAAGTTCCCAACAAGGATCACGCCTATTTTCGAGGACATGTAGCAGAGTCGCCAAGGAAGCGAAAGAGAGAATTAAAACGTCAGCGCGACAGGCGCAAGAGCTCATGAGGAGCAAAGATTTTAAAACGGACGCCGAAGTTGCCTGCTTTCTTCTCGACAGGTAATTCAGCCTATTTGTGTAAATTCGAAGTTTTATAGTTGCTTGTCTAACCATAGCATGGTTGTGCATAACGCCAGAACGACCTCTAGTATAACTTGTGTTACTTTTCCTCACGTCAATGGTGAAAAAGTATTGTTTACCTTGTAACATAAATCTGTGCTGCGACGGATCACAGGTGATAGTTTTAAAGGCGCAATTGGACGAAGTCGAACTGGAAGCCATGTTAATCTTGGAATAATACGGCCACCGTAGGAGTTAAAACGCCCTCGAAATTGAAAGGAACAGAAACTAATATTCACTGGGTAGTCATATACAATTTCACCGCTAGATGGGGGAAAATATCACACAGTGTAGCTTTAAGAAATGTGTATTGTGCAATAAAGAAGTACTCCAAATAAAGTTTAATTATAATATTCATATCAAGTCCCAAGCGATATGTCTGTAAATATGCTAATGGTTTTGTAGTATACTTAGTATGACCATATTAGCCCGGTTCTGTCAACACTAGGGCTGCACAATATATCGAAAAATTATCGTTATCGCGATAATAGTATATGCGATATCCGTATTGCAGAGAGGTGCGATAAATTGCATTTATTTTATATGCCAAGCATTTGTGTGATGCATGCATGCATACGTTAGGTTGTTTATCCAAATTCGACCAATCAAATGGGGCCTTACTATCTTTATACCCGCCTCCCCAGTAGGTGCTATTATGCTATTGGCTAGATCGGGCGCAAAGGGGAACCTAGTGGCTCAGGAATGGCAGGAGTAGAGACAAGTGAGCAAAATGACAACAGCGAAGAACCTGTGCCTAAAAAGAACTGTACGTCTGAAATATGGCAATATTCTGGCTTCAGTAGAGAAGACGTGTCATAAATGCAGGTACTGTGTAAGGGGTCGTTCACTTATCGCGTCTAAAAACGCATGGAAAGCACGGCCGGACCGCTATGTCCTTCTTTCCACAAGCGCTTGCGTCTGTCATTGCTATGCAACCATGACCTGCATGAGCTTGCAGAATTCTGAAAAGTTTAGATGTTCTCATCTCGTCGCGGCATAGGCGGGCCTGGAAAAATGTGCTTTCATTTTGAGTGCGCTTACAAATAGCCTGCACTTGAAATAACGAATTTGCACGCGCAAAAAAACGCGATATGTGAACATAAGTGACGGTGTCACTAAGTCGTGCCGAAAAATGTTGGCCACGTTGAGTGGAAACTAATCTCCACAGTCATCTGGAACGCAACCTCAGGGAGCTATATGAAGACTTCAAAAAGTGTAAACCCAAATCTACCAAAACTGCAAACGAAATGCCAAGTAACAATAACAGAGTCTCACAGACAACCATTAATCAAAGTGTTGCATGTGTAATGTTAACTCCTTATAAAAAAAAACTGAGATATTCTTCTGAAGATCAGAGGAATATCTATTAGCCTACCTGTTTATTTTAGTATGATCATTACATGTATAAATTATTTTTTTTTAAACGTAATAAAAATAGCATTTCTCTGGGGAAAAGTTATATCGCAAGAAATATCGTTATCGCAATACTCAACAACAATATCGCATATTTTCCCAGTATTGTGCAGCCCTAGTCAACACTGCATTGGCTCCCTATTAAACATCGTATACATTTTTAAATATTGATAACTACTTACAAAGCACTAAATGGTTTAGCTCCCCAGTACTTGAGCGAGCTCTTAACGCATTATAGTCCTTCACGTCTATTGCAATCTCAAAATTCTGGCCAGTTGATAATACCTAGAATACCAAAATCAACTGCTGGCGGTAGATCATTTTCCTATTTAGCACCTAAACTCTGGAACAGTCTCCCTAACATTGTCTGGGAAGCAGACACACTCTGTCAGTTTAAATCTAGACTAAAAACGCATCTCTTTTACCTGGCATTCAAGAACCTGCGCCTGGACACGACCACAACGCATCCCTGAGGTGCCAGCCTCATCAGCCCTGTGAAGGCCTCATGGACACCTCCACAAACCCGTCTCCATACCGGCGTGATGACTCCGACCTCCAACCAGATGGAACTGGATAAATAGTGTGAATGTTCTGAATGTTCTGATCCAATCTAACTACTGACCTGTAATGTTGCCTGGATCATAATCATACACTGTTCATTCATTGGCCAGAGGAGAACTGGCCCACGACTGAGCCTGGTTTCTCCCAAGGTTTTTTTTTTTATCCATTCTGTCACCTGATGCAGTTTTGGTTCCATGCCACTGTTGCCTTGGCTTTTGGCTTGCTTAGTTGGGGACATTTAATATTCAACAATATTATTGATCTGCCTTACTTCAGGTGGACGATGACACAATGTTCTTCTAGAAACAAACTTTGTTGTATTATTTTCATGTTATCACTGTGAATCTGCTTTGATACAATCTGTATTGTAAAAAGTGCTATATAAATAAAGGTGACTTGACTTGACAAAATAAATGTATTTTAAATACATTTTGGTATAGATTCTTTTTTTTTTTTTTTCACTAGGGTAATCAAAAAAAAAAAAACAGGTATCGTCTTTCAATTTAATTTATATAAATCTATAGATGTACCAAATAATTCACTGATTACCCTAACCATTAAAAGTTGGATTAAATTAAAGACAAATTTATTAAACTGAACAAGAAGAGATGAAAATTAAACGTTTGGAAGCATTACGAAATGCATTTCCAGTGAATGAAAAGTATTGATGAAACACGTGTGTAATTAAATGATGTGGTAGGCTAAACGTGCTACGTCATATTCTGAAGCAATTTATATAATGCTATTAATGTCAAGCACTCAAAATATAGTATGCATACAGGCACACCTATGAAAAACAAATTCTTGCATAGGTGCCACTAGTGTTGCAGAAACTACATAATTTTTGGTCAGGCTGTCATACAAATAAATTATGAACACAAAAATATTAATAACTGATTATGATGTAGTCAATGTATGCTTTTTCCTGAGAGTTTTTTTGTTTTGTATAGTAGAACAAAACCTGTAGCTGTAGTTTGCCTTTTGCCAAATAATTTTGTGAGATAAATACCTCAACCAAGTTTAGTGTTTTGCTCTTCCCTCATATTTAAAGCATTTAAATTCTCATATTTTGATGGTTTAATCGAACTTGTAGGTACATTGTAAGCTTAATAGACATTGTAAACAGACTGTGTGGTCACAATTATGGCTATGGGACTGCTGATAAACGTCTTGTTTTTTATATGTACAATAAGCAGAATAACTGCAACCCCCCCCCCCAAAAAAAAAAATGGAGATATGCCGCAAGCATGCTTTGCGGTGTCAGAATACCAGTCTGTCAAAAAAGCCATAGTAACAACAGTCTGACAGCTGATAAAAAACTAAACAGACTGCACTGGCGTCGCACGTTTGAGCTTCCGTGTTTACCATGTGCTCAATCACGTGATTTTAAATTGTAAACAAAATCAAGTCAAGTTAAGTCACCATTATTTAAATAGCACTCTATGCAATAAAGATTGTTTCAAAGCAGCTTTACAGGTATAAACAGGAAAAAAGGATTCAATGATGCAAACGAGTTCAATTCCGATGTAAAGCATTTTAAAAAAAGAAAATAGTGTCACTGTTCAGCTGACGTCATTTCAGTGTTGATTCAGTTCCGTTCAACAACACAGATTGTGGATTGATATCGTCAGAATATTTCATCCAGTTCCTTCTGCTTGAAGATTGGGATACATTATACCAGCATATGGTGGGAGTTGGGAGCTGGCTATAGGAGTCTGTAACAGAGGACTTATCTGATCTTTGTGGTCTTTGCTGGACAATTAATCCATCTCAGACATTTTTCTTTTCTTTTATCTTCACGATAATATAAATGATTAGTCCTAAAGTGAACACAGAGGTCTACGAGGTCTACGAGGACAGGAGGTAAACAACAGACTCAAGTTCAACATGCACAGGCCTATCAAGAAATCAGCAAAATGGCAGAAATTGAGCCCGTGTCTGCACAGCTTACAATCGAATCTCTAGTCAAAGAGCTCGAAAAATTCAGAAAAGACATGACTGGGGAGTTTGTTGCACTTCTAAATAGCTCTCTGGAACCAATCCAATCCTCAATCGAATCGATTGGTGCGACCCTGACAACACAGGCAGTGACCATAAGCGAGATGGAATCGGGTCTCTCAGACCATAGCGACGGAATAACTCAGCTCGAGCATGATGCAAATCAATCAAAACTGACGACCATGGAATTCAATCAAAACTGACGACCATGGAAAAGGAAAAAACGGCGCTTAAAGCTAATGTAGAAGTAGGGTTGGGCGATGTCTACCAGTTTGTCATCAGACGATCAAGAGTGTTCTCGCACTTAAAGAGCCTGTCTACAGATATTGTTTTTTTACAGGAGACTCAACTCAGGGTTAGTGATCATGTAAGACTACGTAAGCCATGGATTGGTCAAGTTTTTCATTCAAACTTCAATAGTAAATCTGGAGGCACCGCAATTATAATACACAAACATATGAAGTTTGTCCCACACAATGTAATCTCTGATCCTGATGGGAATTCTGTACCAAACACGTTATATTAGTTAGCGTTTACGCCCCTAACTTTGATAACCCTGCTTTTATGACTACGCTCTTTTCTCATCTTCCAAATTTGGATACCCATCACCTTATTTTAGGTGGGGATCTTAATTGCACAATCAACCCAAATTTGGACCACTCACAACCACGTCAATGTCTAGATCCTTCTCATCTCTAATAGATCAGACAGGGTTTGTAGACCCTTGGCGCTTTCTTAATCCAACTGCAAAAGAGTTTTTTTTTTTTTTTTCGAATGTCCATCATGTTTAATCACGTATTGTTTTTTTTTTTTTTATAGACAAGGCTCTTTTATCACTAGTTAAATCCACAGAATATTCAGCGATAATTATCTCAGACCATGCCCCACACATTTTAGACCTCTCTTTCCCACAAAACTTCTGTAGACATGCTGGAGGCTGGAAGCTCAATACTGGGTTGTTGGCTGATAAAGAATTTTGCAATTATATTTCTAAGAACATCGATTTTTTTGGAAACCAACAAATCAGATTTGGTTTCGCCATCACTTCTATCTATGGGAAACATTTAAAGCTTTTATACGTGGAAGGATTATTTCTTTGAATGCATATTGGACTAGGGGTGGGGGGAAAAAATCGATTCTTAGATGCATCGCGATGCAGACGTGGACGATTCTGAATCGATTCACAAATGTCAAAAAACGATTTTCAAAAAATAAAAATAAAAGATTCTAACAACGTAATATTGACGGAACGCAAAAGGCGGAACTCTAAAGCGGACGTGCAGTGCGCGGACAGTCTGTGGCGTGCACATAACAGAGATGCATGATGGCTGAGCACCAAATTCAAACGGCACCCTCTTAGTATGAAAGTTAAAGTATGGAAAATTGGCAATTTCATTGTGACCAATTTAGTATTTTTTGTATGAGAGCTGCTTTCTGTATTGTTTAGTTTTCACATCAATATGCTGTAAACCGATCTGTTATACGTACGTTATACTGCCACAGTCACAGTATGTATCAGTGTAATGCCAGTCACAAAAAGTAAAATTTTGACTGTGCTCTCTGCAGATGTTCATTCACTTTTTTTGTATAAGCTGTTTTTGATTGTGGTATACAGCAAACATTTCAAGTTATAACTCTTTATTATTTAGTTGTGTATAAAAGCGGCTTTGTATGTTACTAATTATTCCGAATATGCGTAAGTCCACAAGCATTATGTTTGTATGAGAGCTGCTGGTACATAATTCTATATTTTTGAACTAAAACTGTTTGTGATTTTGCTACAGCAAAATGTTTTTTTGTTTTTTTTTTGTCTGAAGGATTATATTGCTCATTGGAAATAACAGGAGGATGTTGGTTAGAAGTCTATTATTAAATGCTAGAGATTCAGAATATGCTGAAGTTTGTAATCATTTACTACAAGTATGCTGCTAGTACAGGCACACATTTGTTTTCCTGTTGGTTCTTTGCAATGTTGGGACATATGCTGGCAAATGTAACCTTACAGTTGACTTGCCAAATCACTTCCATTTGTTTTATTAATAAATATAATATAGGAAGTATTGGAAGTAAATTCATTATGGGTCATCATAAATACTTTGCTTTAAAAGTACCAAGTAGACAAAAAAAAAAAAAAATCGATAATCGATACCCTCTGAATCGTAATCGAATCGAATCGAATCGAATCGAATCGAATAGTGAGGTGCCTAGAGATTCCCACCCCTATATTGGACTAAAGCTAAGAAATTAAAACAGCAGAAACTCATTGACAAAATTTTAGAGGTAGATAGGCTAGGTCACCAAACCCTGTTTTGGAGACACAACGGCTAAACCTACAAACTGAATTTGGCTTATTGACAACCAACAAGGCGGAGTTTCTGCTAAAACGCACAAGAACAACCTACTATGAGCATGGAGATCGAGCTGGCCGTCTGTTAGCATCTCAGCTCAGACATCAAACTGCTTCTTAGGTAATCTCAATGGTGTATCCGGTTAAAATAAACTCAGAGTTCTCTTCTCTCTATTCTAATCTTTACAAATCAGAAGCTAGCGTGGACATTGCTGCTACTCAGTCTTTCCTTTCTCATTTAGAAATACCTAAGATAAGTCCTGATATAGCCAGTAGCCTAGATGAGCCTATTAGCTTGGAAGAGATAGCCTCCTGTATCCTAACCATGAAAAATAACAAAGCTCCTGGCCCCGACGGCTTCCCTGCCGAATTTTTTTAAACGTTTTCCACTCAGTTATCCCCCTTATTATTAGAACTGTACAATCACTCCCTAGATCAAGGCTTCTTATCGTCATCCTTAAACCAAGCTTTGATTTCCTTAATATTAAAGACAAATATGCTAAATTTTGTAGCAACTACAGACCTAATAGCCTAATCAATAATGACATTAAATTACTAGCTGAAGTATTGGCCAAACGTTTAGAGGCTCATCTCCAGTCCATTATATCAGATGATCAAACTGGCTTTATACTGGGTCGTCAGTTGTCATCCAATATACGTAGACTCCTGAATAGCCGCGTTTCCACTGTCGGGCCAGTGCGAGCCAGGGCTTTAAACGGGCCGTGCCGGGCTAATAGCCTCGGGCTAATAGCACCAGGCCTGCGTTTCCACTGTCGGGCCAGTAGCTCCACAGCGCTTCACTAAAACACGCCCGTAACACGCCTCTCTGGAACAACGTCACACTAACCCATCATTTCACCAACAAATAGAAAGTTTTATCAGAAAACTAAACAGAAATCACTGGAAACAGCGTTGAAAACAAACATGATAAAAGCGTCTGTTTGCTGGCATTTTTTTGTTTACTTGAATATTTAAAACCCAATCATTGATGTTTTACCACAGGTTTACAATAAAAAGTGATACATTGATCATAATGAATTAATTTATGTCAAAATTGCACATTAGTCACTCAGAAATAAATTACCGTTAGGTCTATTTCACAAAAGAAAGAGGACACACTTACTTACTTCTTCAGTTGCGTCTGTTTCTGTTTATCTGGTAGTTATATGACATATTTACATCACATTTAGAAAGAATGATAATTTATACAAATATATGCCACCAAAAATACGATCTGAGGAGCTTTAGCACTCTCTCGACTCCCATACAGATATTTTCAGTCAGAGAAACAGAGGAAGCTCCCGAAAAAAAGTTGCTTTATTTTATGATAGTCCGGTATAAAGAGACGAGACGTAGCTGACAGATAAAATAAAAACATGACTGTGATATAGCCTTTATGATTGGTCTGATTTCTTCAAGCGTTCACTATGTTTTTTTTTACTATGCGTATCTTCAAGCGTTTACTATGTTTAGTATGGTAACGGTTAGCGCGCATAGTCTTTTGCATCACAAACAGAAGGCATTCAAACATGAACACGAGTTAAATTATTTTAAAAGTCTTTAATGCTGACAGAATCATCCGGCGCTGCCGTCTCCCGACTCAGGTGAACTCCGCCTCTGTTCGTAACCACTCCTCTAGCCCGAGCTGGCCCACTTTGGCCCAAGGTATTCGACAGGCCAGAAATCCTGGCCGTTGGCCCCGAGTAAGCCCCGGAAGTGACAGTGGAAACGCGACTGGCCCTGGCACGCACTAGCACGGCCCGGCCCTGGCCCGACAGTGGAAACGCGGCTATTGTAGTCTTTACTCCATCTAAGTCATCAAGGCCAGAAATGGTTATCTCGCTAGACGCAGAGAAGGCTTTTGACCGGGTGGAGTGGGATTATTTATTCAGTCTTACAAAAATGTGGGTTCGAACCTAAAATAATATCATGGATTTGTCTACTATATTCCACTTCATCAGCTTGTGTGAAAACGAACTCTGAAACGTCTCATTTCTCTTTCTCGTGGCACCCGTCAAGGTTGCCGACTTTCATCTCTCCTCTTTGCCTTAGCTATAGAGCCTCAAATTGTATCCCGATTTGCGACGCCCCTCTAAATATACCACTAACCCGATTGTGCTTTCATTGCTGAAAATTTGGAAACAGTTTCGGCATCATTTTAAATTAAACACATTGTCCACCTTAATGGCTATTTGCGGTAACCATCTTTTTGTACCTTCTACTTTGGATTCAACTTTTGCACAGCTCAGAGAGAAGGGCCTCGTACTGTTCCATGATTTGTTTCCTGATGATCATGTATTTGCGTCATTTAATGATTTTCTGAGTAGATTAAAAATTCCTAAATCCAATTTATTCCGCTATTTTCAATTGCGTGACTTTGCTAAAGCACACTTTGATACCTTCCCTCACCAGCCAAAGAACACTTTAATTGAAGATATAATGTCACTCCCGAAATCACATTGCCATATTTCCTCAATTTATGGCCTGTTACGCTCTTCGCAGTTCCCTCCTCTTTTTGCACTCAAGGGAACCGGGAGAGAGAGCTAGGACTGGAGCTTGACGAGGAGCTGTGGAATAATGCTCTAGCTAAAATGAACTCTGTCTGCATCTGTGCTCGCTTGAATCGTATTCAGTTTAAAGTTGTTCACAGAATTACAACTTCATTTAATTTCACCAAAGCAAAATTGAAGAAAGAAACTTTCTTTAACAGAAGATGATAGATGCAATAGATGTTCGCTATCCCCAGCAGATCATACTCATACGTTTTATACCTGTCCTAAATTGTATTCATTCTGGTCTTCTTTTTTTGCTACACTGTCAAAGGCTCTTAGAGTCTCTGTGAAACCCTGCCCAATAATTGCAATTTTTGGAATAACACATGTTGATGGCTTGTAGAACAAGCGCCATGCTGATATTATTGCTTTTGCTTCATTGGTAGCTAGAAGACGAATACTGTTGCATTGGAAATCCTCATGCCCCCCTTCTAATTTTTCTTGGTTGAATTTTCCTATCCTTTCCTTTGTTGAGACAGTACCTTCATTGGAGGTTTTTTTGGGGGGGGGGGGATGGGTTGATGGGTTTGGGATGGGTTGATGGGTTTGGGATGGGTTGATGGGTTAATTTGGGATGGGTTGAGTTAAGAGTGTTCTGTATATTTGTATAATTTTTCTATATTCATTTATATGGATTTAAAAAAAGAAAAACAGCAGGTTGTGATGTTTTTCATCTATGCTATCTACATATTGTCACTTAAAAGTCTGCTCAAAAATATACGTTTTTTTATTTTTTTTTATACCATAATAATTCCCCATATCAAAAGTTTATGTGATTTTGTTTTCTTTTGTTTTCTTTTCTTTTTTTCTTATTCTTCTTAACAGCTCATACACACTGTACAGTGGAGTGGTGACAATGTTATTCTTGTAAGTTTCCAGCATTTTAATAATACAGTGCTTGGCAGTGGTCAAAAAGGTTTAACAGAATGATATTTGGATTGATCCCTTCTGAAAAAATCTGAGATGTGGATTTGGACAGCCATTTAATTACCACATGCCCTTGGTCAATAAACAGAAGGTAATTTGGCTAGGAATTTCAACGCAGGTGGTGGGAGAAAAACACTAACATTTTGGATTCGGAAAGCTATAAAATCATAGCCTAGAAATCTAGACGCACCCTAGCGGCAGCAAAATGTATTTTGCAGCCAGGTGGGTCTAGACACTCTCAATAGACCTTCTAGCTGCAAAAACCCAAATTGGGTCAGGCCAATCACAACGCGTATAGAGTAGGCGGGGCGGGCTTAACATAATGACGACAGAGATGTGACGGTTACCTGGCTTGAAAACAAAGAATGGCTGCTGGCGAACAGTCTTTCGAATCGGCTTTGGCCGCGACTCTGGAGGACTTGGAGTTAAGTTTTTCTTTGAGAAAAGAGCAAAGAACGGCACTTAAGTCATTCTTTAAAAAGGAAGATGTGTTCGTAGTTTTGCCGGTGTTACACCAGATTCTGTGACCGTCATAATATGTGACCGTAGTGGGCGCGGTTGTCACTGCGTGCTCCGTGATCTACGCAAACAGCGTAACTTCTGACTATAAGCCAAAGGTGAAGTATTTACGACACGTTTGTTTAGAAATGCTTTTTTTTGCCTGTCAGATATGGCAAAAGTTGAATCTATCATCTAACGTTAGCTCAGCTGTTGGGAAAACGCTCTGGTTGATTGTAGCGCTGTCCTATTGCGTGCAGAGGGAATTTGAAAGACAGCCGTTTATCCCGCCCCTCGGATTGAGCGTGTCTATGGTGAGTTTCCAGACCTAACATCTTGATGTAGGTCTGGCTTGCCAGGCTAATAAAATCACCAACTTGCACCTGAAAATGGTGAAATTACCTTACATCCCGATGATAAATGATTACCGTCCGAATAGGGCTTAAAGCCCGGGACACACCAAGCAGATGGTCGGCCGTTGGGCAGTTTTTGTGCGTCTGCTGACTACGTTTTCTCAGTGTGTTCTGGCAGAAATTGGTCCTCGTCTGCTTTTTTTCGGCAGATTCGACATGTTGAATCGGCATCAGGCCGTCGGTGAAGGAGGGAACTCTGATTGGCTATTCAGCTTAGTGAAAGAGTCAGTGCACGATAATAGTAAAACAGCGAGCAAAGTAATATTAGAAGGCTGTTCTAATGTTACGTCATCTTACCTGAGTGTTCCTTGGCGAATATTTCAATATTAACATAAGTGGAGTGGAATAAAGAAAGTGTTTAGCAGGATTGATATTCAAAACAGTAAGCATGCACTGCTTTGTTTATGGTTGTGTATCTGCAGCCTGCAGCGTCGGTTTCCCTTTTTGAATAACGAATATAGATGAATATATCTGCAGAAATAGACAGTTGTCTAATTTACACACAGGCGCAGAACACGCATTCTAGCTGACAGTCGGCAGTAGTTCTCTCTGTGTGTTCAAGTGCAGCTTTTCCCCCCGACGCAGAGGCGACAACAGAGTCGGCTGTCATCAGCGCTAGTTCTTTGGCGTTGGTTTGGTGTGTCCCGGGCTTAAGACAACCAATCATATCTTCATTGATGCTTTTTGAAAATTGTTTACTCTCACTTAATTACATGTGCCTGTCATAGCCCCACTCCCTCAGACTCTGCATCTGCGGCCGTAGAGACTGTCATACCCACATCTTCAGCCTTTTCCCGGACCCGAAAAGCTGTATCCAACAGTGCGGACCTGACAGCGAAATAGCAGATCCTCCCAACATGCCTCCCTGGCTCCCTGTATTGCCGGTACCACCCTGGAGGATTCATAGCCTGCCGGCACCACCCTGCTTACCGGCCTGTAACCTGCCACGACTCCAGGGTGCCCACTCCCTCCCTGGTCGGACTCTTTTTGGCGCGAGGTCGCACCTTCCGGCAGGGGGTGGTTATGTCACATTCAGAGTTTGTTTTGTCATGTGTTTCTGTTCTATTCATGCCTTAGGGTACGTTTACACGACAACGATATGCTTAAAACGGAGAAGTTTTTCCTTTGAGTTTTCAGCATACAGACGACACCATTGTAAAAACGATCCCCATTCACACGGAGCCGCGAAAACGACACAAAAAAAAGCTGTATTCTGCTGCCAGGCCAATAGATGGCAATGAAACACTATAGATTGAACACGTAATAGGCTACGCATGTCCAAGATGTCATTGTTTTCAGAGATTCACATTTTTGTTGTTTAAACGGAGACCGTTTTCAAAAACCTGCACTTTGAAACCCGTTTTCAAAAGTTTGCGTTTTCAGGCACCCAAAATGCCATTATCGCGTAGATGGACGGCCAAAATGCATAAAGAGTTTTACATTTTTAGATGAAAAAGGTGTCGTGTAAACAGACCCTTAGTTTCATTGAGAGTTAATTAGTTCTGTTCGCTTCTGTTCCCTACATGTTTGTCACCGTAGTTACACATTGATTAGAGTTCTCAGTTCAGGTGTGCATTAAGTTCCCCAATTTGGTGTCTCTATTTATATTTTATACTCTATTTTCACTTGCAACAATGATTATATTTTCATTTATACTTTTTGAGAATCACTTATTCTCACTTAGAACAAAACAAACTAACATTTAAATCTCTTAAATGAACACTACCAACCAATATTTCAATCTCTTAATTGCCTTTGATTACTCCGATCTTTGAGTTACTGCGGCACTAATTTAAGTGATAGACAACAGTATTTATACTACAGATCTAAATCTTGAAGATGACTCATGCATGTGGCGTAATTTGCAGGTGGGACATGTCCCCACCACTTTTTGAAACATCTCGCGGCACGGATGTACCTAATACAAATATCCGCGCTTCAATTGTCACATGCCTGTCCTGTCTTGTGCTGCACATGGGTGTTTTGTTATTTTGGGCCATGTGCTCGGGTCATTGTCTGATCCCTCCCCCTTGTTATCTGATTATTGTTTGAGTTCATCCACCTGTTCCCTTCTGATTAATTTCCCTTTATGAGTCCCCTCTTGTTTGCAGTCTGTGTCAGTACGTTGTCTAATGTTGCCCGTTCCCCGTGATTCTCAGTACGTTCATGTTCTGCTTTTGTTTTGTATTTATTAGTTATGTTTTCCCCCTCGTGGGTTTTGTTTTGTGTTTGTTTTCTTTTGTAATAAACATCATTCTCCAGCACTTGAGTCCTCACACCTTTTTGCATTGCACCAGCCGTGACATCAATCTATTAGGGATGGGGAAATGAAGCCTCATGAATCACTGAAGCTTTCCCCTAACTGTTCCGGGAAAAGATTCAAAGCTTCGAGAGTGTCGAGAACAGCGCCATCTGGTGCTTATTTACATTAAAGCAGCCTGTGTTAGAAGCTCTGGCAGGTGAAGCAACCACAACACACTCCATAGTTTCAATGTTATGTGTACAAATAAAAACCTTACATGTTTGTGTTTGTTTTGTTCATTAAATAAATTATTTTACCCATTAAAGTGTGACAATTAAAATATAAAATGAGCTTATATGATTCAATAAGATCTAATGTAGGCCTTCTCTCTCTCTCTCTCTCTCTCTCTCTCTCTCTCTCTCTCTCTACACACACACACACACACACAATGAATAAGGACATTGTCTGATAGGATCATCTGTTATTAAATGTGCTTATGACACTTGTTACTGATAGTGCTTATGTAACTGTAGGAATGACAGAAAGTTGATCGTTTTTAATTATTTGTATTATTTTTGGCTGTTGCCATTGCTTTAAATACAAACCATTCACCAAACACCAACACCCCTCTCCCCTAATCCCACCCTAAACCCAAATACCAACACCAAATTACCTAAAATCACCAAAAAGTGCAAAGATTTTACAAAAAGACACAACAACAAAAATAATAACCTAAGTAGCGAAAAATGCATTTTGCTTATTTAAATGTAATATATTGATTAACTTTCAAAGTACAGCACTCTCCTCACAAACCCATCAACCAGACTGAGGCAACAATGACTCGTTAAATACGATCTGGGGTTCGAG
This sequence comes from Rutilus rutilus, assembly GCF_951802725.1. NCBI lineage: Eukaryota > Metazoa > Chordata > Actinopteri > Cypriniformes > Leuciscidae > Rutilus > Rutilus rutilus. Next base: position 8,620,607 of record NC_140227.1, read on the forward strand.
CCTTCTGACACCCAAAGCGAAACGCGCACGTGACTGGAGAGAAAGTGAGGCTTCGTTTGTCATCGATCACGTGACTCTAGTAAACCAATACACACCCCGATACGGGGCTTCATTAGAAATTGTTTCGCTTGTGTGATACGCGCATCGAAGCTTCAGTGTCATATGTAACACTACAATCTATCACTTAAAGGGATGGTTCGGAGTAAAATCAACCTAGGGTCCTTTGCACCATGACCTCGAGCCAAACACCCCCCCAGAAGTCTTTTTTCCCTTGGTTGAACATTATTAAAGTTAGAGCTTATTTAGAGAAATCAGCCGGATGGCTTAGTGCAGGCGCTAATGGACCCTATGATGTATCTCGTAAATAACCCCACTAATAATGCCCAGAATGGTACCAAACTTATACAGTAGTACAAATAGGTTCTGTACTCATAAAACGAGGCATTGGAAAGTTTGTAAGTACATCAGGAGTTTATTTGAATAACACTTGCCTGACGGCTCATGCTACTGCTAACCTGGACGTCGAGGTCACTTCAGTGAATTCGGAAAAGCATGTAAAAGTCCTGGCAGAAAGCGATGCATAAGGATGTAGTGTAACGACGAATTATTATTTTTTCCGAAGTGTTAACAACTTGGTGTTAACTAATAATTGTTGCAAACTGGTACTACCAACAAAATATTAGTGCATTCCTGGAACTGGGCATCTTTACACTACACTACAGGTCATGGAGCAAAGGACCCTAGGTTGATTTTACTCTGAACCATCCCTTGCTGTTGCGGAGACTCTATTTTCTTTCCGGTTGAATTACAAAACTAAATGCACACAAAAGTGTCCCTGCTTGATATTAACAAAATAATTGATAGTGACAGCCCTACATTTAAGGCCATTATATGTAATTTGTGTTTTGCTAAGAAAAAAAGTCTCATTTACATGCTAAATTGTAACATAAAATGTTTAGTATTTAGAATTCAAAACTGCCTAAATATTTCACTAAAAATTTCCAGTGTTTGATTATTCAGAAATTGTAGCTTGTCACTGGGGTACACCTCATTCCAAAACTGTACTTTCTTAGATATTTTGAGAAATGTTTGAGTGTTTTAAAAAAAAAGTTGTTTAATTTAATTTTTTATCTTTACAATGGAACTGAATATATGATAACTAAAACTTTGATTTTGGTTTATCAAAAAGTACTAATATGCAGCATTTAGTGGTAGATAATAAACAGTAATGTGCTCTAGTGACATTTGTACAGAATATTTTTTTAAATTTTCTGAGATTGGTAATGTAAAATAATTTTAATATAATGTCAAATACTATTTTCATGGATTAACCAATGACAAAAATCTCCAACCTCTGATAAACCATGCGTGAGGTCACACTAAGCGTGGGTGTTAAGTTTTGTGTAAGTTTCTCAAATTAGAGCACAGCTCTTAGACTTGGACATATATGTCCCGTTGGCAACATAATAACCACATCAGTTTTAATTATAGTATGCAAGAAAAAGATTGCCTGGCCACACAGCAGTGGTGTATTATCAAATGTAAATGTAAAATGTAAAAAATGTCACTCTTACACTAAATGTTCCTGGTTAAAATAAACATTCCATAAAAAGAGATACCAAATACAATTCTATTTTGTATACACTAACTATGTCATGTTCTATTTATCTAAACCAAGTATACATTTCATCAAGTTAGTGTTTTTACGCATTTTTTTTTTATTCCAAAATAATAATTAAAGGTAGTAACAATTTAAACAATATAGGCTAGGGTAGGTGTACCTATTAACCCACCAAAATCTAAGTCTAGGTTTCTTTCATAGATATTGGCATAGTTTATAAGAAACATCATTTGTTAAAATGCAAGATTTATCTTTCATTTGAAAATGTATTAAGTAGTTGATGTACATGTTAGAATATAAAATTAAGATATTTTAGGAATAAAGTCAGAAGTCTGGCATGGGCTTAATTGGTAATTTTGCACCATTTAAGCCAGCATGAGTTCCAAATAAGCCCACATCATTATTGATTCACAAAATATAAAAATGTATTGATTTTAAAGAAGTAAAACATCGATATATTTATTCAGTGACAGGGAAGTATTAAAAAATTCCTTTTGCTAATGTTTGATTCGAGCCCTGGGTGGGATGGGTAGGTGTTAGTGGCCGGTGGTCTGGAGCCTTAAGTCAGCTTGACTGGAGTTGTATCTAGAGTCAAGCTGGAAGTTTGACTGGGTGTATCTCGGGAGCCAAGCCGAGTTGGGGCTCCATACTCAGGGCTTAGGGGGGGCCTCCTAGAGGGCAGGAAGTGGCGGTATCTCGGAGCTGGACGGTCCCAGTGGCTCAGGACTGTGGGGAATATAGGGTCCCTCTGGGACCTCTCCATGCCCGGAATCTCAAGCCTCAACTCAGCTTGGCTCCCGAATTATGCCCGGTTATACATAAAGGACATTAGGACAAAACAGGCTCTATCTCATTTGAATGAATGTGTGTAATTTGTAGGCCTATCTAAATATAGTTGTAAATTAAGGTAGTAAGTAAGGTAAGGGTAAAAGGTTAGTAAGGTAAAAAGCACACAAAAAATGTTTATCATTAAACACTTTCAGAAAATGTATCAAAGTTTGCAATTAGAGGGATTCCTCATTGAAACACATAAGGTGGGCTTAAATGGCTCCGCAGTAAGTAATGGTGAAAAAAAGAATGTTTTCCTTTAAAAATGTAATATATGTTTACAAATACATGCATGGAGCTTAAATATACTGTGGACTAAGTATCATAGTAGTTTTCATTGTGCCCACATTGAGAAATGTTAAGTTTTTTTCATTCAAGGTTTGCTTGTATTGGCTATAGTTTGCATGTGTTTTCTGACACTGTACCATTTAAGCCCATCTTAAAAAAAGTTAATTTATGAAAATAATCTTCTCTACAAAACCATTTATGATGTATTTATTAATAAATTAATGTAAAATGAATCTCAAAACATTTATTGTTTGCAGTTCACTGCTTAATTCTTTGGCAGTCTAGCCTTTCTGTAAGGTTAATGGTTTTACCTAGAGATTAGCTTTGAACGCAAGCTAATAAAACTCATCTTTCCATTTAAAGGAAAATTATATATAATGATAAAGTACTATTTGTTCATACACAAAAAACAAGACATTTATCTCTTATTTGACATAATATCAATGTAGTTACCAAAGAAATGGCTGAAAATTGCAGAACTGTGTTGATTTCTGAAGGGCCCCGAAACACCAAAGTTTTGGGGTGACTCTGTGTGAGGTCCCCTGAGACAGCATGCACATGGTGGGGCTAACTTAACATTGCCAAATGTGATTGGTATGCAATAAAAATGGCAGGGAAGTAACAAATCACTGGATTGGTTAAAATAATGAGCAGCATAAAATATTATTGTCTCTTTTTAAAATTTGACTTCAGAGTTGAAAGTGGGCTTAAAGGGTACATGGGCTTAATGGGTACACTTACCCTATATTATTTGTGAACTAATGTTCAGCTTTTCTTTGTAATAGTGAACTTATTTTCAGCAGTCATCAGGCCCTATTTTAACGATCTAAGCGCATCGTCTAAAGCACACAGCGCAAGTGCACTTAGTGTCCGAATCCACGGCTAACCGAATCCACTTTTGCTAGATTAACGACGGGAAAAATGGTCGGCGCATGGTCTAAAAGGGTTGTCCCTATTCTCTTAATGAGTAATGGGTGTGTTTTGGGTCATCAAGCTCTTTACACACTGGTCACAGACAAGATGTAGGCCTACCTTTAATTTCCCCAAGCTGATTGTTCACTAAAAAAAAACAAAGTCATTATGTTTTCATGCTATTTCCAGTTTGATTTTGGCATGACATAAAGCTGTGATATCTAAATGGCTGAGTTGTTTACTTACTGTTTAATTAGTCTTCCCATTACAATGTTTTAACTTGCAATAAAAATAAAATAAAAAAATAAAAATAAAAAAATGTGTCTTCCCATTAACGCCATGGGGTGTTTCTCTAACTGAAGGCTGCATCCTACTGAGACTGTGTCCTTCCTAGTCCAGTCCTTGTAGGCTAGTGTCCTCCTCAGCAATTAAACTAGTCTAGTATGTGTGCATGGCTACGTCACGTTCCCGCCCCCACGTTCACGGCACGAAAATACTATTAAAACTTAATTTTGGATAAATGCTTTGTATTACAAATCGTTATATTAATTGTCTTCCTATTCAGGATCGATTGCTCCTGTCTGCCTCGTTGCTTCTGCTGCTGTTTGCGTTGGTGTGTGTCTGAAAGCTTCGTATATCTTTCTGTTTTGAATCATTATTTTCTATCATTCCTTGTTGTTTATACTGCTAAATATAACTTACTCAGATAGCAGAGATAGCAAAGCTGACGGGGAAGATTTCAGAACTAGAGACACGAATCCAAACTTTAATCGAGGATAGTAAGAATGCAAGGGCTTTAGATACTGCTTTGGATGCGACTAGCTTAGTGAACTCTGTACATTGTTCGGTTCCGGCTGAAGTAGAGCCCATGCAGCAGGGCAACTGGGTGACGGTGAGACGCTATAGTCGCAGGATAAAACACCGCTCTTCTGTTCCGATAACAACATTAAACAGGTTCTCCCCACTCAGTGAAACACCCACTGAGAATCCTGTTGATTGTGCCCTAGTTATTGGTGACTCTATTACACGGAACGTGAAAATAGAGACACCAGCCACCATAGTCACATGTTTGCCGGGAGCCAGAGCGCCTGACATCAAAGCAAATTTAAAAGTGCTGGCAAATGCTAATCGTAAATTCTCTAAGATTATTATTCACGTCGGCACAAATGATGTTCGACTCCGCCAGTCGGAGATCACCAAAATTAATATTAAAGAGGTGTGTGAACTTGCAAGTATGATGTCAGGCACTGTAATTTGCTCTGGCCCCCTTCCTGTTCGCAGGAGTGATGAGATAGTCAGTAGATTGTGTTCACTCAATTGCTGGCTGTCGAAGTGGTGTCCGCAAAATAATATAGAATTCATAGACAATTGGAAAAGTTTTTGGGGCAGACCTGACCTGTTGAAAAGAGATGGTATTCATCCCTCCTGGGATGGTGCTGCTCTTCTCTCTAGTAATTTGGCTCATAGTCTTAGAGATAAAACATGACAATCTGGGGCTCAGGTCAGGAAGCAGACAGACTGGCTTAACCAACCGTCTGCTAGCTGTCTCACGTCACCAAGGTCAGATAAATCCCATCACATAGAGACTTTTTCACCTAGCTATCATCACATAGAGACTGTGTCTGTTCCCCGAATTTGGAAATCCAAAAAACGTTTCAACCCATCTAAGGTTAAAAATGTAATTGATGTTCAACAAATAAAAAACAGCTATAATACAGATGAGCAAATGATAAAGCTTGGGTTGCTGAATATTCTATCCCTTACTTCAAAAGCACTTATTGTTAATGATATGATTACTGACTAAAATCTAGATGTGCTGTGTTTGACAGAAACCTGACTAAAACCAAACGATTACATTACTTTAAATGAGACCACCCCGCAAGATTACTGTTATAAACATGAACCTCGTCTAAAACGCAAAGGGTGTCGCTGTAATTTATAGTAATATTTTCAAAATCACTAAGAAATCTAGTTTTAAATATACTTCTTTTGAAGTATTGGTGTAAATGACAAATCACGTTGGAGATTTGTGCTGGCTACTGTATACAGGCCACCAGGGCACCATACAGATTTTATCAAAGAATTTGCTGACTTTCTATCAGAGTTAGTTGGCTGCAGATAAAGTACTAATTGTTGGTGATTTTAATATACATATAGATAATGAAAAAGATGCATTGGGATTGGCATTTAAAGGTCCCATTGCATGAAAATTTCACTTTATGAGGTTTTTTAACCTTAATATGAGTTTCCCTAGCCAGCCTATGGTCCCCCATTGGCTAGACATTTTGATAGGTGTAAACCAAGCCCTGGGTATTTTTGAGAAAATGAAAGCTCAGACGGGCGAATCTAGAAATCTTCCCCTTATGTCGTCAAAAGGGGAAAGGTTACCTCCCCTTTCTCTTCTTTGCCCGCAAAAAGAATTTAGCCCGCCCATGAGAATATGAGCTGCGCGAGCGCGATATTGTTTTTTCTTTGAGAGACATCATGGCTTGCAAACGAGCAAAGCATGGCAGTTGCTCAGTGTTTGGATGTACAAATGAACACAAAAGTATTTTTTTAGTTCCTTCATCCGAGCCTCTGAAGAACAAGTGGGTTATGTGAATTTCTGATGTGTAATTGTTCAAATTCAGACAGATAATCTTTCTCTCAAAGTCGTTCAATACTGTTTATGTATCAGTAAATCAAGCCAGTGACTAAACGATCAACTTCATGTCGTTTCTCTTAGTAGGATGAAAATAATCTTACTTAAACTGTGATTAATATAAATACAGAAAGCGATCAAAGAACAATCCCTTTCCAATCGCCTAAGCTGTCAATCACACAGCGCGAGTTTATCTGGACACTCGTGAGATGGTCCTCACTGCAGAACACGAAATCCAGATCCAAATCCTCCCACCTTACCTAAACCTACCCATCTCCACCCCCTGATCCCTAAACCTACCCATCTCCACCCCCTGATCCCTAAACCCACCCCTAAACCTACCAATCTCCACCCCTTAGATCTGGATCCAACTCCACCCCCTGGATATCGTGTACTGCAGTGAGGTACTACTGGAACTCGTTATGAAATCAATGACGCTGTTACACTGCACAACGAAGCTCTTACTGTACTTACCTCATGTTTGCATTGGTAAAATCATTATTGAGAGTGCAGAAACTGCGTTGCAATGATAAGATCTTCATTCACGCGATCAACAGACTGTCAGCTGCTCAATGCTCATCACTTTTATGTGATGGGAATAGATCTAAATACTTAAACTTCTCACGATTCGTTAATCCCGATAGCTGTAATAGTAAAAACGTATAATAGCTGTAATAGTAAAAGTTTTCGAGAGAGTTCCAAGCATATGCAAGCATGTCAGCCAATCACAGCAGTAGGCGTTAACACTGAAGGCTCACAGCAGACACGCCCCTTCAAACAGAGCGTTCAAATCAGGCTAGGAAATAGGCTATGCCTTTTATTTCTAAATTATAACAACTTTTGATCTAAAAAACATACTAACATTATAAGGGCACCCCAGGAAACATTCTAAAATAATAAAATAATCCATGCAATGGGACCTTTAAAGACATTCTGAACTCTATTGGAGTTAGACAACACGTGTCAGGACCTACTCATTGTCGTAATCATACTCTAGATCTAATATTATCACACGGAATAAATGTTGATGCCATTGAAATTCTGCAGCAGAGCGATGACATCTCAGATCATTATCTAGTCTCGTGTAAATTACATTTAGCAAAAAGGCTGCAAAGCCGACTCCATATTACAAATATGTTAGACCTGTCACTTCTGCCACTAAAGATTGCTTTATTAATAATCTTCCTAATCAGTTTCATCATCTCAGCATCCCGGATAGCTTAGAAGAACTCGATATTGCAACAGAAACTTTTAACTCTCTTTTTCAGCACTTTAGACAAAGTTGCTCCGTTGCGCTTACAGAAGATTAAAGAAAATAGTCCAACGCCGTGGTACAACGAGCACACTCAGGCACTTAAGAGAGCAGCCAGAAAAATGGAGCGCAACTGGAAGAAAACAAAACTAGAGGTATTTCGCATTTCATGGAAAGAGAGTTCGATTGCATACAGAGTAGGGATGTTAACCGATGACCATTTGACCGATGGTTGACCGTATCAACGTTAACCGATCAAAGTTGTCGGTAGTCGGTTAAAAAAAAAAAAAGTGATCTCTAAATTAGGCTATTATAGACAGTGGACTAAACGCTACTACAGTTAGCCATCTCATTCCAAGATCTTTTTGTGTGAAGTGAACAAATCCCTCACACTCAATTTTTCATAACTCGCCTGTTTGTACATAAACCAATAAAAACATTTGGCGCGAGGTCACAGCGTTTGGGTTTGCGCGCTCACAAGGTTTGCGAAAAGTAAAGGCTACAGGCTAAAACACTCGAGGTTAGAGCCAGGGCAGACGACAGGCTGAAGCGTGCAAAGAAAAGTAGTGTGTGGGACCATTTCACCAAAAAGAATGACACAGATGTAAGTTGCAACTTGTGTGATACAGTGCTTAAATACAGTAGTAGCACATCATCTATGATGTAAGGTGATGATGATCATCATCTTTCTTTATTATTGTTAGCACTACCTCAAACTAAAGCGGCGTCTCTTCGGAGCTGTCGTTTTCTTAAATGAGCCGCGGCAATGTTACAAATGAGCTTCTAATGCTAGACAAACGCCTTTATTTTCAACGCGATCACCTTGTACCCAAACCATTTAGAAACTAAGGAGCCATTTGTCCTCCGATTACATACAAGCTCCTCAGCGCCGCGTTTGCGGGACTCATGTTTCGCGCTGTAGGGGATTTAAAAAAAGTGACGTGTGTGTGAGCGAGCGGGAGGCAGAGCAGCAGAGAGATGCGACAGAGTTGCGAAATTGCAGGCGCGGCTCGCAATGGCTGTTATTTCAAATAGCGTAGCATATTTTAAACTAATCGGTTAACCGGTTTCAACCGGCTAATGAGGCTCGGTGGTCGGTCAAGACATTTTTTAGTTTTCGCCATCCCTAATACAGAGAGGCCTTAAAAGCTGCTAGATCTGCTTATTTTTCAACCCTATTAGAAGAAAATAAACAAAACCCTAGGTATTTATTTGAAACAGTGGCTAAACTAACGAAAAAGAAAGCTTCAAGCCCAGAAATTTCCAAGCAACACAGCAGTAATGACTTTATGAACTTCTTCACTTATAAGATTGATAATATCAGGGACAAAATTATAACTATGCAACCGTCTACTACAGTATCGCATCAGGGTGTGCATTGTAGTCTCCCTAAGGAAATTTTTTATTAATTTATTAATAATAAATAATAATAATTTGTTACATTTATATAGTGCTTTTCTAGGTTCTCAAAGCGCTTTACATGGAAGGGGGAATCTCCTCAACCACCACCAATGTGCAGCATCCACCTGGATGATGTGACGGCAGCCATATTGCGCCAGAACGCCCACCACACACCAGCATACTGGTGGAGAGGAGACAGTGATGAAGCCAATCAGTATATGGGGATGACTGGGAGGCGATGATGGACAGAGGCCGAGGGGCAAATTTGGCTAGGATGCCGGGGATACACCCCTACTCTTTTTCGAAGGACATCCTGGGATTTTTAATGACCACAGAGAGTCAGGACCTCGGTTTAACGTCTCATCCGAAGGACGGTGCTCTTTGACAGTATAGTGTACCCAGTGTATTGCTATAGGAGAGGAAGAATTCGCTAAACTCATTAAATCATCTAAACCGACAACATGTATGTTAGACCCTATACTGACTAAGCTACTGAAAGATATGCTTCCAGAGGTCATAGATCCTCTTCTTACTATCATTAATTAATCTTTGTCTCTAGGATATGTACCAAAAACCTTTAAGCTGGCTATGATTAAACCACTTGTTAAAAAAACGCAACTTGATCCTACAAAATTAGTCAATTAGAGGCCGATCTCGAATCTACCCTTTCTGTCAAAGATATTAGAAAAGGCAGTATCTTCACTCCTATGTTCCTTTTTAGAAAGAAATGATATCTGCGAGGATTTTCAGTTAGGATTTAGACCGTACCATAGTACCGGGACAGCTCTCATTAGAGTCACAAATGATTTGCTCTTATCATCCGATCGTGGTTGTATCTCTCTATTAGTGTTACTCGAACTTAGTGCTGCATTTGACACTATTGACCACAACATTCTTTTAAATAGACTTGAAAATTATGTTGGCATTAGTGGAATTGCATTAGCATGGTTTAAATCATACTTATCTGACCGTTATCAGTTTGTAGCAATAAATGAAGAGATGTCTTATCGATCAGTGTAAGTTCAGTATTGCGTACCACAAGGCTCAGTACTAGGACCACTGGTGTTCACTCTGTACATTCTACCATTAGGAGATATCATTAGGAAGCATGGAATTAGCTTTCACTGTTATGCCGATGATACTCAGCTTTATATTTCTTCACAACCTAACGAAAACTACCAATTCACAAAATTAACGAAATGCATAGCTGATATAAAAAATTGGATGACTAGTAATTCCCTACTACTAAATTCTGAAAAAATAGAGATTCTAATTATTGGACAAAAAACTTCCTCACGTAGTAACCTAGAATACTGTCTAACACTTGATGGCTGCTCTGTTAAGTCTTCGTCGTCAGTTAGGAACCTGGGTGTGCTCTTTGATACCAATCTTTCATTTGAAAGTCATGTGTCTAGTATCTGTAAAACCACATTTTTCCATCTTAAAAATATATCTAAATTATGCCATATGCTCTCATTGACAAATGCGGAACAATTCATGCGTTCATGACCTCAAGCCTAACAAACTACAGCTGGTCTAAAACGCAGCAGCTCGAGTTCTTACCAGAACCAGGAAGTATGACCATATTAGCCCTGTTCTGTCAACACTGCATTGGCTCCCTATTAAACATCGTATAAATTTAAAAATATTGCTGATTACTCACAAAGCACTAAATGGTTTAGCTCCGCTTTGGTTTGTATGGTTTAGTACTTGAGCAAGCTCTTAACGCATTATATGGCGCTTGTCCACTGCATGGTACGGCTCGGTTCGGCTCAGTACGGTTCAACTCGGCGCGGAACGGTTCAGCTCGCTTCGCTTTTCCACTGCGTGGTACGACTCGATTCGGTACGGCACGATTCGGTTCGCTTTAACTCAATTGCTTTTCCACTGCAGTTAGTACCGCTTCAAAGTGGGTGGGACTGATCGTTATAGTTGCCACCTCTACTGCCATGACATCATCGTAAACGCAAATTTTTCATTACGTGTTGCCCCATCCAGCTCTCGCTGGATCTGCTCCTCAGCAACCAACGAGAGGAACATCTGCACCTTGTCCACTGACCACGATTCAGCCATTTCTTTTTTTGAAGTTTTTTACTTCTTTTTTCAAGCAAATACTTTAAAAACAGGTGCTACAGCGTTGGCTGTTGTCTACTGGCTATTTAAATCTAGCAGGTTTAGTGTCTCGTGTCGCAAATACAATGACGCTGGTAGTGACGATTCTGTCTGACCAATCAGTGATCTGCAGTGTTTTCACGTCACATTTTAGTATCGGTACGGTACGCTTGGAACCTCAACAGAGGTGGTACCATTTAAAGCGAGCTGAAGCGAGCCGTACCGTACCGTACCACGCAGTGGAAATGCGCCATAAGTGAGCCGTACCGAACCGAGCCGTACCGTACCATGCAGTGGAAAAGCGCCAATAGTCCTTCACGTCTATTGCGATCTCAAAATTCCGGCCAGTTGATAATACCTAGAATATCAAAATCGACTGCTGGCAATAGATCCTTCTCCTATTTAGCACCAAAACTTTGGAACAGTCTTCCTACCATTGTCCGGGAAGCAGACACACTCTGTCAGTTCAAAGCTAGACTAAAAACACATCTCTTTGACCTAGCATACACATAACACATTATAGACTTCTATAATTCAACGTTAGGCTGCATAGATCAGGTCAGCCGGAACCGTGAACACTTCCCATAAATCCTGATGTACTCGTTACATCATAAGAAGAATGGCATCTACGCTAATTTTAGTGTTTTTGTTCATCCCGAGGTTTTCCCGCAGCCTGCCGGATCCAGGCTGTATCCAGATCTGATGAAGGACCTGCGCCTGGACCCGATGTCATAGCGGGTGCTAAAGTGCCAACTAGTTTCTCCTTATGGAGGATCCCTTTACCACTCTACAGATAAAGCGTTGTCGGGAAAATTCGGTTCGCGTATCTACCCCGAAGTGATAAAATTCTGTATCAAAAATGTTAAGGCCAGACAAGTAGTTTTTTAAGGCTTGGTATGTAGGGAATTACAAACCTGCGCACATATTCAAACGCACATACCAATAGACTGAACTCATAATACGCATGTGCACGCCATCAGCGTTTCTCACAGGTTTCGCGTTTAAAGTCTGTGTAGAGTTTCCAGTTAAAACGGTGTCGTGTTAGTGGCCCCTAAGTTAATAACTAATGATTGTTGCGACGGAAGTGAATCAATCAAATTAACTTTAGCTGGAAAAGAACTTTATTCAAGAACTGCTAGAAAGCCAAAACAATCTCTGTTACTTTAAAGGAGTCATAACCTGCAATTTTCACTTTTCCACGAGAATCAATGTATGTTATGATCGACTAACGATTATACACTGGCCGGGAAGCCGATATTTAAAAGTGAAGCGTTTGTTTACCTCAGGGTAAATAAACCAGCGCGCGTGCACGCGCACTCAAATACGAGATTTTGATTTCAGCTCCCTCTTGACGTCATGAGGTAGTAGGATATACCATATATGGACACCGCAGCAGGAAGCCCCCCCTTCCCCTCTCCCCCTCATATTCAGTTCAGTCGAGAAAGATGGAGAAACCGAGTGCACACCGGACTTGCTCTGTGGTTGATTGCCATAAAAAACATGTAAATGTGTTTTATCTCCCAAAATCGGACGAAACTATCAGGGACCAGTGGATGAAATTAATTTTTAATGACGCTGTCCCAACAACCCTTTCAACTGGCGTGCAGAGCCATATAGAGCGTCCATGACAGCCAAAACATCGCATTGATCTCGCGAGACAATAATGCCTTCAGAAATAAGGGTAAAAGTAGGTCTGTGTTTATTTTTTTTCCACTTTTCTTTTTTAGAAGGGCCTGAAAGACTATAATACAGCAGTAGGTATCCAATGTAATACTAGGTTATGACTCCTTTAAACTATCCTTGTATCTCTGTAAAGCTGCTTTGGAACAACCTACATTGTTAAAAGTGCTATATAAATGAAGATGACTTGACTTGACTAATGCAATACAGTGAATGACAGCCATCTGAGGTCTCCCAGTGGCTTACATTATTGTCAGTTTAGTGTTAAGTGATTCATTTACAGCTAAACAAAAGATAACATCTATGCTTTCATGTCCGAAACATATTTTTTGTCTTACATTTCATAATAAACTCAGTCAAGCTCAGTACCGACTCGTTTTCCGTCCGTCCGTCCGTCCGTCCGTCTTTTTTTTTTTTTTTTTTGTGAATTTAAATGTGTGCAAAGGATTGTGTGTTAACAAAGGATACATCTATTGCATCCTTCAAAACAGGCTGAATGAAGGACTTGAAACGAAGGCTGCCTTCCAAGGATCCTTCAAATTGAGATGGCCTTCAGCGACATTTGATACATGGCAGCTGAGATATGCAGCCTTCGTAGGATGCAACCTTCCGTTTGAGAAACATGTCTTCATTCAGGACAATTCAAGAATGTGCACGTAAACAAGAGGCGGGATTTATCACACAAACCAATCATATCATGATGGAGACATTGCCTCCTCTCACATGACTTTCCCCCATTCATTCTCAATTACCCCCCACTAAACCCACCGCAGACATGTAGGGTGTCATGTTTAAGTCAATGAGATCAGCGCCTCCCGCTGTAACTTCACCTGCGGATGTCGCTGTTGGGCAGTGTTATTTGCTTTTTTAGTTATTTACATGTTTAATTTCACATTTTGTAATATGGGTTATTTTCTCACCCAGTTTTTTTTTAGACACTCCCTTTGAGGAAACGCCCCTGCCAGACAGACAGATAAAAAACACCAGAAATCTTCAAATCTCCTACTCTGGACAATGCTTAACAAATTTGTTTATTGCAACGGTGAACCAATGACCAAACAACATCAACCTCTCCTAGACACCATTCTCTCCCATGAACAGAAGACATCAGTGATGTAATCTGCTGTTAGACTTGAATCACTGGTCTGTTACAGCATAGAGCTCATGGCACCCTCTCAACAAACGTTATATTATGAGGTCTACTGCTAAGAGGCTATACAGCATGTGGCATGAGGTGGATAAATGTACAGACAGACAGATAGATCCTGATCTTTTGTTGTTCTTGGCTCATGTGCACAGGTTAATTCATGATCATTATGTGATGGAAGTGTTGGCATGCGTGTTGTGTAGGCCACATATAACGAGGATGATCAAAAGACCCGATCTGCATCCAAACACGTGGCTTTCTCCATTCATTCTCCTTCTAACTCACAGTTAAATACAGGGTGTTTCGCGCTGTCATGTGATCCATTTGCCTCTGATTTCTCTGCATGATCCACTGATGCAAGGAGGCCCAAATGATAATAAAACACCGGTAATGCATTGCCAGGATTTATGCAGCTGTTCATCTAAACTGCACAACGAACTCGTCAACAATGCTTAGGTTATGTTGCATGTTATTAAAGTGACAAATAATCATTATTTATAAACAGTAGATGCGGATGCGATGAGAGATGCAGAGATGCGCCGCATTCTGACACAGAAGACAGCCAGATAGATTACAGACACTGAGCCCAAGCAATTGAATAATTATATGTCAATAGTATTATTATTTTGTATAAACTTTGTGACCACTGTAATCAGATCATTGATGATGAAAATGAGAAGGTTTTGAGTACATTACCTAAACACGGGCTTCTGTCTCTCTGTCTGCGATGATGTCGCTGTTCCTCGCTTTTCTCTGTTTCTTTGTGTGTAATTCTTATGTTTTACCTTAATTAATATTATTTCGTTTTAACATTTCACTTAAATGTTGGCTTTGAATGAAAGACCTCAATCTGCTCTGTATGTTGTCCAGTTACCGCAAGTGTACGATGAAGATGGACCGACTTATTCTTCAGATAGGGGCGCGTGGACTGCATGCTGTTTACACAGTATAAATAACACAATATAATTTAACCACAGTTTGGACATTTTTATTGCCTATAAAATGTAATAAGATTACTGTGTATTACTACATGATTAAGTGGCATGCTTTAGCGTGTATGTTTACTGTTGAGTGACCATAATTCCCCACTGCGAAATACATGGACTCTTCCGGAGCGCACGGATTCTTAGCAACAAACCAATGTTTCCATCCGGGTTCTTATTCAGAAGACTAATATCAATAAAGAAGCTAATAATAAATATTATACATTTCCTATTTCTAAATTAATTGTATCTAATATTATTTTATTTTATTTTTTTTCACAAAATGTTATTATGTGACCCTAACAGAAACCAATCTATGAACAAAATTAGATTGTTAAGCATTTTCCACTGTTTAGGCTACTGTGACATTAGATTAAAAACTAAAAGGTGACTTAAA
This sequence comes from Rutilus rutilus, assembly GCF_951802725.1. NCBI lineage: Eukaryota > Metazoa > Chordata > Actinopteri > Cypriniformes > Leuciscidae > Rutilus > Rutilus rutilus. The sequence goes on from NC_140227.1 coordinate 8,635,869, forward strand.
ATTGACAGTAAATAAAATACAGCTAGATTTTGCTTTTTTGTATTTCACTTTAATAATATTTAAATAATGATGTCCTTTGTCTACCTAGCCTGTTAGTAATTTTGTAACATTTGTGTTTGAATGATATTTTAATCTGACCATTTAGTCGTGCATTTTAATAAACTGGCCAATTAATGTAGATAGCCAAATCATCACTGAAGTTTATTCCGTCTGTTCTCCACATGATGGCGCCACGACTTAACCGTTCGACACGGCGGTGGCCTATTATTTTGCTTTTGTTTGTAAGGGTGTCTAGTGGCAACTGCCTGCAAATGTGCACCAGTGTTTGTTTATTTGTTTGTTTGTTTGTTTGTTAATATTTATAAATTCATAGGGGAGAGCGGGGCACAAAGTAACGCTTTTTGACTTTCTCAGTTTGTGTAAATCTGCTTATGGTTCAGAGTATTTATTTTTTTCCCACATTAATTTCCCACATGTCTAGTACAATTATGTGGTTTTGTTTTATTAATACAGTATATACTTTTTTCTGGATATACCCCGAAAGAATGGAAGTAAAATGTGACAACATGCCCCATAGGTGGGGTACATTGTAACATGTGAGGGGCACATTGTAACATGACATATATGACAGCTTAAAATGTTATCTGATCTAATAAAAAAAAATATACAAGACAAACTAAAATATTTTCTAAATAAAATACAATTAAAAAACTCTTTCATATAAAATAATGGCAATTTTTTATAATTAAATATAAACTCATTTTTGAATTTTGACTACGAACACAGGAAAACACAGCTATACAACATAATTCAAAACAAATAAATAATTAGTCATTTCTGAACATTGACTCTCAGTCTTTATTCACCTTTTTCTCACGTTTTCTCAATAAAATTAATAAAACTATAGAATATCATAGCATATTTCTAATAGGGGCACATTGTAACGCAGTGTTACAACATGCCCCGCCTGCACAACTGGAATTTAAACCCTGCACGTGTCTTCTGCTAGTTAGCGAAGCATTAAAGAGCTATCTCAACTGTTAAATAACATATTGTAGATTAAAATAATATCAGATTTGTCTAATTTTAAATAAACACAAAAAAATAGAGATGAAAAATTAACTTAAGTAAGAAATGTACTTTTGCTATGGTTTAATAAATGTCTATGGATATCTTCCAAAAAAATAATAATTTTGGCGCAATTTTTTCTCTATATAATAGTGTTGATATGGCAACTAGTAAATACACTAAGTTTCGTCATCCTAGCATGTGTGGAAGTATTTAAAACAAGTGTGTTACAACTAGCCCCGTGTTACGTTGTGCCCCGCGCTCCCCTACTCTAAGGAAAGCACTTACCATACTTACCTTAGTGGTTTTATCAGGGGGAACTTAGTTTGAATTGTGAATTAGAGTGATGAGTAGCAGTAATACAAGTCAATAATAATGTCACACTTTACATGATTGCATAAGTCAGGACAGGACTGAGTAACACTGATGAACCTGTTGATGTGATTACTTTATAGAGTGCATAATGACAGCAACGTTGACTTAGACAATGACTTAGAAAGTCAATGGGTACATTCTTCAAAATATATTTTGTGTTCAGCAGAAGAAAGAAATTGTCTTTTCTGAGAATAAGTAAAAGATTTCTACAGGTTAGTATTGACAAGTTATCTCTCAGTGGGAATCAATAGCCTACATTCTCCCTGTGTTGGCCTTTGGATCCTCAGTGTGTCTCTTTTGTTTTTCCTCCACTGTTTGGGATGCAAAGGGCCTGATGACCCGTATTTACTTCTTCATTAACACATATTCTAACAGGAAGTATAACTAGCTCAGTTGGTGGTAAGACAACGACTCTGTTAATCTGTACTCTCAAACAGGAAATGACTATGGCTTTTCTGTGCTCCAGAGACTTTAGTTGAAGAGCATTTGTGGTTATCAACCAGTTTGAGAGTTTCCTCCTGTATGAACAGTGAGTGTGTGATGGCCCAGACAAAAGATCCAAACTTTGGGCAGTCATCAGGCACTAACTCTGCCCTTCAGAGACTGGACACTTTAGCTAGCCGTTTTTTTTACAAATACCGGAAAGGAAACCAGGAGAAAGGACTAGAGAATGAAGGGCCACATGTGTCAGAGTACACTGGCCTTTGGGATGCAACAAGTAAGTCTAAGCCTTTTCAGAGATATATTTTAAATTAATAATCTAATGAATGTTGTTTCAATGCACTAGAATACTGCTTTCTTAAACGGGCTTACTTTTGATATTAACTCATTGCATAGATTATATCTCTGGTTTATTTTCTCAACCATTATTGATTGAAGGATATGATGTGATGTAGGTATTTTAATAGTAAATATCTGATGAGTGCAGAGTAAAATGTTTTAGCCTTGTCCAAATGCATATATTTTTGTACACTTTGATTGTTGTCAGACTGCTTGTGGTTTTAACAGGAAGAGAAACAAGACTTCTCAGAGCAAGCAAACAAACCTGAATTTTCACTTTAGTGAACAGTGGCTATTAAAGCATTACATCTATGAATTATTATCTTTCCTTCTAGTTCGTAGCAGACGAGATAATAGGCCGCCCTGCACACAGCTATCACAGTTTACTTGATGTCTGTATTTACAGACACAACACTCTTGGTTCCAGTGAAATTACAACATAAAATGTAACCAAATTCACCATTACTGATATACATCTGACAAACAGATGCAAATCTCGTGACCAAGTGGCAGCCTGCACCTCATAAAAGATATCAATCAAAAGTTCATAGGCCTATATGTTGGTTGTAGCTGGCTTTATGAAAACATTTACAATGTTGTCAAGGGGAGAGATGTGTAATGTTTTCTTTACATGAAATAGCCATGCGAACTCAACTCAAAGAATCTGTGTAGCAGAAACCTACCTGAAGTGAATATCCCCCCAAAAAAGCATTCACTATAGCTATAGCACACACTGTTTTTAATATTTTAATGGTAACACATTATAATAAGGTACATTAGCTAACATTAGTTAATGTATTAACTAACATGAACTAACCATGAGCAATACATTTGTTACTGTATTTGTTAACGTTAGTTAATAAAAATGCAGCTGTTCATTGTTAATTTATGTTAGTTTAAAATGCATTAACTAATGTTAACAAGATTTTAATAAAGTAAATGTTGAAATTAACATTAACAAAGATTAATAAATGCTGTATAAGTGCAGTTCATTATTCCTTCATGCTAACTAATGTAATTAACTAATGTTAAATAATGAACCTTATTGTAAAGTGTTACCATTTTAATTTGTATTATGCCTAACATACGGTGTTGGCAGGAAGTGCACTGACTCTACTGGGGTTTCCTGCCTTTTTTTTCTTCTTGCTCAAAAACATAAAATTACATTTAATTTTAACATTTATTCTCCCCTCAAACAGAGAACAATCCTTTGCCACTGATGTTTATTCTGTAATCTGTTCCGTTTAGTGAAAGAAGTCTTGACAAAAGCCAAAGATGATTTTTTGATTAAATGGGAGAGTCAGCCACAGGTATGAGAGCTTTATTACAGTAAACATCAAAGTCAAAGACCGTTTTCTCCAGCAGAACTAATTGTTGTCCTCTGCTTTTGGATCTGCAGAGCACATCATGTCTAGATGACTTTGACAGGCTGAAAACTCTTGGGACTGGATCTTTTGGGAGAGTAATGCTAGTCAAGCACAGACAGTCAGGGCAATACTATGCTATGAAGATTCTGGACAGGCAGAAAGTGAGTATGCATACTGTATATCCTCCTGCAGGACCCAGCAATTGCTATTTGTCCTCTGTAGAAGACATTTGTTTTTGTTAATTCTTATTATTTAACAACATGTCTCTTAAAGAGTATACTGAGCTTTTCAGAGCAAAATGTGTACTATTTTGTAAATATTTATTTTTAAATTTTCCAAGAAGAGTATGGTTTTACAATGAAGACAGTGATTCATTCGATGTCCTCGGAAAATGACATCCACTGTAAAAAATAAATAAATAAGTAACTTGTAAAAATTAGTTATATCAACTACCAACAATAAAATTAAATAAAAACACAATAAATTTGGTCTGTGATTGAAGTTAATTCACCTTTATTTATATATCGCTTTATACAATACAGATATACAACACAGCTTTACATTGATATGGAAATGAATGATTAATTGATATAAACAGAATTTAATTTTACAGTAATGCAGCTCTAAAAAGAAAATAGAACAGTAAACAGTTGTTATTCAGTTGAAATCAGTTTAGTGTTAATTCAGTTCAGTTCAATGTCTGTGCAAAGTTCATCAATTATGAAATTAGTTCAATTCATCTTTAAAGCAGCTCTGAAGAAAATATAGTGATGTCATCATCCAGCTCAGTTCAGTTCTCATCCAATAGTGTCAGTGCAGTCGAATAAATAATATTGCTGAATATTAATTGTCCCCAGCTAAACAAGCCAAAAGGCGACAGTGAACGATAATGTTCTGTTTATTATGAGCGTGTGCTACCGTTATGTCGTCTGATGCTGAGAAAAAATAATCATTAACTGGGGAAAAAATATGCTCCTCTGTGTCAATATCATTACAACTGTATGTACTGATAATGATCATCCTTGGTGTGTACCTAATACTTGTGGATCCAAGTTCAATATGCCTGCATTTTGAACTTAAGCTGAGTATTAATATTGCACATTACTAATGCAAATATTACTAACCTTTCCACTAAACAATCTCAGTTTGCAGGTATTGGCACAAACTCAAAGGTTATGTAGGGTTACTTCTATGCACCAAAATAATTTAATCACTAAAATTGAAGAAACTTCTCAAAGAAGAACGACACTACTCACCCTAATGATGACTTGAAACAAAACATTTTTTACAAAAATATATTCAATTTATTAAAACATACATTAATTCTGAATTACAAATATTTTTATTTGCTCAAAAGTCCCCATGCTTTAACAAGTTTTTCAAGATTGTTATGGGTGATCAGTGATCATCAAACTGAGCATGCTCAGAAGCCTCCTCACAAAATTTGGCATTATTGTCAGTTTCACAGATAAGGCTTAAGCCTAGTCCCAGATTAAAATGCATGTTTGAGCATTATTACACAAATTATGGTTATGTTATATTAAAAACTGGGACATTTAGTTTTTGGTTTCAGTTTCGTATTGGACTCTTATGCTGCATCCGAAATCGATAGTATGCGAAAAAGAGTATGCAAGAGTAGTATATAAGCATATGTATATATATATATATATATATAGATATATATATATAGATATAGATATATAACATATTTTTAAATGGTCGCAAGGTTCAAATTCAAATGTAGTACCTAATCTGACAGTATGTGATTTCAGATGCAGCTATAATTTATACATACTTATTTCCTATGTTTTCTTTGGGTTTCCTTGATTGTCATGGTTACATTTGTTGTCATTACTCATTGCTTGATTGATTGCATCCACCTACTCCTTGTTTAGTTCATCATTATCCTGTTTATCCCACCATTATCCTGTTTATCCCACCATTATCCATTATCCTTAAACATTGAATTTGCTTGATTATCATTTTCAAATTGAAAAATTTGAAGAAATTCAAAAAAAGGTCAGATGTGACAGTTTAAATTGTGTCTGGCTGGTCTGGGCCTTGTTTCATGTGTCAGAATGTAATGTTAAATGGTAAAAAAATGACAGAGAAGAGGAAACTGAAACTTCCTCTGTTGACAGGACCAAACCACAGTGAGCCATGATGTTTCCACTGATGACTGTCACGTAATCAGACAGTTTGAGGGGCCGTTTACTCAGCACCGTTTTCAACTAAAAACAGAAAACTTTTTACGGATTTATGAAAACGGCAACATCATGCGTGTATTACGTGTTAACATGGTATAGGGAAATCACTATATGCGGATGATGGGGTCCTTCGGATTAGGGGCAGAAATCTAGAATACATGCAAAAGAAAATGCAGACAGCAGTTAAGGCAGTAAAACAATCGTCATTTAAATGGGGTTTCAGATTATCTACAATCAAATCTCAGATCATTTGTTTCTCTAAGCGACATAAACAAATTTCATTGAAATTATATGGTAAAGAACTTGAGCAAGTTAGGGTGATTAGATTTCTTTACATGGAGACAACACATAGATAAAATGAAAACAAAATGCAAGAAAATTCTAAATATAGTGTGTTGCTTGTCAGGACGGGATTGGGGAGCAACTAGGTCTTCATTGAGAAATATATACTGGGCCCTTATGAGATCAACTTTTGATTATGGTTGTACTGCTTTTATGGTGGCAGCTGAAACTAATCTTAAAAAACGTACTCTGTTACTAATGTAGCCTAGGTTCCCTGAGAGTAACAGGAACGAGTATTGCGTCGCTAGACGCTATAGGAAAACTGCTTTTCTCGAGAATATTGAAGCCTTTATTTTAAAACGTAGTGCAGCTGCACAGCCAGCACAGTGCAGAACTGTATTGGCTGATTGGCTGGGCTGCGGGAACTGCACAAACCTATGGCGAAGCGGCGAGGACGCGCAAACCTATCAAGGCGCTTCCCGCCTCGCGCGTGGTGAAACCTGCTAAAATGTGCGTGGCTACTGACTATATAAGCGGCCCATTTCGCCATGGGAATCAGGTTAAATCGACTGAAGCGACAGTACCTGAACATGAAGCTTAATAGCACGGCCGTCAACGCAATACTTGTTCCCATTACACTCAGGGAACCGAGGCTACGTTAGTAACCGAGTACGTTCCCTTTCGAGAACAGTTCACTCGTATTGCGTCGCTAGACGCTATGGGAACCCATTTCAAAACGCCAAGCTATTAGTTGACGACTTCGCTCTGAACTACCATCTGGGGCTGTGAAGCCCAAGGCTTATAGTAGAACTAAAAGTCAAAAACCAACGGTGACCGGACAAATGTCGGAGCCCACGAAGGGATACCTTGAGGCCTGGGCCTTTTAGGGGCCAAGATCTCCTAGATAGAAAGGACTCATGCCTGCAGAGCCGGCACCTCCAAGTTGTAAAACCTCACAAATGTGGATGGCGAAGACCAGCCGGCCACCGCACAAATGTCTTCAATTGGTACACCACTGGACCATGCCCATGAAGAGGCCATGCCCCTTGTGGAATGAGCCCTGACGCCTATGGGGCATTGAAGGCCCATTGAGGCGTAGGCCAAAGAGATAGCATCTACTATCCAACGTGACAGTCTTTGCTTCATGACTGGGAGCCCTTTGTTGCGGCCGCCGAAGCATACAAAGAGCTGTTCCAACTGCCTGAATCGGATAGAACACTCACCTGGGACACAATGACCTGGGCTCTGAACGGAGTTGAGAGCACCTTGGGTACATAGCCATGTCTAGGTTTGAGGACGACTTTGGAGTCATTGGGCCCAAACTCAAGGCAGGAAGCGTTCATGGAGAGTGCTTGCAAATCGCCCACTCGCTTGACTGATGCTAGGGCTAGCAGGAGTGCGGTCTTGAGCGAAAGTTGCTTTAAGTCAGCCGACTGAAGTGGCTCAAAAGGGGGTCCCCTAAGAGCCCTGAGGACCATGGATAGGTCCCATGAGGGTATAGAGGGAGGACGAGGTGGGTTCAGCCTCGGACCAGGACGCGGTGTCCCGCCAGGCTCGGGAGGAAGATATTTAGGGCTAGAAAGACTGCTCTCATTTCGAGGCAGTTGATGTGTAGGCGTTTCTCCGAGCTCGACCAGAGGCCGGAGGTTGGCCTGCCCTTGCACAGGGCCCCCCAACCTAGGTTGGAAGCATCCGACATGACCACCTTCTTCCTCGAGACTAGACCCATGCTTAGACCTGACTGGTACCAGTTGGTGTCTTTCCGCTTAGCTGGCGCTAGGCGCTGTTCCACCTCTGCTGCTGCCTCCTGCCCTGCCCCACCCAGCAGGTGTTCCACCTCTGCTTCTGCCTCCTGCCCTGCTCCACCCAGTGGCTGTTCTTCCTCTGCTGCTGCCTCCTGCCCTGCTCCACCCAGCGGCTGTTCCACCTCTGCTGCTGCCTCCTGCCCTGCTCCACTCAGCTGCTGTTCCATCTCTGTTGCTGCCTCCTGCTTGGCTGAAGTACCCAAGAAGATTATGAAGACCCTCGAAAGGCTCCTCCTCCGGCTCCTGGGCCCACAACTACAGCAGGCACTTGACCCCCTGCAGTTTGCCTATCGAGCGAACATGGGAGTGGAGGATGCTGTCGTCTACTTGCTTCATCGAGCCCTCTCTTTTCTCGATGGGACAGGGGGGTATGTGAGGCTGATGTTCTTTGATTTCTCGAGTGCATTCAACACCATCCAGCCTCAGATCCTGAGAAGCAAACTCGAGAATCTGAGCATGGAGCCTGCTCTCATTGAGTGGATCATCAGTTACCTGACAGAGCAGCCACAGTACATCAGACTGGGGAACACGGTCTCTGACACTGTGAAAACAAGCATTAGGGCCCCCCAGGGAACTGTACTATCCCCTTTCCTCTTTACCCTACACATCAGACTTCTCATACAGAACATCATCATGCCACATACAAAAATATTCTGATGACACTGTGGTGGCGGCTTGTGTGAGGAGAGGAGACGAGGAGGAGTACAGGAGGGTCATCTCAGAGTTTGTGACCTGGAGCTGGTGCAATGGTCTCATCCTCAATACATCCAAAACCAAGGAGATGATAGTGGACTTTGGGAGGCGTAAGTCACATCATCTACCTGTGGTAATTGAGGGGGAGGGCATTGAGGTGGTCCAGACGTATAAATATCTGGGAGTCCACCTGGACCATAAACTGGACTGGTCAGTACATGTTTATGTAGCATACAGGAAAGGTCAGAGCAGACTCTTTTTTCTCAGGAAGTTAAAATCCTTCCAAGTCTGTAATGAGATGCTGTACCTTTTTTATCAGTCGGTTGTGGCCAGTGCTGTGTTCTTTGCTATGGTGTGCTGGGGCAGCTGTATGACAGCCAGGGAGGGGAACCGACTTGACAAACTAGTCAGGAAGTGTGTGTCAGTGTTGGGGAGGAGGGTGAACTCTGTAGGAGATTTGGTGGAGGAAAGAATGAGGAGAATAATGAAATCCATCCTCAGCAACAGGAGCCACCCACTGCATGACACTGTGGTTGCCCAGCAAAGCAGCCGCAGTGACCGATTCCTCTCCATGAGCTGCAGGACTGAGAGGTTCAGGAGGTCATTTGTTCCGGCCGCCATAAGACTACATAATGGACCTGTTTGAAGTGCATTAATTATTTACTACTAATGATAGTAGCTTGTTTTGTGACTCTTTTTTATTAACTGTTATTATCTGTGTTTTTATGAGTGTATTGTAGTGAGAATGCTTGTTGGTAGACAACACACACTATATGCTGCTGGACATCTGAATTTCCCCTGTGGGGATGAATAAAGGCATCTAATCTAATCTAATCTAATTTAGCTTCAGCCGCTGAGTGGGGTTGAGAGACCGGCGGCACTGGTTTGGCTGGCTGTTGGGTCAGCGCGTTCCTGGGGCGACTGGAGCGTTTGGGCAGAAAGTGTTGCATGGTCTGCGAAGACTTCTGTGCTTCCGTGAAACGCTCAGTGAAGCCCTTCACCGCAGGACCGAAGAAGCCGGTGGTGGAAACTGGGGAGACCAGAAAGGCAGTCTTGTCTGTGTCCTTTATCTCTGTGAGAATAAGCCACAGGTGGCGCTTGAGCACTACCAGGCTGGCCATGCTTCTTCCAATGGCCAGGGCGGTGGTGTTTGTGGCACGCAGGAACAAGTCAGTGGCGCTGCGCAGATCGCGGTAAGCCGCGGGGTCCGGTCCAGACTCGTCCATGGAGCGGAGGAGTTTCGCCTGGAACACTTGGAGGACCACCACAGTGTGCAGGGCTGAAGCAGCTTGAACAGCGGACGCATAGGCTCGGCCAGCAAGAGCTGAAGTGGTCCTGCACGGCTTGGATGGGTGAGTCACTTTAGACCTCCATCCAACAGCGGTGGGCGGTCAGAGATGCGCGGCCACCGCTTCCTCTGGGGGGGCAGCTTCTCATACCCCCTTTCCTTGGCACCGTCGAGAGTCGAGAGCAGTGCAGAGGCGGAAGTGCATAGGTGGGTCGAGTAGGGGGCGCGCCATGACTTCGTCAGTTCGTCATGAACCTCAGGGAAGAACGGCGCTGATCGCTGACGAGGGACCTGCTGTCACCCCAGCAGGAACCATTCGTCGAGGCGGCTTTTAGCTGGCTCTTTAGCTGGCTCTTCCGGTGAAGACCAGTCGAGACCCTATAGTCGAGACCCGGGCTCTATTATTGACCCCGTCCCCCCGTCTCAGACCAGCAAAAGTGTTACCAGAGTAGGCACAGACGTCTGTGCCCACTCTGGTGTCGCTTTTGCTGGTCTGAGATGGGGGGGCGGGGTCAATAATAGAGCCCGACCAATCCTCGCCTTCAGATCGGCGTCATCGTGGAGGTCTTCCTCCGGGTCCACCAAACGAGACGAGGCCGGCCTCTTCATAGGAGAGAGTGTGGAGAGAGTGCGGAGACTGAGCCAGCGTGAACTCACTCATCTCCATGCGCTCTTGTGTCCTCTGACCCCACCGTTCCTTCCTCCGAGGTTCCTGGGACGGGAGGGGCGGGGTTGCTCTCTAAAAAGAAAGCTAGCCACGAGTGCAGAGAGGAGAGTGGCATGTTCTCGCAATGAGAACAGCCGCCCTGAGTGATTGCAGTTTCTGCATGGTTTTTGCCCAAGCAGGAAACGCACTCACATCGTGCTCATCTGTGCGATGCAGAGGGGCTCTGCATGTGACACAGCAGGAGCGCGGCATTTGAAATAATGCTGCTCTTTTAGAAAGAAATTTGCCTTTTAGGCGGTTTTGCTCATTAAAAGGATACGTCGCCGGATGGCCGTAGGGAAACGGTGAATGACGGCGTTGAGTCCGAAGCGCTGAGCAGGAGGCAGCCGTCCACTGAACTGCTGCTGCAGATTCACTGCGTTCCGCTGCTGGGCTCGTTTCGACGGCGAGAAGGCTTTCAAGCAGGAGAAGATCAGCGAAGAGGTGAGTCGTCGCTGAATGAGATTAAATCTGATTCCTATGGCGAAATGGGCCGCTTATATAGTCAGTAGCCATTTTGGCGGGTTTCGCCACACGCAAGGCGGGAAGTGCCCTAATAGGTTTGCGTGTCCTCTGCGCTTCACCATAGGTTTGTGCAGTTCCCGCAGCCCAGCCAATCAGCACGCTATACAGCTCTGCACTGTGCTGGCTGTGCAGCTGCACTGCGTTTTAAAATAAAGGCTTCAATATTCTCGAGAAAAGGAGTTTTCCCATATCGTCTAGCGACGCAATATGAGTGAACCGCTCTCGAAAGGGAACTAGATATAAGCTCAAGCCCTAAGAATATGTAGTGGGGCTTTCAAAACATCTCCAGTTGCGGCAATTCAGGTTGAAATGGGAGAGATGCTGTTGGGTATTAGAAGACTTAAACTTATGCTAGCATATTGGGTAAACCTGCAAGGGCATAATGAATCCCATCCTGCAAAGACTATAGTACAGGAGTGTTGGGAACATAGTAAATCTAATTTTAGGAGTTTTGGAGTGTGAATGAAAAAGCATGAAAATAGGTTTGAATAGTATACAATATTGTCCTACTCTCCCATATTCAAATATCCCTCCTTGGATGTTTATAATACCACTGATTGATTTACAAATACATGAGGAAATAAAAGATAATTTAAAGCAAATACCTGTCTGGTTTGTTGTCAAAAGCTACTTAGAAAATAATTTTACTAATAAAATAATGAAATTTACAGATGGTTAAAAAAACCCTAAAAATGGACTATACAGGTGCTGCAGGGTACATCCCACAATGTGGAAAATATATCAAGAAAAGAACAACAGATAATCTTTCAGTTTATACAGTAGAACTGGTAGCCATTATATTGGGATTGCAGTGGGTAGAAGAATATAACCATAAAAAAAATAAAAAATGTTTTAGTTGCATCTGATAAAATCAGGGAAATCATAATTTAAATATATCAAAGAATATACAGATTACATAATAAAGGTTTGAGTGTATGGTTTGTTGAGGAAGTGGATATGTTGGCTAAACAATCTCTTAAATCACGAACAGTAGATTTGCAGATTGCAGTAAAACTGAGGCTAAAGCAATCATAAAAGATCAAACACAAAAAAAAAATATGGCAGGAATATTGGGATATTAATGATACAGGAAGACATTTGTATAGTATTCAAAGCTTTGTTGGCATGAAAAGGGAGATGAGTAAAAAGCAAAGTGAAGAAAGGATTATCACTCATCTCAGAATAGGACATACAGGGCAGGGCATACATATTATAAATGGGATGTGTTTACATTGCAATCAACCAGAATCTGTCCAACATGTGATGATGGATTGTAATGTATATGAAAAGGAAAGGAAGGAATTAAAATAAGTACTAGAAAAATGTAAACTAAACTTCACTTTAAAAAACATCCTTGGAACAGCATTGAGGAAAATACATATACAGTTAGTGAAATTTTTGAAAGAAACAGGTCTGATGGAGTGAGTATAAAGGTTATTGCTAATTATAATTTATTTTTATTTATCTTTTTTCTTCCCCTACATTCTGCCAAATCTTCTGATCTACACTCCCATTCAGTAGGTGGCGGTAAAACACCTAATAAGCTGGTTTGCCAACCGCCAATAAAAACATAAGAAGAAGTATTACGTGTTCAGTGTATAGCCACGTAGTTTCTTCACAAAGTGACATCGCCATCTACTGGTCTGGCATAAAGGTGCTCTAAGAGATGTCACCAGTTTTTTAGGCCAAAACATTTTTTGTCATTTTCAGTCTCTGTAGACAACCCGGGCTCCACAAACAGCAAGAAAAACAAACTGGGCTAACCCGCACCACGAAACATAACAGACTGTTCCAGCCAATAACCGACAAGAAGGATTTGGGGTGGGGTTTGGGGGGTTAGTGCGCGGATGAGGATGAGGGAGGGTCTAGCTAGCCTCCATTTTGTTTGACAATACTTTAAACGTCAACAAGAAGTGGGACAAGGTGCAGGTAGTTATGTCGGAAGTGTTTGGATTTAAAATACCTAGAACCTCTATGTTTCTACTAATGGGAAATATTAAAGGCATAGTTCCTAAAAGTGATCAATATTTATGTAAGATCCTTCTTGCGGCTTGCAAAAAAACTATAACTAGGAACTGGCTTAAAGATACTATTTTGAAGTGTAAACAATGGTTTGGAATTATTGATGAAATCATGGTTATGGAAGAACTTACGTATATTCTAAGGATAAAAAAAGGTGCTTTTAAAAGGGACTGGGAAAAGAGGTTGATATATAAAGAATGTAAAGACATCCTCAACTAAATAAACAGTAATGGTTATTAGAATGATTTACCCCACCAGTTTGGCTTTGTTGGTCTGTGTTTTTTTTTTTTTTTTTTTAGGGGGGTTAGTGCATACATATAATTTTAGGTATGCAGGTATATGATGATTGATATTTAAGAATATGCATGGGTATGTATAAGTATAAAGCTGTCTATGCTATGTAACATATATCTGAGATGTATTTATACATAATTCCATCTCCTCCCATTTTTGTTAATTATTGTTTTTACTTTAATTGTTCATTCTGTAAATCAAAAATGAAAAATAAAAGTGTTAAAAAAAAACGTCAACAAGAAGTGACGTCACCCAACATCACTTAGAGCACCTTTAAGTAGTTTTAGTCATAGTTAAGTAGTTTGCAGATCCGTGTGAATGGGGATCGTTTTAACAATGTTGTCGTCTGTATACTTTTTAGTAAATTGTTTTAGTACATTGTTGTCGTGTAGCTACAAAACGTAACTATTCATTCATTCAACTATTTTAAAAGACTGGAATAAAGCACCAATAGTACAAAAGTACTATAACGCGGAAGTAGTTGTGCAGGTAGTCCATTGGTTGTGAGATAGCGTTGGAATGTCTTTATGGGTAAGAAACAGCCATCATGTCTGGATCCAGCAGCTTTTGAACAGTTACTCTTAAAATCTGTATTTTAAAATCACAACTTTGCTTGTTTTTACATAGAAATACAACAAGACTAATGTTGTTTTATTTTACTTTAACCAAAAACCAAAGTAGCTAATGAGAATCTGTGAAATTTATATCACTATTCCTCAAACTATTTATGTTTACACAAATTAGATTGCCGCATTAATATTGATATAATATAAATAAAAAAGAATGTTACAGAATTCTACCCTTGTACCCTATTTATACTGCTAGGTAAAATATGCTTATAGTACATTAAAAATTGTAATTAAAATTCTATTTTGTTTAGTATTTAAAATATTTGCCTGTTTTTTTTTCTTATTATTAATTATTTCTCATAATTTTCTTTTACATTTTTTTTTATCCCTGCTTTTGATGATTTTCTAGGTGGTGAAGCTCAAACAGATAGAACACACATTAAATGAGAAGAAAATATTACAAGCAGTTTCCTTTCCTTTCCTTGTGAAACTGGAGTGCGCTTTTAAGGTACAGGAGCAAATTATATTGAGAAGAAAGATAATGTTAAAGTGTGTGTTTGTTGTGTTTGGCAGGGCTACAGCAAAAATGCAACATAGAAATTAATTTCATTAAATAATTCCCTCAACAGGATAATTCAAATTTGTACATGGTCATGGAATATATCCAAGGCGGTGAGATGTTCTCACATCTGAGACGGATTGGAAGATTCAGGTGAACTGCTTAAAAACTAGTTGATAAAAACTCTTTATTATGTGCCTTTAGCTTTCTTCCATTCTTTATCAATGAAATAACTTTTCTTTCTTTTTTTCTAATAGTGAGCAGAATGCACGTTTCTATGCTGCTCAGATTGTTCTGACGTTCGAGTATCTTCATTCTCTAGACCTTATCTACAGGGACCTTAAACCTGAAAACTTGCTCATTGATCATCAGGGATACATCCAGGTGTGCCAGTCACTTGGCTGCTGATCTTCCGATAAAATGTTACTTTCACTTTGGTGTTGTATTCATACATAATTTTAATTAGCTTCATCCATAACTCTTATATTTGAATGTGATTAAGGTAACAGACTTTGGCTTTGCCAAACGAGTGAAAGGCAGAACTTGGACATTATGCGGTACACCAGAGTACCTGGCACCAGAGATCATTCTCAGCAAGGTAAGAAAACACACCAGTAGTTCTTCCTCCTTAGGAGTTCAACGAGGTCTCAGCGTTTGCTCTTTTTCTTTGTTAGGGCTACAACAAAGCTGTTGACTGGTGGGCGTTGGGTGTTCTGATCTATGAAATGGCTGCTGGATATCCACCTTTCTTCGCTGATCAACCTATTCAGATCTATGAGAAAATCGTATCTGGCAAGGTATTTATTTATTTATTTTGTCCAGAAAGCTTATCAGCTTCTTTTTTTTTTTTCTTTTTTTTTTTTGGACACATTTTTATTTATTTTTGCATTTTATTTACCTTTAAATTACTAGACTTTATCAATAATTTAATTTAGTAAAATAATTTAAGCACATTCTTTCACTTAAAGGGGTCATCGGATGCAAAATTCACTTTTATATGAATTTTTTATGAATCTATGACACAACCACCATACAATGAAAAAAATCCATTCACTCCTTTTTTTAATCCTCAAAAAGCCTAAACACTCTAAATAATTAGTAAAAAGTAAAATGTTATAATTGTACTGCAATGTAAATTAGTTAAAATCTAGGAGATGCCTAGGGAATTCCTTTTTTGTATTTATTAACCAATTTAAAAAAAAAATCCCCATTTTTCATTCCTTCCTATGGTGGTCAAATTGGCACGTGAGGGAAGGATTTGTCATTATTTTGATTAAAACCACATAATCTCTTCAAATCCAGTCATTTTGTGTGTGTGTGTGTGTGTGTGTGTGTGTGTGTGTGTGTCTATTCTAAGTTCAAATGTGACAAAAGTCCTAAGGTCTTGGACCACTCTGATGAACACTAAATGTTTTTAAATTAAAAGAAAAAGATTTTTGAGGAAAAATTACTAAATAATACTTTATAGATTCCTTTATTGAAATGTTATTTCACTGGTGAGTGGCAAAATTTGTGAGTATTCTGGGTAGTTGCCAGGATTTTGCTCTGCTCATATTAAGGTGTTTTGAGTGGCTGTTTGCACATTTTTTAGCACAATTTGTTTTTCAGTAGTTGTCAGTGTGTTGGCCCTATATCAAAAGTATATCACAATTTCTATTTATTTTACACAAACTTGATTGGTTCATCAGTATTCAATAAATAATAATAATAAATAATATCATATCGTCATATATTTTTGGGACCAGAATAAACATCTTAACAGGAGCATTTGTCGCACAAAGGTCCTAGAGATGTTTTCAGCATTTGCTGACTTCTACAACAATGCATGTTTTTTTGTTTTGTTTTTTTTACATAATTCGAGATTATTGAATAAATATCAAACATTCAGATGTGAATACTTGATTTGCACAGGTACGATTCCCCTCACACTTCAGTTCAGACCTGAAGGATCTTCTGCGCAATCTGCTGCAAGTGGACCTCACGAAGCGCTTTGGCAATTTGAAAAATGGAGTCAGTGACATCAAAAACCACAGATGGTTTGCTACGACAGACTGGATTGCAATCTATGAGAAGAAGGTGTGGCCTATTGTTCTTTAACACGTTATTCATACTTTCAGGATTCAAGTTTCTGAATGGATCTTGAGAACCGCTCTTTATTTCTTCATGAATTTTACAGGTTGATGCTCCCATCATACCAAAGTGCAGAGGGCCTGGAGACACAAGTAACTTTGATGAATATGATGAGGAAAACATACGCGTATCTGTCACAGAGAAATGTACAAAAGAGTTCTTGGAGTTCTAGGGTACCTGTAAAAGCTTTATGAGTTCTTTTTTTCTTTCTTTTTTATAGTGTCCTTATTTTTTCTTTTTTTTTGTAAAAACATTTGATTAGATGTAAAAGTTTAACTTTATTATGCTAATTTATACATTGAATAAAGCCTTTTTTTCACTTTTTGCAGTTTTTTACCATGGAACACTGCTCCATTTTCCCCCTTTTACACATTAAAGAAAAGTAGCCTATATGTTCAGTATTAATATATGAAAAAGCTAAATTCTCTATTACGTGTGTGTGCGCGCGCGCGCGTGATAACTGTAGAATATGTGTATATGCTGAAGAAAACCTGTGGCTGTTCAGAAATATGAAAAGGTAAAGAAAGTACAATCTAAAAGTGTAAAAAATTTTGTTTGAATGTTTTTTTTCCCCTCCAGCTTTGAAAACAGATCCCCTAAATAATGGTAGGCTACAGCTCAATCATATATGATAGTTTTTTTGTTTTTTTTTACTATTATTTTTATATCTGCTGTAGAGATCATGCTGTACAATTTTGTGACCAATTATTTAGACACTGAATAAAATAAAATTATTTGCATTGCCTTGTAATGTCCAATGCAAAGTGTCAGTGTATTTTCTGTCTTTTATTTGTCCTTATGTTTGTGAATGATTTTACTTCCCCACTTGAATGAAGCCCTAGGATGCTAAAACCTACTGTCTTGCACATGTAGAATGTTAAAGCATTTGGTGTTAATCCTGTTGTAACAAATTGTATTGCCTTATTTTTTTTTCGTCAAGAAGTGGACTTGCAGAGAAAATCGCATTTGTAATATAATATAATATAATATAATATAATATAATATAATATAATATAATATAATATAATATAATATAATATAATATAATATAATACAATATAATAGTCAAATACTGTTACAATCCTGGATAAAAATCAAGTGGTAAAACGGCCTATTTCTGTTGCATCGATTTCTCAGTTAAAAATAACAGGTTGATTTAGATCTATCCGTGCTTGTGAACAACTACATTTCCCATCGTTCGAGACTACATTACCCATGATCCCCCGTTCCTGCATTTGTCGGATTGTGCTGGGCGAAAAAAGCGTAATATTGTTCCAATGATCGGGAATCAATAACATCCAAACCATCAACATAAATCATCCAATCATAAAACAAATTGGTAAGATAAAAGCTTTTCATCCAAACAATTGGAAAGTGTCGTTTTGTTTTCTTAGAATGACGGCAAATGTCATAAATGTGGAGTTAAAGGAAGCTAGCTGGCTAATGAGTTCATCATCTGCTTTATTAATCATCACACTGTTGAAATTCATCATAAAAACACTTGTAATATATTCAATATATGTTTTGTTGAAAAAATACTTCTGTTTAGCCTGTCAGATTACAGCTTCAGTGAGACAGTTACAGATATTTATAGCAAGACTAATATATTTCATACGGTATTTTTCAGTTATTAAAAATACTTTACTGACAATAAATTATTAGATGTTTTATTTATAATTAAAAATCACTTCTCTATGTTAAAAAAAATAATAAATGGCTGTCATTTTGTTTATCGCGTTTCTCTTCATAGACACGGAACCTGTCAAACCAGCAAGGGAAACGCTTAGGCTATTTTAATTTATCTTATAACTCCGGTATTTTTCGCATGTAATTTAAGATGTTCTGAAACCTAAAAACAGAATTGAGTTTCTTTATATGATAATAATGATTATAATAAAATATAAATTTACTAGTAATTTGATTTAGGCTATTTTCTGACAGATTACCTTAATGTTTACAATGTATTTCCTCTAGTTTCCTCTATTTAACATGTCTAGCCTCTTTTGTGGTCCTGAACTTTTTGGTTTATTACTCACGTGAAGGATCACAGTGCTTAAAATATTGGTTGAGTTAAGTGAAAGAATGATTTATCTCTTTTTTTTTTTTTTTTTTTTTGCTCAGATTATTATTATCATTATTTATTTATTTATATATTTTATTGTTTTGCAGAATCAATTCTCTGACTACACAAAGATTTATTCAGAAGCTTGTGTAAGTTTATGGAAAATGGGGCAGTTTTGCACAGCGGGAGATGAAGGCCATGAGGATACAACTGAACACATCTAATGGAATATATAGAGCAGTCTCACCTCTCTGACAAACAGGTGAGATAGATCAGTTGTTGATCAGATTAATAAAATATTCATTAGTGTACACATATCAAAGCAGAGCGTCTCCTTGCACCTCAAGAATTTATCAGAATTTGCAAATATGAATTAAATGAATGAATTAAAATAGAGCATGTCCCATACTATAGTATTTCTTAGAGAACAACTACAGGAGCTTGTGATGATAGACTATAATTGCATGTATTGATCGGAATCCATTGAGAATTTTTATTTTTAATCCAGCAGTCATGGAAGCCAAGGAAAATGGGTCAGTGGACATCAAAAGGTAAGTGTATACTAAGCTATGTGACGGTATCAAATTTTAATTTAACGATAATTGCTGAAGCTTTTATCATTGTATGATTGTATTATCGTGGTATTGAATTAAGATACAAAAAAGTGTTGTTCTCCTAACAGGTTTAATAACTTTTCTTATAACAAAAAGAACTAGGAACATTTAAATATCATAAAACAAAACACAAAACAATGTAGCCTATAAAGTAAACAGGTTTCAAACAGATAAAGAGCAATGTAACACTTTACAATAAGGTCCCGTTAAGGTAATGCATTAACTAACATTATCTAACAATGAGCAGTGGCTACATTTGTTACAGTAGTTATTATTATTTCTTAACGTTAGTCAATAAAAATACAACTGTTCATTGTTAGTTAATGTTTTCCATGTCCATTGAATAATATTAACATATACAACTTTGATTGTAATAATGTTTTAGTAAATGTTGAAATTAACATTATCTAATATTAATAAATTCTTTAGAAGTATTTTTCATTGTTAGTTCATTAGTTCAACTAATGAATTCACTAATCTTAACAAACATAACTTTTCATGGTAACACTTTACAGTAAGGTTCATTAGTTAACATTAGTTAACTACCTTAGTTAATGAACTAAGAATGAACAATACTTCTACAGCATTTATTAATCTTAATTAATCTTAATTTCAACATTTACTAATACATTATTAAAATCAAAGGTTGTATTTGTTAACATTAATGCACTGTGAAGTGTGAACTAACATGAACAAACAAAGCTGTATTTTTTATTAACTAACATTAACAAAGATTAATAAATACTGTAACAAAAGTATTACTCATTGTTAGTTCATGTTAGTTAATGCAGTAACTAATGAACCTTATTGTAAAGTGTTACCCTTTTTATATATATTTTTTATATATATATTTTATATTTCGATAACATACTAATATAACCTTATTGTAAAGCGTTACTGAACAATGATAAAGAATGATCTAGTCCAGATTTAAATGTAAAAATGTTTAAAGGGATACTCCACTTTTTTTGGAAATAGGCTCATTTTACAACTCCCCCAGAGTTAAACAGTTGAGTTTTACCGTTTTCGAATCCATTCAGCCGAACTCCGGGTCTGGCGGTACCACTTTTAGCATAGCTTAGCATAGATCATTGAATCGGACAAGACCATTAGCATCTCTCTCAAAAAAATGACCAAAGAGTTTCGATATTTTTCCTATTTAAAACTTGACTCTTCTGTAGTTACATCGTGTACTAAGACCGACGGAAAATGAAAAGTTGCGATTTTCTAGGCTGATATGGCTAGGAACTATACTCTCATTCCTGCGTAATAATCAAGAAACTTTGCTGCCGTACCATGAGTGCAGCAGGCGTAATGATATGACCAGCGCCTGAAAATAGTCCCAGCTCGGTAACTTCCAACGTGACCGGGACTAAGTTTGTCTAACCTATTAGACCTATTTTCAGGTGCTGCATCATATCATTACGCCTGCTGCACTCATGGTACGGCAGCAAAGTTTCTTGATTATTACGCAGGAATGAGAGTATAGTTCCTAGCCATATCAGCCTAGAAAATCGCAACTTTTCATTTTCCGTCGGTCTTAGTACACGATGTAACTACAGAAGAGTCAAGTTTTAAATAGGAAAAAATCGAAACTCTTTGGTCATTTTTTTGAGAGAGATGCTAATCTTGTCCAATTCAATGATCTATGCTTAGCTATGCTAAAAGTGGTACCGCCAGACCCGGAGATCGGCTGAATGGATTCGAAAACGGTAAAACTCAACTGTTTAACTCTGGAGGAGTTGTAAAATGAGCCTATTTCCAAAAAAAGTGGAGTATCCCTTTAAGTTTGAAAAAAATAGACAGCCTATCAAGTCTTTAAGTCATTAAGTATTTGATGCTGTGATGAACACCGTAGCGAATACAAAAATCTGATTGGCAGTTTGGAACAATTAAATAATGATCAGAAACAGCAGCTGCTTTGTTTGCGGGGTTACCAGGGTAACGGCTGCATTTCTGCTGTTCCATAAAAGCGTCAGAGAGTGACGGTGCATTTTCATTCAGCGCCGTCTCCTTCACTCGGTCCTACATGCGCATCTCATCTGTGTTGGGCTTGTTTACATCAGAGTGCACATGCCTCTTTGACGCAGCATACACGGTGTTGGAAAAGTATTCTTAAAATGCACTAAATTTAAAAATCGAAATAATTCATAGTAAGGAATTATTCACAGTACTTTGAAGTGCCCACAATAACAATACCATGCATGTTAATTATTGTGATATCTTATTACCACATCGACACGTCTAGCGTATACAATAACAAAATTGAAGCCAATTCAAATATTTCTGTTTTATACACTTGATAAAGGCTGTTTCTAAAATTACCTGAGCTCGGAACAAAGATTTTTTAAGATGGACCCCTTCCTCCTGGGCCAATATTTGAAGAACTTTAATAGGCCTATTTCAACCAACAACAAACTCAGGCAATCTGATGGAATAAACCAGTCATCTTCATGCTTACCTTCGCAATCCATTTATTTAGCCATCCTCAAAGTTGGTGTTGTCTCCCTGATGAAAATCAATAGGGAATTTAAGAATTAGAAAATTTGGGTTCCAAGGAATTCCAATTGACCTTTCGCCAGCCCCTCCCCCAAAACGGCCATTGTCCAATCACACATCATAGCAACCGTTACTATGTGAGCAGGTCCGACAAACATTAGCAAGATGGTGAAGCGTGCGCCCCATAGACAGTATAAGGGTGCGCCCATGGCGTTTGTAAATCGGACACTAGATACCCCGAGAGATTGTCTGGAGGAGTTGTGTTCTTTCCCAAAGCCGAAAACACAACGTGAACGATGCCTACAATGGATAAAACAGTGTGGACGGCCCCACTCCCAGTTAAATGTGTCGAACATTACGAAGCATAAATACGTCTGCTGGCTGTGGTGTCGATGGCTACTTAAAGGTTTTTTTGTTTTGTTTTTCTGATCTGAAAAACTATCCTATCTGTTACTCAAAAAACATAATATTGTCTGAACCGCGAGTTTTATGATCCGTTGCCCCACTAATAAATATTATGGTCTCAACCGCGAGTTTTGTGATCTGTTGTCCCCCTAATAAATATTATGGTAAGTGCATTGTGAAAGACAAGCAATGAAAGTTATTTAGATGCAAATTAAGGCTATGTCTGGTTAAACAGTTATTGTGTGATTTCGTTTATTGTGCGTTGTCAACTTGATGAATTTGAGAAAGAAAATCATTTTTGGAAGAAAATGCACCACGTACTTTTGTCAATGATATAAGTTATAGCTAAAAGATTGTAAAAGCTTTCAGTTCACCCTGCCTAATTGTAGTTGAAAAGTCAAATTAAGCTTGATTAATGATATACTGTGACTGATCAGATAAACTACAGCATCGAGAATATAACTCCCATGTGTTTTGCAGCATTTAAAATTTTAGTCAGTGTGTTATGCGAAAAAACACACATAAGAAATTATTGCTGACAGCACTTTTATTTTCAGAGTTTTTTCTTTCACACAAAAACACAACAGAGTGTCTTTCAATGCTTTTAAACACTTGTTTTCTTGTTCTTTGTCATATCACAAATGATGTGTATGAACACCGGTAAGCATTAGCCTCGATAGAGACGTAGATAGTAGTCGTGTCTCCTTCATTGCGTATTTTTATATTTTGAATATATCCCTCCACTGCATACTGTAACCCCTTTTGCCTCGATCTGGAGGATATCGCGGAGGTATTGCTCCAAAAATGGTCACTGACACGCACGGGTATAGGCTACCTCTTCCCGTCATGGCAATCTGTCGCGCTGGTCGTGTTTGACCATTTGTTTGTCGGACGTAGCAACAGTAACTAAGGGGGGCGGGGCTCGGCGAAAGGTCAATTCTTAGTTCAGCCCTCAGTTTGTGTTGTACAATACTAGTGAAAAATCATCTTCTTTTGGCTGCTCCCGTAAGGGGTCGCCACAGCGGAATTATCCGCACATTGGATTTGGCACAGGTTTTACGCCTGGCCTTCATGACACAACCCAGCACTAAGAGTGCACTAACTCGTGCAACACTGGTGCTGGGACACTCAAATATACTCACTCCTATGGCCAATTTAGCATATCCAATCCACCTAGCCCGGACGTCTTTGGATATGGGGAGAACATGCAAACTCCACACAGAAAGAACTCCTGGCTCAGCTGGGGCTCGAGCTGAGGACCTTCTTGCTGTGAGGCAACAAACTACCTACTGAGCCACCTGAATCCAGAAACAGTGCAGGAAATCCACTTTTAACATACTGTGCCACTTTAGAATAGAAATGCTTTGCCTCTTCCGTGACAGTGGAGCTGTCGTCTGATGTTTAGATGGCCTCTCGTTTATTACACAAGGGCAGAGCCATGGCAACCGGACTGAAAATAAATGGTTTGCATGGCAACTGCTGCCAATTTATTTGATAATCAGCATTGATTTTATTTAAAATATTCAAACACTGTCAGTTGTTGAAAATCAGAATATTATTACAACACTGATTTGACTAAAGCAGATTTTCCTGAACAAGAGCTTATGCACAAAATTAATAAGTGATTTGAGCACACACACCCTTTCTCCATGACCCTGCCCTCCAAAAACTGTTCAGGCAAACTGATGTCAGCATATACTAACACAGAGAGGCAGAGGACGATGTCTGATTGGACACTTTTAGTGATATCCTACAGCACACATGAAACAGATTTAAGCCTAGTAAAGTGATTATTTGAAAGTGATGAAGTGTTATAAAGTTATCACATTTCTTGGAAGATTGTGTAGACATATGGAATGGTTAAATCATACTAATGCATCAGTTGAATATTTTTCACTCCCTAATAGTTCTGTGGAGAATGGGCAGCTTACTGATCCCGCACACTGGGCTGTGGTGGATGTGGTCAATTATTTTAAAGCAACAGGGTTTGAGGAGCAAGCCAACGCTTTCCAGGATCAGGTAGGGGTTCATTTAACCCTAAATTATAACCCAAGTTATTTGCTGCACAGTGTCATGACACATTTCTTTGCAAGTCACATATATATATATATATATATATATATATATATATATATATATATATATATATATATATTACAATTTAAAATAATGGTTTTTAATATACTTTAAAATGTATTTCTGTGATGCAAAGCTGAATTTCCATTAGCCATTATTCCAGTCTTCAGTGTCACATGATCCTTTAGAAATCATTCTAATATATTCATTTGATACTCAGTATTATCAATTTTGGAAACAGTTGTGCTGCTTAGTATTTTTTGGAACCTGTGATCATTTTTTCAGGATTCATTGATGAATAAAAATTTAAAAAGAACATAATTTATTTAAAATAGAAATCTTTTCTAACAATATCTAAAAAATACTTTACAGTAATACAGTAATAAGGTTCATTAGTTAACATTAGTTAATGTATATTAACTAACAATGAGCAATACATTTGTTACAGTATTAATCTTTGTTAATGTAGTTAATAAAAATACAGCTGTTAATTGTTTGTTCATGTTAGTTCACGGTACATTAACTAATGTTAACAAATACAACCTTTGATTTTAATAACGTATTAGTAAATGTTGAAATTATTATTAAATAACATTAATACATGCTGTAGAAGTATTGTTTATTCTTAGTTGTTGTTAACTAAGGTATAACTAATGTTAACTAATGAACCTTATCGTAAAGTATTACCATCTTTACTATCACTTTTTATCAACTTACATCCTTGCTGAATAAAAGTATTAATTTATTTAAAAAAAAATAAAAAAAATAATAATTACTGACCCAAAACTTTTGAACGGTAGTGTATATTGTTACAAAAGATTTCTATTTTAAATAAATGCTGTTCTTTTTTTAAACTTTTTATTCATCAAAGAATCCTGAAATCAGATCAAATAAATGCAAGCTTGATGAGCATAAGAGGCTTTTTTCAAAAACGTTAAAAATAGTAATGTTTCCAAACTTTTGACCGGTACATACATATACATATACAAGACATCCTTGACTGGAGTGAACAAACTAAGACATTATTATTCCTCATATCAAACTTTAGAATTGCAGGGACATTTTTGCCTTGCATTTTCCTAAATGTTTCCTAAAAGGTCTGACCAGCGCTAATTTGCAAAACGCAAAATACGTTGCGTTGTGCACTTTTCACAACAGTTTTAAAGTGAAATGTTCAGTGAGTGACACTAAAAGCCTGTTTAGTTTTCTCCGGAACAGATGAACGCGAATATGGCAACGTTTTATTACGTTGGAGTTTGTACGCATCACCGCAGTTCTGAATTGAAATGTTCCGGTGAGTGGCGCTAAAAGCTTAATGCTCCATTTTAAAATAACATAGCTACACCTACACTAAACCTACCTGATAGTGTTAACAAAAACAAATGTGACATAAAAAAGCAATCATAACCGTGCCATTTTAGCTTGTTTTTGAGCTCTTTTATAGTGGCTCGTCTTTCACGGGAATCATGCACTATGGTAAAAACGAGTGTTTTGAGGTCATAACATAATTGTGAAAAGAGCTGCGTGAAAACAAGTCTTTATTAATTCATAATCTGCCCCTGTAATCGTAATTGTGTGTGAAAACAATTAAAAGTGCTTGCTGTTTTACTGCCTCTAGTGTTCATTTCTGTTGGAAACTGCAGTGATATGTGCGTATTGGTACGTATTTTGTGTTTTGCAAAAATGTTGCCTGTGTTGCATAATCCACAGCTACCCTTCTGGTACTTTATTTATTAATTCATGGCTAATGTTTAGCCAAATAATTTACTTGTTTTTATACATTGACAATTCAAATCAACTCATTTTACCAGCTATGTACAAAATTTACTTTGATATGCACTTTTTAATGCCTCCATGTTCATCTCTCAATTACATTCAGCTGTGTCTGAAATATGGTCATTAGACAAAAATTTCAATTCTCAAGTACAAGTGATAACAAGACAACCATAGTATAAACCTATTATGATGCGATTTGGGATTTTATACTTTAAAGTTGTATGATGAATTCAATAATATTCATGTTATTCTTTTGTCTTCTGTGTTTCTGTATTTATTTATTTTTGCTAAACTTACAGGAAATCGATGGCAAATCCCTTTTATTAATGACTCGTAATGACGTTCTAACCGGATTGTCAATAAAACTGGGTCCTGCACTGAAGATATACGAGTATCATGTCAAGCCTCTCCAAACCCAACATTTAAAAAGTAACGTCTCGTAGCTGCTTGCAGCCATGTGGACGCATGGAAGACAATCACCGCAGTGCAGGGTAACTGCAGACAGAACTAATACATTTTATGCATCTTGATAAATAAACATGGTGAATTTATTGCTTTTAAGGTCTCATTCTGCTGTACAGGCACATTTACAGTTTTCAGCCGACCTATGTTTAACAGTGTGTTCCTTCAGATTTGACTTTGTGTGCTTGTCCATAAATCATTATTGCTTTTAAGATGAAATGCTTGGTTTAATAATGTGATCTGTGATGTCAAATGAAAAACTGAGATGTTTCTGTGTAATGCATGAAGTACGTCTTGAACGGAAGTGAGATTGACAACATTGCTGTCACAGTTGAGATTTTATCAGTTTGTTGGTGTTTATTTCCCTTTTTGTTTTTCCAGTTTTAATAGATTAAAAAGTGTGTTGAGATAAATTGACAGCACAAATGATCAAATGTCTGAAAATGATGATAAAGGCTGAACGCGTGAGGTTTGTTTTCGGAAATCCTGTCAGAATGACAGTGCTTTGTGCTGCTATTAATTCTGTTTATTCATTTCATTCTGTAACTAACAATGTGATTCCTGATGAATTGGTGAATTGTTGTTGTTGACAGACAGCACAACACTTTAAATCTAAAGCGGTTTGTGATACAGGGTGTTTTAAAAAGAGGAAAGAAAGGCCAGTGTAGCCTGCAATAAATGGTGCTTTTTCAGATTCCACTAACTGGTCCTCATTACAGTGCTGTTTAATTTCCTTTGTGCATGTGAATAATAAATGTAATAATCAGTTTTCCACTAAAATCAATCTCCTAAAACAGTCAAATCCCCAAAACATTACTGGCATGTATTGGTGTGATTAACTGATGCCGTTTTCTTTTCTTTAATTTTTTTTTACCCCTCAATGTTGATAGTGATCAATGAAATAAGATGATGAAGCCAACTGATATTTAATGTTAATAATTTTGTTCATTGCTACTCCAGAACCACTGCTGTAAACACCTTTCATCTCAAATCTATTTTAAGTTTATTACTTTTGAAGAACACAGTTATAACTCTGAAAACTATAGAAATGGATTCAAGTTTAAAACAATGTTATAAAGATGAGAACACTGTTTATTAACCCACAGTTTTCATTTATTAATATGTGTCCAAGGGAGTTCTCATTTAAACCTTTTTATATTTGTAAATTTGATGTAAAAATAAAAATAAAAATGAAGTCTGTTGAATATTTAAACAGATAATCATGCTTTATAGATTTTATTTGTTTTGCGTATATGTAGTTTGTGAATGTTGCCGGTCTTTACATTTTGGCTCGTGGTTTTCTGCGCACAGTGCCTGTGATGTTTCCTGCTGGATTATCGAGAGGAAGATAAACCTGAAATAAAAGCACAACAACATAATGTGACATGTAAATGAAATATAAATACATACAAAGCAACACTCCACATACCCTTCATACTCTTAAGTTGGGATAACAAAGTGGTTTGTAGAAATGTGGCAATAAAGTCATTTTAAGAGTTGCAGCCTCAAAAGTCCTGATTTTGTCAGAGCCTGAAAACTCTGAACTTTGTTCTGTGTCAATACAGATATTCAGACTCATCTGAACTGATAACCTGTGTGTGTGACTGGCTTTTTCCCCAGGATTTTCTCTGTCACTCACCTCATCCTTGTTAGAGAGTCCCATTTTTGTCATGTCAATGACAAAATAATGCTGATTCGGCATAATAATCTCGATTTCCTCAACCTATTGAATCCAGTTGATGACAAGACATAAAAGCACATTTTTTATGACATGGAATATTATATTAATTTCTAGTGTATATACATGAGTAACATAAAGCAGTAAGCCACTCAAGGTCATGCTTTGTTTTTATGCTTTGTTCAAATCACTAACCTTTAGTATAAGCAGTAGTAACAAAAGTCAAAAGTTTTTGCACTAACAAAAGTCACACAAAACTGAAATCAGTTTGACTTACCTGTGGAATTCTGTCAAGTACCAGGAGTTGTGTATCGTACAGAGTTTTCTGAACTGAAGGAGAGTACTCTCCACGATCATAGGGTCCCGCAAACTTCTGAATGATGGTGTCCTTAACCGTTTTCCTACGAGGACATTTTCATTGTACAGTATACATAAATGACACATAACATGTATCACGTCCTATGGCATGTCTAAAAGTTTTGCACTTTGTTTGCATGTCTAAAAGGTTTGCATTTACCATGCAGCGTCAAATGCCACGTTTGCGTGAGTGTTGTAGCGCCATCTTGCATAAACAGAAGTGCAGAAGAATCTGTCCTTTGCCTCCGTCAGAGTGGTGAAACGGTCCTTCAGGAAGCCCTGAAATCCAGACTGAGTAGTCTTCAGTACTTTCATATCTCTTAGACCGCTGTGGACCACTGGAGTCACTGAGAAAAATACAATTAAACAAAAATTTGCTCAAACACAACAACAATTTTCTTTCCCCTTATAGTTTACTTCTGAATGAAAATTTCCTGATAATTTACTCACCCCCACATCATCCAAGATATTCATGTCTTTCTTCAGTCGAAAAGAAATTAAGGTTTTTGAGGAAAACATTCCAGGATTTTTCTCCATATAGTGGATTTTAATGGGGTACAACAGTTTGACAACCAAATTGCAGTTTTAATGCAGCTTAATTTGGACCTTCAACCCATTGGTTCCCGTTAGTCCACTATGGAGAAAATCCTGGAATATTTTCCTCAAAAACCTTAATTTCTTTTCGACTGAAGAAAGAAAGAAAGAAAGAAAGAAATTAACATCTTGGATGACGTGGGGTTGAGTAAATTATCAGAAAATTTTAATTCTGAAGTGAACTACTCCTTTAATTGTTTTCCTTCAGACCACCATCACTAGTTCAGAATCTGATTTTTACTCACTACTCAGATGTTGTTCGACCTCACAGAAGCGGCAGGCCTCAGGGCAGAGGACAAAAGCATGTGTGTGCTCAACTCCATTCTGTTAAACACATTCATAATATTTTAATCGACTATAGGATACTGGTCACTTTAATGTATTTCAAACCAATTGATTTAATAAGAATCAGTCATATAAATCAAACATTTATCATACAAAATGATGTATGAAGTTCCATTTAAGTTTATACAGGCGTAGTTACAGATGTTGCCTATTCACATTGCAGTATATACTGTGAATATTGTTAACTTTTGTATAATACATTGCTTGTGATGTTCCTCATTTGTAAGCCGTTTTAATAAAACTAACTGACTAAATGATTAAATATACAGTATATATACAAATATCTCATTTGTTTTTGAAAGCCACTGCATATATTCTGCTTTAGCGGTAACACAACACCTTTTCCAGTCTCTTCCAGGGAACTTCATCAATGTTGACCCTCACTCTTGTGACATGATTGAATGCTGTGAGGAAATGTTCACAAATATCCAGGGCAAAGCCCTCAAGGGTCTTGACCTGCAAGACAAGAAATATTCTTATACATTGCTTAAACCAACTACATTGCTTAAAACAACTAAACATCAGCTGTTTAACTAAGATGATTAAGTTGATTTAATAACCAATTCATGAAACACTTGAAATCACTGTTGATTTATTGAAACTAATGCTAGTTTGCATTCATTATAAAAAGTAAAAAACATTTAAACATAGAGCTTTCTACCTGAACTGACCGTGAATTATTTTGATTAACATAGGCCTATATATACAAAAATAATCTATTAGTGTATTATAAGTGTATAAATGAAATTATTTTATTTTTATTTTTATTTGGGGGGATAATTAATGTAGCTATAAATCAAATCACTTATAAGAGAAAAATGAAACAAATAAAAAGACCTACTCCTTTTATTTTGGCGAGAGCATGGACAGTGTTTTTGATTGTATCAGTGGGGATGATATCAGAGTTGTCTCCAGTTAGATAGTCTTTTTGGGTCTTCAGGGTTAACTGAACATCTGCAATCAGCTCAGTAATGTGGTGATGAGATCCTTCACGACGGATGTGAAGAACTTTAACCGTGTTCTTCCCATAGCCCGTCCTCACAAACTCCACATTCTACACAAGACACATTACAAAATAATACTGTATAAAAGCTTTTTTTTTTTCTTTTTTTTTTTTAAGAGGCTAGCATGACACATCCACACATCTACAGTATGAATGAAAATTAAATGTATTTACCTGATTTGAGGTAGTGGCCATGACTGTAAATGGAGTTACTGCAAACTACACCAGTGGTTGGAGGAGGTTTTTGAAGTTGGCACCAGTTTTATTGTTTTGTAATGGGTCCAAATGATCAATGATCTTCCCCACCTCCATAATCCATACAGAGATTCTGATTTGCTGAGAACCCTCCAAAACAAGCCACCTCTCTCCTCTACCTCTGTCCTTCTCAATTTACTCAGTGACCACAGTCACGTCCTTCTCCACCCCATCCATAACCCAGCATTTCATCTGGCCAACAGTTACTGCTCCCTTAACCACCCCTCAACCAAAGTTCAACAAATTTTTCGAGGAACAAGAGAAAATCAGGCCTGAGCTGGTAATATCTTAGTGTCAACGGAGTGTTTTAGGAACAGGAAATCTCTGCGAGATTTTAGCTGTGCAATTCAGAGACAGAGTAGCATAAGCCAAGAGAACCTGTATATGTTGTGTTGTCTTATGCCAACAGCCTAAATAAATTCTACTCGGTGACAAATAAAAGTATTCTGATTATTTTTATGATATAGGTGTGATATATAGATATATGTATCACTTAATATTCAACAATATTATTGATCTGCCTGCATAGACACCATTATATGAGAATTGAACTGAGCTGGATGATGAAATCACTGTTTTCTCCAGAGTGGCTATATAACTGAACTGAAATTTAAATTTAAATTAATTTTTTTACAACAAAAAGGAACCATCACTGAACTCACTCAACCTGGACTATGACACTATTTTCTTCTAGATCTGCTGTACAGCAGAAACAAACTTTGTTGCATTATGTTCCTGTCATCACTGTAAAGCTGCTTTGAAACAATCTGCATTGTAAACAGCGCTATATCAATAAAGGTGACTTGACATGTCTATAGAGCTGGTAAGTCCCGCCCCTTCCGCTAACCCCTTGACCTCTAGGTTGAAAAATCGTCAATGCAAGTGAATGGGAGAAAATAATTATTTTCTGGTCCCGTTTGAATTGTGCCATGAAATGTTGTCTGTGAATTTTTTATATAATCTTTCGTGTGAAGAATGCTACAATTTAGCGGGTAGAAGTTTGATACGGTTAGACTTTGTGTGAGAGCACTTTGTGGACTACAACTCTTCGCTGCTTTCGACGCGTTTGAAACGTCACAACCACTCGCACACGGACACTAGCTCACGGATCCCGCTAAACATGGCTGTGTCTTTGGTGCACTTCACCGCCTTATTTCAGGGAGAGGACAAAATCGTTGAGGTTGGCGAAAACCACGGGTAAGTCAACTTTATGGGGTGACGTCACATAGGCGACATGTAGTCTTTCTCGTTATGTCTTTTCCACAACTACTAGCCGAAGAATCATACCATATACTGTCAAACTCGTAACATGAAAAATTATATAAAAAATTCACAGACAACATGTTCACATTCATGGCACAATTCAAACGGGACCAGAAAATAATTATTTTCTCCCATTCACTTGCATTGGCGATTTTTCAACCTAGAGGTCCAGCGGGGTTTTACGGAAGGGGCGGGACTTACCAGCTCTATAGGCCTTAGACCTACCTTTGTTTGAGGGCGAGCCAAAGTAGCCAGCAGGCAGACGGTCATTATGCAAATATGTCACATGGGGATGTATACATCACAGAATTAATGGCAGGAATACAAAGCATCTGAAGAAAGTGTTTTGTTGGATTAATTAACTGTCTTTGTGTGGACTTTGTGCTTTGTAACTTTGCAAGCAAAAACAGCTATTACACTCAAAACAAGGCAAAATTTGTCTAAGCTTTAATAAACTGTTCCATTTATATATATAAATATGCATATATATAGGCTATATATATATATATATATATTTACAAATTGTTTATATATTTATATATATATATTATATTATTCATTTAATTAATGCACAAAATAATAAATAATAAGTAGAGGGGTAGGCTATCAACAAAATCACTTAACATTAATTTACACAGTTTAGTGATAAATTCTAGATTTCTAAACAGTCTGATTTCTGATTCTACATTTCTAAACAAACAGATTTTCCCAGTCTCTTCCATATGCAGAGAAAACTAAGACTGCTTCTCTGTCTCTAGATTACAGCTGCCTAATATCGGTCATGAGACAAACTTCCTCTTTCTTAAATTAGGATAGCTGTTTAGATTTCTCAGCTCGACAGAATACGACTGAAAACGTCATTCTCTGTTGTAGTTTAAACAGGAAATGTTTGGTTCGCTTTGAATAACAGACTGAAATGTCCATGTTGTTTCAACTCTGTGTGTGTATCTTGTTGTTTTTGATCGGTTTCTCAGAGGCAGTGATATCCTGCTTAAATGAGAATGGTCAGCCGGTTGACTGGTAGGTTCAAATCTTTGCTTTCGGGTTTAGGCTTAGTTTATGATAACTCATTTGAAAGTCGCTGTTGACATTAATCTTAGCTATGCTCTGTAAAGTGTTATGTACAGCAATGTTTAACTACTCTTTGCTATTGTAACTCTCTTATATTATTTTAAAAGGTTTATTATTTACAAACTTCCCATTTACAAGATGGATGTTAAGGGAAGTGGAGTAGATTACATGTATCTGGATCCGTCCGTCATGGATTTTCAGATGAGTAAACATATAATCAACAGCAGCAAAGGAGCTTTAGGCAGAACATTGACACAGCTTTACTCTGGATATACAGTAAGAAGCTCTTTGAATACTATCATTGCTCCTTGTTGTTCCTAAGGATTGTTTCAAATGTTTATTAAGAGGCACTTCAAATCTTTTAATTCTTTCACTCTAGTTATACTGTATTGCGCATTAATAACACTGTAATGACACAGTACTGCACACAGATTACTGTACTTTTACTTTTCAGTCCAACAGCTCAGTCTATATGCTTTACAATGACGCGCCACCAGAACTGAAGTACCCAAGCAAGTATGGACATACAAAAGGTAATTTTGTGTGAATACTCACTAATAACATGCGTTAGGGTGGCAACAGATAGAATATATACACTAGTACCATTCAAAGATTTGGGGTCGGTAAGATTTGTTTTTGTTGAAAGAAGTGTATTATACCTAAAATACAGTAAAAAATAAATAAATAAACATTGTGTTTGAACTGTTTTCTATTTTAGAATGTAATTTATTCCTGTGATGGCAAAGCTGAATTGTCAGCAGCCATTACTTCAGTCTTCAGTGTCACATGATCCTTTAGAAATCATTCTAATATGCATTCTAATAAACAATCATTTTTATTATCTGTCAGGATTTTGTTTTTGTTTCTGTTCTGTTTCCCTGTCATATGTTCCCTGAAATAGTTTCCTATAAGCTGCATCCCAATTCAGAGACTGCATTCTTCAAAGGCCGCATTCGAAGGGCGATTGCGTCATCGCTGCACGACAAAGGCTGTCCCAATTCGAAGGCTCCTTTAAATGCGTCCTTTGTTTCACATGAAATTAAGGATACAACAGATGAATCCTTGGTGGCCTTACCTACCTCAGAATTCATTGCACACCAGTGACGACATCATTTTTATTTATTTTTTATTGCCAAATCACACTTTTAAATGTAATATTGGGTTTCAGCTTACTCAAACATCTAATGATACAAATGTAAAAAATAAATAAAATAAAAACTTTAAAGTGGTTCAAATGTTGACTTATATCTTACTAAGATGCGATCAAACTTTATATAGTTTGTACTATTTATTATATACAGAGATGGACCAAGGTGAACATATTTAGACAGCTTGTGAACCCTGTTTTGTTTTCAGATAGTTTAATGTAACTTTCAAATAAAGTCACGTACAAACGTTACAGTCACTCTGTCGCAGTTGCTAGGCGACAAGAACAGTCCTCCGTAGGATAGACCGTCCCATTTAACAACGCTCTGCCCGACCTTCAAGTCCTTCGAAGGATGCAGCCTCTGAATTGGGACACAGCTCTAGTGTGTGCCAGTTTATTACTGATTTTGTTCATCTGTTGTTCTATTAGCTAACTCGGTTATTTAAGCTCTGTGTTTCCTCAGTTCCTTTGTTCAGTATTGTTTATGTATACGTTTAAGTGCTTGTTATCTATGCGATCCCCATGTGTTTTTTGTGTTAATTATATTAAAGACTGTTCTTATACTCTGTTGTCGTGCACAGCCACAACACCGTTCCATTATCAATGTAAAAACTGTTTTACTGCTTAATATATTTGTGTAAACCATGATTTTTTTTTAAATCTTTGATGAATAGAAAGTTTCAAATAACAGCATTTATTTGAAATGGAAATCTTTTGTAACAATGTAAATGTTAAAATTAGTCAATGCAAATTTCAAATACTTGGTCAGGGTATGCTGTAAAAGTTTGCAGCACACTTTCAGAAACTCTCCACCTTCCTCAGCTCCACCTGCATAGATCTGCTATTGGTAATTCATGTATGCTAAATGCTATATTGTACAGCTGCAGCACTTGCTCACAGCAGCATGTCTACGTATGTATTGGCAGTAGAAAATCCCATACATGCTTTGCAGCAGCAGCATAGCAGATCTTCCACCAAGACCAAACATATTCACATCGTCATATCCATACCATGCCAAACACTATGAAAGTTGTCATGACATAAAGATTCTTACTCATCACATAGCTACTCTCAAAACCAACATAAGTAACTCAATAAAAACCCAGGCAACATGAGCTTAAATACTCCAGTCCAGCCCAATCCAATAAAACTTAAATCCAAATTCAATTCTTTCTCTTTTGTTTTTCTAACATTAAAATAGTAGGTTTCTGATTTGCTTGGTCCATGTGTGTAATCAGTTATGGATAAGCAAGGTTTCATGATGAAACTTGTATCCAACTGCATGATGATTTATGACTAACTGTATTGCCGTATATGATTTCTGCAGGAGTGCTGATGTTTGACCAGTCTCAGGGATTTTGGCTCACACACAGTGTTCCTCATTTTCCTCCATTTCCAGAGAGAAATTACAGTTACCCATCTACAGGAAAATACTACGGCCAGACTCTGCTCTGTATTACATACAACTATACACAGTTCCCTCAAATATGTGAGCACATACTATGCTTATTGTATAAGATTAGTTTGATTTAAAAAGTGGTATATTTTAGTGCTCACAATTCTGAAATAAGTATTCCTCTCTCTTAACAGCATGGCAGTTAGCATATCTTAATCCACGTATGTATAACTGCTCTGTCCCTGGGGTATTTCGCCAAGATATTGCTGTAATGGCACAAATTTGTGATGGTAAAACACCAGCCTTAAAAAACAGGAGGAGTCTGCAGAAGCTGAAATCAGTTGGAGGACAAACTTTTTTCAGTTTTGCCAAATCACACAACTATGTGGATGGTGAGAGCTCTTAAATTCAAAAACTCTTCTGCATATTTAGACCGGTGGCCCAACATAGGAGTTTATTGACTTTACATTATTCCAAAGTACATCACTGTGCTTAAGCAACTATTTACATTGATTATGTAAGCATGTACAAGACTCAAGTTCAACATTTTAAATTTTTTCTGAAGTTTATTTTCTTTCATACATTTGTATAGTATATTACTACAACGTTGCATGGTATTTTTTTACTACTACTAACCATAATGATATACACACAGAAATATGTTGAAAGATATTTGCATATAAACAAAGCTGCAAATAAACAATATAAACCATATACTGTAGGTCTATTTAATACTTTTATATTTTAACTAAACTTAAACTTAACCTAAGAAAATTCTGAAAAGAGGAAACGCAATAAATCCGAGATAAAGTATAATGCAACACTTTTGTTGTAAAATCAATCTTACTGGTCACAAATAATATGTCATAACATTAGTTTACGGCAAACCATAGAATAAAAATAAAAAATACTGTACTGTACTGTAAAATTAATTATGGTAGTTGTTTAACTGTATATTAAATTACAATGTGCTTACAGTAGTGTAAAGTTAACCACATAAGCATATATTTGCAACTAAATCTGATACAAGTTAATGTGCCCCTATTATGGTTTTTCGAATATTCCCTTTCATGCACAATAAATAAAGTTATTGTCTCCTAACAGAAAGAATCGACTCTGAACCGCCTTTACGAGTCGTTTTTCTTTCGAATCCTACTGCTTTCAATTTCTATGTCACTAAAAGATAATTTTGCATAATGCTTGTCTATGTTGTACGCTGTCCGCCCGCGAACAACTTGACCAGCCCACAACAAGTCACTTAACTGACGACTGCTTATCAAATCTAGCAGGAGTTCAATGCGGGATTCGTGAAATGCTTGCTCTAGAAAGATGGGTCAGTACCCAGTTTATTTGGACCAACTTGCTCCTCAGAATCACAACCTGTATGAATAATCATTGATGTATATATTTTCTACCTGGTGTTCAAAATACGCAGTTTTGAGTTTTATATTGTGTATGTTTTGGCTAACCAGCTAACTCAGGTTATTACTGTCTTACTGTAATATTTCTGCTAAGCAGCTGTGGGCCACTATTACCTAAAACTGTCTTTTAATGCAGATTGTCTGTCGTTCTTACTACTTTGAGTAAAGATAAAGAATGGAGCAAGATTTGTTTTACCAATGTTTGTTACATCAGTCATTTACGTTAGTGCTGAGCGAACATATGCACCGATATTGATATAGTTCCCGCATGTGCACCGCAAAAATTTTTAAATATACACATCGACTTGTTAATACTGATGGTGAGGATTTACAGTTGCAACATCTCATAATGTACTTCAAACTGAGTAGCGTATCATTGAGAAACTTCCTGCTCAAGTCGTCCTTGCGATGGAGGTTCGGATTGAATAACTAGTTCTTCCAATGTTTCATCATCGGACTCGCGCTCGAATTGATATGGTAAAATCGACGTCATTGTTACTGTATAGTGTGTACAATAGCTGAGCTTTAGCCTCCAGACAGAGCTGACGTTCAGTTATGGTAATGGAGACTGATTCATCCATCAAGTCGTTTGAGAATCATTGAAAAATATGGTGATGTGTAATGTATATTATGAGAAAATTTAAGTTTTTTTTATTTTTTTTACTTTTGATGCATGTAAACCTGTTATAGGAGACCTCCAAAACAAAATTAGGAGACATTAAAATACCATAATAGGGGCACTTTAAAAAAATGAAATAAGAGGTCTAATAGTGTCACGTATGGTTGTAGTAGTAATGCCTGCGCACGACAAAAGAAGTAGAGTACAAACACAGTCTTTATTAAATCCACAATGGAAAATGGAAAACTCAGGAGATCGCAAGAGAAATTGTAAACACAGCACTTTACACTTAGGGTATGCTAACACGACGACGATGAATTCAAAACAGACAACAGCGTTGTCAAAGCGATCACCGCTTACACGGATCTGCAAATACGACTAAAAATGCTGTTTTATGCATACCAGGCCAGTAGTTGGCGATTTCACTTTGTAAAAAGAAACCCCACACCTACAGTATAGACTGAGCGCGTAATATGCATGCGCATGGTGTCACGTTTTTGTTGTTTACATGGAGACAGTAAAGGTGTCGTTTTCAAAACCTTGAACTTTGAAAAACATTTTCAAAAGCTTACGTTTTCAGAACCTCAAAACTCTGTTGTCGTGTAAATAAACGCCCAAAACAC
This sequence comes from Rutilus rutilus, assembly GCF_951802725.1. Lineage (NCBI taxonomy): Eukaryota > Metazoa > Chordata > Actinopteri > Cypriniformes > Leuciscidae > Rutilus > Rutilus rutilus. The sequence goes on from NC_140227.1 coordinate 8,674,205, forward strand.
ATGAAAAGTTTTTTGTTTTTAGTTGAAAATGGTGTTGTGTAAACACACTTAAAAACAGAACAGGTGTGTAGAACTAATTAACAGCCAAGGAAACCAACTAGGGAACACAAGGAAACCAGAACAGGGAAAACAGAACCAAAACACAATGAAACTAAACCAAAACAGAACATACATGTTACAAATCGATACAGACATTTTTAAACTAATACTAATACTCATGAGGTTATGTTTTCCATGCAATAGCCATGAATGAGAACTGAGACTTTCAAGCTTAAACAGAAGCCTTGATTGCTTTCAAAAATATAAAAATGTCTTTATGATTTTGGTCTGTATCTTAACCAAACTGAACCACTTCAGTAGATTTGAAGAATAGCAAGTAGCATGGACTACTTTTAGAATACATTTATGAAGCATGAATGCTTCAGTCCCATTGCAAAGGAAAGAAAAACAGACAGTCTTCAAAATTTCTCCTTTTATGTTTCACTGAAGCAAGGCTTACAAGGTAACATTTAAATAGGCTACTTAAAACTTTTATTTGTAATGAATTATAAAGGTATTTATATGTTATAATGCATTATATATTTTCATAAATAATTGTAACCAGAGTTAAAATGCATCATAATATTTGCAGATTCCTTGTTGCATTCCTTGATTGTCAGAAGGTGTTCAGTAAATAGATAATTATTATTATAATGTATTGTAACTGTGGTTTCAATTATTATACATAGACTATACAATGCATTATAATGTGAATTACAAAGCATAATTAATGCATTAAAGTACTTGTATAATGCATTATATTTAAAGGTTTTAAGTAAAGTGTTACCATTTACATTATGAGGGTAAATAATGACAGAATTTTTGGGCTAACTATTATTTTAGCATAAATAAAATGTTTTAGGATAATAAGACACTAATTCCGTGCTAAATGCTAAACACTCTCTACAGATATTTACACAGGTTGGGTGGCTCAAGCATTGGGGACAGATCTGCTCGTGGAATCGTGGCTGCACCAGGCACATCAACTCCCTTCTAACTGCTCACTTCCCCGGCACGTGATGAACATTAACAGAGTTTGTCTCCCTGGACCTCAGATGTTCAGAAGCTATGAGGATCATTCTAAGTGGTGTGTGTCCTATGCTTTCAAAGACCAGTGGATATGTATGGGGGACTTGAACAGAGACAGTGGTCAGGCTGGCAGAGGTGGTGGGCTAATATGTTCTCAAAACTCAATAATTTATAAAGCTTTCCGTCAGGCCATGGCCGGGTATAAACACTGCTGAAAAATACCTTCAGTAGATTGAACCAGCTCTGGACTTTGGAGCATGCATTAATATATGACAGGGGTTTTGACTTGAACCCAGATGTAATTATGAAAGTTGCTAAGAAAATATAATGGTAAATTTGATTAGATGAGGATGGTGGTTTTTGAGGTGGTATAGTCTCCAAAAAAAATAAACAAAATATGTGACTATAAATGTTACAATTCCTGTCTTGTGTCCCCTTTTGTGTTTAAGGACTCTTATTTTGAAGTGCATTTTCAATTCCTATTATTACTGGTGTTCACTTCCTGGTATAAACTAGTGTTTAGTTTGTTTTCATAGCTGCCTGTTACATTTCCATAGCAATGCATTACCCTTACCTGTCCCTTGTTAACCCCATATTATCCAGTGCTACCCTTGTTCAGTGTCTGGTGTTGTCCTTATGTGGGTGGATGGATAGATGGATGGATGAGACATTTATATAGCGCTTTCATATGTACTACTGTACACCCAAAGCACTTTACAATCATGTCAGGGGTCTCTCCTCAACCACCACCAGTGTGCAGCATCCACTTGAATGATGCAATGGCAGCCACAGTACAACAGCGCCAGTGCGCTCACCACACAACAACTATAGGTGGAGAGGAGAGAGAGTGATAGAGCCAATTCAGTGGATGGGGATTATTAGGAGGCCATGATTGGTGAGGGCCAATGGGGGCAATTTGGCCAGAACACTGGTGTTACATGCTACTCTTTTACAAGAAGTGCCATCGGATTTTTAATGATCAGAAAGTCAGGACCCGTCACTTTACTGGGTTATCAGGACCTACACAGACCACAGGGTGAGCACCCCCTGCTGGCCTCACTAACACCTCTTCCAGCAGCAACCTAGTTTTCCAAGGAGGTCTCCCATCCAGGTACTAACCAGGCTCAACTCTGCTTAGCTTCAGTGGGCAACCAGTCTTGGGCTACAGGGTGATATGGCTGTGGTATGAGTGTAATGTTTTAATGTTTAATGTTGCCTTGCTCCGTGAATAGATTTACTCTAGTTTTACCCACTGGCCTGTGCCTGAATTTACTTTTTTATGTTTGTTAATAAATGTATTTTTGTTGCAACTGGATCTGACTCACGTTTTTCTGAAACACCCCGCGTTAGAACACCAGACCACAATTCATCCTTTGCCAGGAGTTTGACTGGCAGGCGATCTGACCAATTATAGCGCCAAATTCGCCATTTTGTCCGACAAAGCAGACAGGAGAGTTAATAGATTAACGTCGGTAGACTTGAACTTGAAAAATAGTGTGTATTGACGCCTTTCTGCGGTTGAAACAACATTTTAATGTATTATATTTTCCAAATATTTTCAATGACATTTAAATCTAAGGACTGTACAGGCCACTCAAGAATAATAATAATAATAATTCATTACATTTATATAGCGCTTTTCTAGGTTCTCAAAGCGCTTTACATGGAAGGGGGGATATTGCGCCAGAACGCCTTTATATAGAGACTAGATGCCCTATTGGCCGCTGGGCACTGAGAAATGCGGCCGCCATCTTAAACCGGTCGTACTCCTAGTTTCGTTGCATGGCAGCAGTAGATGCCAGAGAGCAGTGAGGAGCATTTTTCCTGTTCTAATCGGCGGACCATCGCAAATAGAGCCCGGGGGATTACTTTTAACATGACCGTACTATTGGTTGTATTTTGTGAATAGAATATTACCAGATAATTGAGAAGGAGCAAGGATCTTTGATATTACTGTACTGAAATCGTAGCTAGGCTATGTTTACTGCACCAGCCGATGTTCACCCGGCATGGAGAGGTGGGGTAAAGTAATAATTACAAGAGCTTCTCGGTTATTTTAGTCCCGTCCTAATGTGCCATCTCAGTAATCATTACGGACAATGTCAGTAAAGATTACGGCGACTTTTACCTTCTGTAAAAAGGTCCGGGAAAATAACCTCAGGTAACGTATATTAATAGACGTGCGAATAGACCCTCTTTAAATCAAGTAATTTCGAGTTTAAAAGTAGTTTCCTGTGGTTATTTGTATTAAGTATTGAGACGCTTGAAAAGGCATTCAGTTGCTTTCTAGACACTGAGAGAAGTCTCCCCCAAGTGTTTTCCACATAGGCTACCATTCAGATGAGAAAGAAGTTCGAAAGCACTTGTAGAGGCACGAAACTTACTTTTAGCGTTAGGTAAGTGCCTATTACCAACATAATCCAAACTGAAGTTAATTCATACATTGTTCGATCGGACATAACTGTTTTATATATATATATAAATATAGGTTATTTGTGTTTGCGCACGTGATATCAGGAAGCAATGTAATACCAGAGCCCGTCTACGGAGAGCCTGTCCACTCCCTATTAAGCCCTATTGTACCGAATTTTGGTTGTAGTACCACCAGAGTTCCACTGGGGGCGCTCGCCATGAGTGCAAAATGAATGGGAGTCAATGGGGCTAGACGGCTAAATTTGTCTCTTTCACCCGATTGCCGTTGAGAAATCTCAGATGTGATTGTAGATTTTGCAAGTTCAACATGGGTTTTAGGTCGAAAGTTGAATGAACGAGTACTTATGTCGTTTTGATTTCTTACAGGTTGAGTTGTTGTTGCCCATAACACGCTAGCATTCTGCTAATGACGTCAGCATTCTGACGTCATTGACATTTTGAAAGACTTTTTAAAGCAAATAAGTGACTCTAAAAAATCTAACACCCAGCAATGTGTAATTTCTTTGCATCTCCTTTCGAATACAACATTCAAATTACTAGACAAAAAATTATATCCTGAGAAAAGTGGATTTTGAGGGGTATACCGCCATTGACCTCCATTCATTCTGCACTCGTCCTGTGAGCGCCCTCATATGGAATCAGAGTGGAACTGCAACCAGTTCAGAAGCCGGAAGTGTAGTGAGAGTGAAACTTCTCGCCATATTAGACATTCTCTGGTAATACACACGTTTCTTCAACTTATTAAAATATTTTACTTTACTGCAACTATCTGTTTCTGCTTCTTTATCATATTTATAGTGTGTGATTTATAAAATACCTTATATCCTACATCACATATTTTGATTTTGGACGTCTGGTCACCTTATATCTTATTTCAGAATATTATATTACTGTTAAGCCTACTATGAATATTAAAATACGCCGAACCATGTGTCCTGTATCATAGCAACATGAATGACATTTGCAGAAAAAAACCCCGCGTGAAAATCAGTTCGGTATTCAGTGAGATATGATTAATTAAATGCGCTGACAGCTCATTGCACCTGCCATACAGATTACACTGAGTGGAGCAGGTGACCGGTCTAAGATGGCGGCCCCACGGCTCGACCGCGGCAGTAGGCAGTAGCGGTCGATAGGGCGTCTATCTATATATGTCTAGGAATTCAAAGGCTGCACACTTCGGAGGTCGCATTTGAAGGCCGATTGCGTCACCGCGGCGCGATGAAGGCTGTCCGAATTCAATTCTGCATCCTCCGAAGTCCGTATTCGAAGGCCGGTTGCGTCATCGCTGCGCGACGAAGGCTAAAGCGACGCCAAATGCACCCTTCGTTACCCCGTGAAAGGAAGGATACATAAATGGACACTTAGCGGACTATCTTACCCTATTCTACCCCATAAGTCATCGCGCGCCGGTGACGACAGCATTTTTATTTAAAAAAAAACAAATGACGGCCTAGTAGGGATGGGGAAATGAAGCCTCATGAATCACTGAGGCTTTCCCCTGACTGTTCCGGGAAAAGATTCAAAGCTTCGAGAGTGTCGAGAACAGCGCTGAGAACAGCGCCATCTGGCTCTTATTTAAAATAAAGCAGCCAGAAGCCTGTGTTAGAAGCTCTGGCAGATGAAGCAACCACAACACACTCCATAGTTTCAATGTTATGTGCACAAATAAAAGCCTTACATGTTTGTGTTTGATTGGTTCATTAAAAAAAAATCATTTTCCCATTAAAGTGTGACAATAAAATATAATAGCTTATAAGCTTATATGATTCAATAAAATTTAATGTAGGCCTACTCTCTCTCTCTCTCTCTCTCTCTCTCTCTCTCTTTCTACACACACACACACACACAATGAATAAGGACATTGTCTGATAGGATCATCTGTTATTAAATGTCAATATCAATAATTGTAAATATCAACCAGACTGAGGCAACAATGACTCGTTAAATACGATCTGAAGTTCGAGCCTTCTGACACCCGAAGCGAAACACGCACGTGACTGGACAGAAAGTGAGGCTTCGTTTGTCATCGATCACGTGACTCTAGTAAACCAATACACGCCTCGATACGGGGCTTCACTAGAAAATAGGCTTGTTTGAGATGCGCCTTGCCTCGCCTGAAATGTAGTCGAGAGTAGGCGGCTGCAGTGAGAGGAGGAGTGAAAAAAGCGCAGGCAAGCCGGACAGATCTCTCTTCTCGTAGTGGATCTGACACCTGCGAGATCAAAGATGGATATCGCGGGATTCACGCTCGTGCACAGTGTTGCTAATAAACTGGATGTAATTCAATTTATGTTGCTTTTATATGAAAATAAATAAAATGAACAAGACACCCAAAGTACTTGTTATTTAATTCCATTCCAAATACATGTTTATCAATATTTTTTTCTTTAATACAGACATATGTGTTTTTATTTATTTATTTTTTATAAAAATTAAATTGCATAACCCATAGAGATCGCACTGTTAGATAGTTTGGGAATATTCACACATAACGTATACACATAAAACATGATATCAGAGTTTTAAAATCAAACATTTTAAAAGAGAACAATACATCATGGTTGTTTAAACCAATGAACATTAAGCTGTGTCGTCAGCAAGTCGTTTCCCATCATGCTTTTGATCTATGGAAGGCCAAAAGGGCCAAAACGTGTGAAACTGTCGTACGTTTTGGACCTTTTGGCCTTCCATATTGATCAGCGCAGTCGGTGGAGAGCAACTGCGCTCGACTGCAAAATCCGACAGTTGTGCCTTGCGCTCGCGAGAGATTTTTGACATACGTCAGCATGACATCAGAGCAAGGCGGACCGCACTCGGACACATTTCTAACCGGCATGCATCTCGCGCTGATCACCGGTGATCGATTCTGCGCAGATTTTGCTCATCTCAAACAAGCCTATTGTGTCTCTTATGTGATACGCGCATCGAAGCTTCAGTGTCATATGTAACATCACTACGGCCTAGAGTTCGGTGGTGGATGGCAAATTCACATTTAAATGTAAGTATTATGTTTTCATTTACTCAAATAGCTATAGTGAAACCTGAGTTAAAAGCCACAAGTTTTTCTTATAAACTTCATCTTAACTCCTTCGTCACCATTGCGTGGCTTCATTTGTCAGGTGGTCTGAGGCAAAACTTGTGCTAATGTTAGTTTAATAGTTGTTTCAGGGAGCAAGGAGCAGACAGCCCAATTTATTAAATTGCAATAAAAAAAACAACAAAAAAACCTAAATAAATTAAATTAAAATTTATTGTAATATTTGCACTAGTCTGTCTAACTTGTGTAAATAAGAAATATCACTCACCCTATAAAGCCCACAAACATAAAAGCAGTTGATAAGGCAATGGGGTTTCACTTTTTTATGTGTTTTTGTAGTGCTGTCATGCAAGCTATGTCTACAAAGGTTTTAACCAAATTTGAGTATTCATAAATATGATTTCTGAATATGAATATGATTTTAAAAATACAAAGTAAGAAAGTTGAGATCACATCTTTGCTGAAATGTATTGTGCTGTTGTTGTTAACAAGCCATGGTTAATTTGCTCTGCCTTAGGATTGCACGTGTCCTGGGATGGGTGAGGGTGTGAGTGGGAACCCACTGCTGAAACTTGGCCCTGGTTCGTCCTCATGGATGAGGTGTTGGGACAGAGGCATTGCACCAACCCCCCTGTCGTCATTGCCTCAATCCCTGAGGACAGACCAGGGCCGAGTTCAGCAGTGTGTGACCAAGAAGAGGAAGAGCCAGGGGCAGCACCAGCACCAGCATCAGCATCAGCACCAGCACCAGCATCAGCATCAGCATCAGCACCACGAAGAAGGCGAGACAGAGAGGACGAGTTTTTGGACTTGATTAGAGAAGACATGGGACTGCAGAGGCGAGGAGAGTACAGGAGAGTAGGGAGAGAATGGACAGGCTGTTTTCTTCTTGAAAGAATGATTGAGAAATATATATACAGTATATATTCTTGTTTAACTCTTTTTCACTTATATTTTTTAAAAGGAAAAAAAAAATCTGTACATTTATTTATTTTTATGCAACTTTAAATGTGTAAATAAAAGAGAATTCATTGCTCTGGACATTGTTTATTTTTGTAATGACAGTCATAATTTCTACATGAAACAAATTCTTACCTTTTTTCCCCCAACTATTAACAACATACATTAAACATATCAAAATCAACATAAACATTTAAATTTACAGTACATAAAATAAGAAAAAATGATGTAGACTTTTATTCAGCTGAGTGGGAGACCCTGGTGTGCTGCTGGACCGGAATGGGCTCCACAATAGAGACCCTGGTAAAGCCTCCTGCTGGTGGGACATGATCTGGGACGGTCTCCAGAGTGTTTGACTGCATATTTCCACTATCCACTAAGTTGTCTACCAACAGGTTTGCAGGGCTAACTCATAGAATAAATATTGAGATACTTTATTACACTAAAGTACTTTTAATAACCACTAATACCACATTGGGGAAAAACTACTAGTCATATATTTCAAACCTTAGTTAAGCAAAATTATCTTGCATACTCTAATGTACTTAAGGTATCAAGAGTAAAAGTAAAGGAATTCTGCAGGAAAAAAAAAACTTGTCAGGGTTTTTATGATGGTTCTGCTTTTATATTACTGCATATGTTGCATTTTACTTCTGAATATTTTCAAGGTTGATACATTTAAACTATATACTTTTGTGTAGTTTAATGTAAAACAATGCATCATATTGTAAAATAACAATTTTGTAGTGTTGCTGTCCTGTGTGGGAAAATTACTTCGAGTATTAACGAAGTATGTAGTTCCTTACATATCACCACTGGTTATTTTGAAAATTAAAGTAACAAAATGTAGGCCTATTGTCACAATATTAACAAATTGTTGCTAACTACAGCTCCGTCCCATTTCAAAGGGCGCATCTGAAGCGCTCGGACCGGTCTAGCCTACGGAGGATTGTTCTTGTCGCCTAGCAACAGTGACTGACAGCTGCCGATGACGAGCAAGAGTAACATTCGTACTGGACTTTTTATATTCAACTGGGTTTTATATTCAAATAGGGTTGAAAACCTGTGTAAATATATTTACCATGGTTTATTTATGTGCATAATAAAAATAATACACTAGCCTACAAAATCACATCACGGTAAGATATAAATTAACATTTGAATCTTCGGCTAAGCCGAAAGTATGACCTGAAACACCCGTACCATATGTCCTCCAGTAAAATATAAAACATAAAAATGACAATAGCCAATTCTGGCTCCATAGCTGTTTACTCAATTATATCAAATGAATTATCAGGATAGCAGCATACTCTCGCACCGTTGCATGGCGCCTGGAGCGGTAATCGGGGACACCTGGCTGCGCAATTAGGAAATCCTACGAAGGCTACATGGTGCGTCGTTCGGAGGACGCATAGGCTGCATCATTTGAAGTCCGCGGCCTTCGAAGGATGCAGCCTTTACATTGGGACACAGCTATAGTGTCCCCATCACTACACTGGGATGTTAGGACCCACACAGACCACAGGGTGAGCACCCCCTACTGGCCTCATGAAGCCTCTTGAACCTCTTCCAACAAGAACATTCTACGACTGATCCCTGAACCAAGTTTAAGTAGATTTGGATGTATACTTTGGGATCGCTGTCCTGTAGGAAAGTCCATTGATCATCGAGTTTCAGTCTCTGCACACAAGGCATCAACCATCTTTGCCAAAATGGCTTGATACTTCAAAGAATTCACAATGTCCTTCATACAGTCACGATTTCCACTTCCTGCAACAGCAAAGCACCCTCATAACAAGACTAGACCACCTCCATGTTTGACCATGGAAATAGTGTTCTTCTGCTCATAAGCTTTGCCTTTTTTGCATTCTTCAAGTACTTCACAGGTCTGTCCAAATGAATGTTGGCATATTCAAGTCAGCCTTTTATGTTCTTCTTGGTCAAGAGTGGCATTCGGCAAGATGTCCCAACATGAAGGCCATGCTTGTCTAGTGTTCTTCTTATACTTTGCATTGAAATGTTTTTTCCTCCTTTCATCGGGTCATCTTGCATGTCTTTGGCAGTAAATTGAGGGTTTTTCTCAGTTGCTCTAATCAAACATTTTATTCCCCTAAATGATATTGTGCTTTTTTTCTTTAAAACCCTCAATGGTTTTCTGGTACAATACATTTTCAACTTGTGAATAAGGCTGCCAGCTGTGTCTCTAGAAACGTTTAGTGTTTTGGAAATCTTCTTGTAGCCATAGACTTTTCTCATGTACTTTTCTTATGAATTTTCTTGTAATTCATGTAATAAAACAATTTGTTCTCTATAGCTTATGTGAGAGCTCTGTTGAGTTGGCCATATTTGCTACTCAACTTAAACACATATATGGGCTACATGTACGTATGTGTAACAGCAAAAGCTAATTCAGTTTTGTTATAGAGTTTCCAAAGACTTAATTGTGTTTTAACATTCAAATAATTATGACATAGCTGTATTACAACCATAACAAAAACTCAGCATAACATTATATATTGACAACTTTTAATTTGACACTAAACTGTTATAAATACCATTTTAAAAACTCATAATCTTTAGAAAAGCCTATTTGTAAATGATTACAGTCTCCAGGGGGTTGAATAATTTTAATTGCAACTGTATGTAAGTGCAGTGACCAGTCCCAGTTAGTCTAGCACAGAAGACATAGCAAGTTTTTTTAATAAATAAATAAAAAATGAATACATAAAAAAGGAAGGTCATTCTTCCAGCATTGAACAGTCAGATTAAAGGTCTGTGAAAGTGATTTTGTGCCTCTTTAGGATGGCACCACAAGGCACCGTTCACTTGCAGAATGCAAGCTTCTGGAGGGTTTTCTGAAGTAGTGAGTTTAGGCAGAGGTTTGACAGTGCATGCTGAAAGGTCTGTCAAGAGAGCATTACAATAGTCGAGTCTAGATAGAACAAAAGCTTAGACAAGGAGTTGTGTAGCCTGCTCCAAAAGGAAGGGCCTGATCTTCCTACTGTTGTATAAGGCAAATCTACAGGACTGGGCAGTTCTAGCAATGTGGTCTGTGAAGTTTAACTGATAATTAATTACAACTCCAAGGTTCCTGGCTGTCCTGGATGGAGTTGTAGTTAACAAACCTAGCTGAATGGAGAATTTGTGATTAAGTGTTGAGACCACAAGCAGTTCTGTCTTTGCAAGGTTGAGTTGAAGGTGGAGGTCCTTCATCCAGCAAGAAATGTCTGTCAGGCAGGCTGAGATGCGAGCAGCTACCGTCGGATCATCTGGCTGAAATGAGAGGTAGAGTTGTGTGTCACCAGCATAGCAGTGATAAGAAAAAACATGTTTCTGAATGACAGATCCTGGTGATGACATGTACTGTAAATGGGGAAGAGAAGTGGTCCAAGCACTGATCCCAGAGGCCTCACTCCTCCATTACATCCTGAAGGACCTACCTGAGAGGTAAGACTTGAACCATTGGAGTGCGGTTCCTGAGATGCCCTTCATCATGAGGGTTGATAGGAGGATCTGGTGGTTAACTGTCAACAGCAGCAGACAGATCCAGCAAGATGAGAACTGATGATTTGGAAGTTGTTCTTGCCAGTCTCAGAGGCAGCCTGCAGGGGAGTCTCAAGGGGGTCGCACACTGGACGCGCAGCTCAGCGCCGTGCCACGCCACGTCTAGGACAACTCTCACCTGAAAATCCGATAACATCAGCAATTTTCTGATTTCTGTAAATAAATATAAAACTAAACGTATATTGCAGCACAGGGTGAAGTCCGTATATACATTAACTACGATTTGAGACACATAAATGTAAATGGCGCTCTGTGGCGTGGCAGGATTTTGAACACAGTCCTGAGCCGTTGCTGTGTGCCGCGGACAGACGCCGAAAGGCGCCGCCGGTGTGTGTACTCTCATAGAGAATAATGTGTTTGAATTTAAAAGACGTGGCGCTGCGCGGCGCGGCGCTGAGCTGCGCGGCGCTGAGCTGCGCGTCCGGTGTGCGACCCCCTTCAGTTGAGTGGCTGGCTTTGAAACCTGACTGGTTGTTGTCCAGAAGGCTGTTCTGTGTAAGAAAGGTAGAGACTTACATTTACATTTACATTTAGTCATTTAGCAGACGCTTTTATCCAAAGCGACTTACAAATCAGGACTAAATTAAGCGAGTCATCATGAAGAGGCAAAAGACAACAACGCAAGAAGTGTTCAGAATACGAAGTTCAGGCATTATTCAGAGTAGCATAAGCATGATAAGTGGGATTTTAAGGGAAAGGTTTTTTTTTTATTTTATTTTTTATTTTATTTTTTATTTTTTATGAGTTTAGGTGCTCATGGAAGAGATGGGTTTTCAGCTGTTTTTTGAATGTTGTCAGGGATTCAGCATTCCGACTTGTTTGAAGAATGGAAAACTGATCTGTTGTGCTAGACAGGATCAAGCGGACAGGTAGTATGGTGATTGGAAAGGATGAGTTTGGAGACTTCTGCCGCTGAGATTGAAGAGAAGGAGGGGAGAATGTGTGTGTTTGCTGTTAGGATGTGTGTATCAGTTTGTGGTGTGGACAATTGGCGGCTGATGGTTGTTTTATTAATGAATATGTGCAATGGAGTAACCAGTGTATGATCAGTGGAACAGTAGCATGTTTAAAAAAGGTCCAATTGGTTACCTGATTTGTGAGTAGCACAGAAGACACTCACTTCAAATGGGGCAAGCAGAGTGTGGAAGTCAGCAACCTGAGGTCTTTCTAGGTGGATGCTAAAGTAGTCTCCAAGTACTACCAGAGGAGTACCATCCTCAGGCAAGGCTGATAGTGACATATCCAACTCCTCCACAAAGTTACCTAGCTACTTTTATATTCCTATTTTTCCAGTGTTCACTTCCTGTGTTTAGTTTGTTTCCATAGTTACCTTTTTTAGTTTCCATAGCAATTCATTACCCTCACCTGTCTCATGTTAGCCCCAGGTTATCCTGTGTATTTATACCTCAATGTTTCCCTTGTTCAGTGCTTGGTGTTGTCCTTGGTGGATGTTATGAATGTGATGTTTTCAGTTCTGTTTTGCCTGCCTTGCTCCATGTTTGGACTTTGTTTTACCTTCATCTCCCTGTGCCTGGATTTACTTTTGTTATGTTGGATTATTAACATCTATGTGTTGCAATTGTATAGGCCTATTGTAACGTAGTCCACTGAGGCAAGTTGTTGAGAACCCAAGTGCAGTTAGTTTAAGATCCAAAAACATGAACCATAAAGTATAAACAAAATCCAAAACATGAAACAAACCATGAACAAATCTTGAACAAGATAAATGTAACTGTAATCAGTTACAGTCACTGAGAAAAACGTGTAATTAAATTACAGTTACTTACAAAAATGATAACAATTACAAAGGGAGTTACATCTGAATATTTTCTGTAAAAAGCTAAGATATGTTGAATAATATTAATTTGTTGCTTTGCCTGTTTTTGATGTGCACTATGCCTCCTGCCATTTAAAGGCAGTTTAGTAAAGCAATGCTATTCTGATGCTTTTGAATGGTTTTACATCACAACACTCGAAGTTCAAAGCAAAGGGAGGTATTTACTTTTAAAGAAATCATTTTTTAGGAACTACAACAAACGACTGATAGGGACTACACAAGCTTCCTCCCGGGTTAGTGACATCACTAACCAGTGTTGTGTACTCGAGACTCGGACTCGGTCTCGGTCTCGAGACCATATTTTAATGGTCTCGGTCTTGTCATGGACTCGTGTGCATTTTGACTCGGAATTGACTCGTACTCGAACATATTAGTACTCGGACTTATTCCCGAGTCCACTCGAGTCCCATTCAAAATATTTCATGATTGTTACTGTATGTTAATATTTCTTTAAATTGTTGTTTGATTGAAACGTCCAATGATTGCTGACTTTCTTGTGCGCAACTGCGCATGACTTGAGACTAACGTTCGCGCCACGCAAATGCAGCAGGAGCCTGGTCAGATGTGATGTGGAGCCTCTAGCTCAACTATGTATTGAAAATGTCTGCCTTATCATCCATAATTCAGTTTGCATATAAGAGCCACACAGACTTCGTGTGCAGTAGGACGCGCGAATGAGTCGAATTTGCGTCCACCGCGCCGCGCTAAACGCCCCGGTCGCGCGTAAACGCGTCTTTACATTGACTTAACATTGAAATCACTCGCGCCTGACGCGCTATTCGCGTTTGAAAGGGACTACTTTTTTTGTCCAACTGCCATCCGCCTGTGTTGATCCCGCTTTCCAGAAAGTCACATGCTATTCGTCTCAACTGTGTTATTTTATTTTAATATTTACAACGTAGGACAAAAGTGTCACAGAGAAAAACAAATCTCGTTTAATTAAATAATAAAATGAATACAGATACGATGATCATGTGCATGTGCCCTCCATAACTAAACGTTAATCAGATTGAGATAATGTTGTTTATGGATTTTCCACAGTTCTATTGGATCATATGGTCTTATTATCGTATACACTGGTTTACTACAGTAAAAAGGTTTTCGACTAGTGTGTAGATTTTATTTTTACCCTGCATCAAAATGCAACATGCAGTGAGATGAAACAAGCATTAAATGATCCGCTGCTGTTACACAATGTTATGAGATGGTGGCGCTAAAACACAAAGCGGATGAACACAGAACTCTTAACACTAAACATTAACAACAGGCAGGACCATACTAATATAGCCTACTTAGCCTACTTATTACATGGCTTGATTGAATTCCAATGTAGAATGCGGTCTGTTATTTCTTGATATTTCTTGATAACAGTCCGCTGCGAAGTATAATAACACACCGTTGCCATGAAAAACAGAGCGTTGCTATGGACGCAGATGCAGTTGGAAGCAATATAATAGTTTTTAAATCAATAAGCTCCTTTTTAAATCAATATTTTGTGTGAAATTATTGATTTATTTGGTAGGTAGCCATGTAATAAGCGGGATAATGTATCGCGAGGCGGTTGTTATAGTGAATACAACCCCTGACAGGCTGATTCAAGTCCCGATCAGCCTGTCGGGGTTGTATTCGCTATAACAACCGCCTCGCTATACATTATCCCTTACATATTTCTCTCTATTATTTGTATTGTAATGTGGACAAGAGCACTCACTGATTGTAATAATTGTAAGTAATAATTGTAATAAAATTACCTTTACACCACCTACTATGTGGCCTTTTTACCATTACAGTGTACATGATTCCATGGTATATTTGATTTACTGTTTGAGTATGGTGCCAATTTTATTGTTACCACCAAATATTTTACATATTCTTGAAGATATCTTTAGGTCTGGTTTTTTAGACCCAACCTTAGGTTATCCAACCTCTCGGTCTCGGTCTCGACTCGACTCGGACTCGACTCTCTCTGGTCTCGGTCTCGACTCGGACTCGACCCTCTCTGGTCTCGGTCTCGACTCGGACTCGAGTGAGCTGGTCTCGACTACAACACTGTCACTAACCCTAACATTTACATAAACCCTGTCCCTGGGAACACGCAACAAAGGGGGTGAGTCCATGTTGTAGGAGAGCACATTTGAGTGTCTGCTCAAGCTGTCACATCCGTCTTTTCACATTTATTGCAATACAGTACGTAACACAAAAGCAATAGCATGTCACTCTGTAGGCATCTTACAACAGTTCCCACACGAGCAAAACGAGAACTCGCGAGCTCATTTCAAACCCTACGCGCGTGCATGACATTTCCTCTGCATGCAATACAAGCCCTTGTGCACTAGGACATGTCTCACAGCACACGCATGATCAGGTCTCATGCTTGAGAGGATTACCTCCTGCTAACAGGAGCTGCTAACACATGAGCTGTTGAAGCTCCGCCCTCTGTGCCGGGAGCAGAAGCTCATTTGCATTTAAAGGGAACACAAAAACAAAAAATTTAACATGCTATTAAAAATTATCTGTGGGGTATTTTAAGCTAAAACTTCACATACACACTCTGGGGACATAAGAGACTTATTTTACATCTTGTAAAAAGGGGCATTATACCACCCCAACAGTTTTTTTCCAAGGCATTGTTAGATGCCAGTGTTTCCTGTCATAGATCTGCAAAAAAAAAAATTAAGACAGTATCATAGCTATTAAACTATTTCTAGTTATGATTTGAAATCTGTATTTAACCTCAGAAATATCTTAAAGTAAAAAGAGGTGCTAAAGTCTGCTTTTGTGATGGCTATGCTTTAAAATGAAATTATTATTATCTTAATTCAAGTGATGAAGGATTTTGAAAGTCTGACAGTAATCAGTCTTGAGTACTACTGCAAGGTTAACCCTGTCTGGTTTAAATGTTTTAAAAGGATTAACAGTTGAAAAAATTTGTTACATTTTTTGAAAAGTACAGTATTGTATGTTAAGATCAACAATAGATTATGGGTGCATTGTGTATAGATCTGCTTCTGCAGTGTTGTTGAAAAAGATTATTTAAGAGCAAGCCTAGTATGTTGTGGTGCATTCAAAACTTCTCCAGCATCAGCAATTCAGGTGGAAATGGGAGAGACACCAATGAAAATTCGCAGGCTTAAGTTGGCTTTGGCATATTGGACCTCTTTAAAAGAACACACTTACACCGATCCAGCTAAAAAGACATTGATAGTCAAATAATACAAGTTTTGGATGGACTGTACAAAAAGAGACTGAGGATATAAAACTGACAAGAATAGATGTAAGTCCTACAGTGGCATGGCTATTTCCCCTCCATGGCTATTTCCAATGCCTTTAGTAGACCATAAAAATTTAGACGAAATGCATTCCCCTTTTTAAAAAGTCAGTCATGGGGGCGCTAGAGGGACCTCGCCGATGATGGCCACATAATCTGTTAGCTCCGAGCCAGTTCCCTTTTTTTCTAAGTTATCTTTCAGCTAATTCGACGCAAACTTAAAGTCTATCGCTCTTACATTAAACATCAATGTCCGAGATTAAAGAATCACGAGATTTTCCGCTCTTCGCGCCCTCTCGGCTTTCCAGAGCTGCAAAGAAAAAACAGGCTGAGGCGGAGGAGGCCTCGTCAGATCAATCTGACGCCATGCTGACAGAAATTCGCTCGTTGGGAGCCAGCCTGGGCAATATCGATGGCAGACTGAGTGCAATCGACAGCCGCTTGGACAATATTTCTACATCAGTTGTCGCAATACAGGAATCCCTTTCTAATTTAACTGGTAGAGTGGCGTCGAACGAGTCACGACTAACCGAGGCAGAAGCAAGAATTTCCGCCGCTGAAGATGGCATGCTAACGCAGGAAAGAAGAATCACGTCTCGGGACAAAGAACTATCATTACTTCGAGCCAAAATAGACGACTTGGAGAACCGAGGCAGGCGGAAAAATCTGAGGATAGTCGGCCTCCCTGAGAAAGCCGAAGGATCTGACCCTATCGCGCAATATCTAACAAGGATGTTGCCGAAATGGCTGGACCTTACTCCTGAAACACGCTTTGAGATTGAAAGAGCTCACAGGTCTCTTGGCCCGGTGCCGGGAGCAAACCATGCTCTACGAAGTGTTTTAGTGCGTTTCTTACGTTATGTGGACAAGGAGTTGATACTGCAAGCAGCGCGGAAAAAACGGAACATCAGCCATGAAGGGATTCATTTGCGATTCTTCCAAGACGTATCCGCCGAGGTGCTAAAGAAACGCCGGGAGTTCGACGATGTCAGAAAAAAACTGTCTGCTTGTGACATGTTCAGAGGCTTTGCTTATCCTGCCAAACTTCGTTGCCTCCACGGAACTCGGATACATCTGTTTTCCTCCCCAGCCGAAGTCATGGAGTTTATGAAAACATTGGAAGATAAGTAATGCCAGAAGGGTATAATAGAGACAAGTATATCAAACTGAAAGTTGTTGGTTCTTTTATAGACTTTGTTTATGGTGTTGACTTTTAACAATAATCTGAGGACAATTTATTTGAAAAATGGATACGTGGCCAGGATATAGATCATTTTTATTATCTTTTTATTTTTTCTTCTCTCTTTCCTTCTTTTTGTTTTTTATATTATAATCGTTGTGAAAGAAAAGATATATATATATTATTATTTTATTTTTTTATTATTTTTTTTTGTGGAACGATCGCTGGTCAAACATCGAATCCTCAGATATTGGGTTTATGAGAAGGGAACTGGTCTGTAGCGCTTGCGCGCCCCCTATGGGTATAACTCTGTATTACTACTTGGTATGGGCTGTTACTATCTTATGCTCGGTACCGGTCGGGTACAGTAACCTAAGTTTTGTCTCTTGGGGTGTGCCTCGTCGTTTGGGGACGAGGCCGGAGGGCAGGGGGAGGGGGTTTTGGGTTCAATATGTTATGTTTCGTGTTCCAAAATACAAAAATCTTTCTCGTCGGTTTTATATATGTCTTAGGTTTGATGCAGTCTTGAACTTACAGCTTTTTTTGTTTTTACTTTTCTCTGTTTCATGACTACGTACAATACGACCAGGGTTATTACATGGAACGTTAAAGGGCTGGGACATGTGATTAAGAGGAAAAAAATATTAACCTATCTGAAAAAACAAAGAACTACTATCGCTATGCTACAAGAGACTCGTTTATCTGATTCAGAACACTTAAAATTAAAACGGGATTGGGTTGGACACTGAACAGGTATTCTTCTCATCGTGTAAAGCAAACACCAGGAAGAGAGGTACAATTATTTTAATCAGTAGGCATTTCCCTTTAATTCTAGAACATCAGATTAACGACCCAGATGGAAGATATGTGTTAATTACAGGCACAGTATATGGGCAACCTATCACTATACTTAATGTTTACGCTCCAAACGAGGATTCCCCTGAATTTATATCTAAAGTTATACTTTTGTTTAATCAGTACTGCAAGGGCTTGGGACTGTGTGCTGGTGACTTTAACTGCGTCATGGATCAAAAAATGGATAAATCCACTTCAGAAACACTCACCCACCCTAGAGCATCCCTAGTCCTCAAGGAACTTTGTAACGAGTCTGGAATCTCTGATGTTTGGAGAGAATTTAATGGGGGAAGTAAAGAATACACTTTTTACTCTA
Source organism: Rutilus rutilus (assembly GCF_951802725.1). Classification (NCBI taxonomy): domain Eukaryota; kingdom Metazoa; phylum Chordata; class Actinopteri; order Cypriniformes; family Leuciscidae; genus Rutilus; species Rutilus rutilus. The sequence goes on from NC_140227.1 coordinate 8,692,726, forward strand.
ATCCTCATGGCTCGTATTCTAGATTAGATTACATTTTGATCCCCATTCAATATCTGCATGCCAGATTGGCTCAATTGTTTTGTCCGATCATGCTCCAGTCTACATAGACATGACGCTAAACGTACACAGGATTCTTGCCTTTTATTATAAATATTAAAAAACTTGAATGCGTTTCAACAAATTTCATCATCTCAAACACTCTTTTGACTTGGGGAGACATAACAAAGTATTTTAAAATTCCAGCTAATATCACTTTGTTTTCGCCTATTGCTTTTGATCCTGATTTCCCTGTATCTTTACAAAATATTGGCCTTTCAGATTGGTCTAAATTAGGGATTTTAAAGTTATCGTGCCTCTTTACAGGCAGTACACTAAAATCTTTCCAAGAAATTTCCAACCAGTATAACATACCGCAATCCAATTTTTTTAAATACCTTCAGCTGTGTCATTTCATAAAATCCTTGTTTGATAAGGGTAAATTGAGATTTGAACTTGCTGCCATAGAGCAAATTGTAACGAGCAGTTTTTCCAAGGGGTTAATATCCAAAATATACAAAGCTCTATCTTACTCATGTACATCTTCTTTCGAGAGTTTAAAGAATGTGTGGGAAAAAGATTTAGGTCACGAAATTGAAGATACAGATTGGTCTGAAATATGTAACAATTTGTACTCTAAATGTACTTCATTGGGTATTCATGAACTCAATTATAAATTCATTAACAGAGTTTATCTCACACCTTTACGTCTGAAAAAGATTTACAAAAACTCCTCTGATCTTTGTTTTAACTGTAAAAAATGCAAAGGACCATTCCTTCACTGTTTTTGGTATTGCGACAAAATCATTTCTTTTTGGAAGAAAGTACATCATTTTCTACAAAGGCTTTTTAAGTTAAAATTGTGTTTTTCTCTGGAATTTTATTTATTATATGGAGGAGTAGAGAATGCGTTGGACTTCCACACCAAACACTTGTTTCTAATTTTGGTTTATCTGGCAAAGAAATGCATACTTTTATTGTGGTCATCTCCTCAGGTACCATCTTTTAAAATGTGGTTGTCTCAAGCATGTACATTATTTCCTCTCGAGAAACTCACCTATGATATACATCAAAAGTCTGATGATTTTTGGCTGTTATGGACACCTTTTTGGTGCTACATTAATAATTTCTCTTGACTCTCTATTTTATGGCGCATATTTAGTCCCTAGCCCGATTATGTTAATTTGTTTACTTGTTTGTATATTTCCCATTATTTCTTACTGTATAGCTGAGACTGTATTTGTATGTGCATGTGTATTAAAATAACCGACGTTTAATAAAAAAAAAATTAAAAAAAAAATTAAAAAAAAGTCAGTCATTAAGAACAGTCATTTGACTCATACTGTGTTTTATCAAGTTTATTAAGTGGTAAGTCTACATCTAGACAAGATAATTATATGATATTCTACAAAGCATGTTCAAAATCCGTCAATGTAGAATAAGTATATCATTCCTATGGGTACCGGCACATGTTGGGAAGCTGATAAAATGGCCAAGAAGGCACCAGAACAAACACAAAGCAGAAGTAATATATCACTAAGTAAAGCAGAAGTGAAAGGAATAATTAGAGGGGCTATGATTACGAAATGGCAAGAGATGAGGTAAAAGGTCGTCATCTATACAACATTCAAAATCAAGATGGAAATGGAAGGAAAAACTTTGGAAGTAGGAATAATATCTAGCCCTCAGGTTGTGTTAGGGTCATTTTGACCCAGAGAAGATTTTCTTTTTCCCGAAAATACTAGTTAATGTCATCCCACTGGACTGAAACTTAGTGACTTTGATCACAAAGGGTATAACTACTTCTCAAATGTTTGAAAAAATGCATGTATCCACACATGCACAGGTCCAAGGGCTCGATGTTTGCATGCACACATGTACATATAACATAATGAACATGCTCCTGAAAACTAAATTTTTCTCTTATTTTCAGTCTCTCCCATTCACTTTCAATGGCCGGCCATTTTTGACCGAATTGAGATGCTTACTCTCAGATAAATGAGGCCTACGATTAATAGGATGCAAATAGAAATATAAAACCAGTCCTAATTGAAAGAGAACAAGTTGACAAAAAGATTGAATCCAATACTGGGTGATAATATAGTCAAGTCAAGTCAAGTCACCTTTATTTATGTAGCGCTTTTTACAATACAGATTGTATCAAAGCAGCTTCACATTGATAACATGAAAATAATACAACAAAGTTTGTTTCTAGAAGAAAATTGCGTCATCGTCCACCCTAAGTAAGGCAGATCAAAAATATTGTTGAATATTAAATGTCCCCAACTAAGCAAGCCAAAAGCCAAGGCAACAGTGGCAAGGAACCAAAAGTCCATCAGGTGACAGAATGGAGAAAAAAACCTTGGGAGAACCAAGGCTCAGTCGGGGGCCATGCTCCTCTGACCAACGAGCGAACAATGTATGATTATGATCCAGGCAGCATTTCAGGTCAGAAGTCAGATTGGTCGTGTCGATGAGGCCTTCACAGGGCTGATGAGGCTGGCACTTCAGGGATGCGTCATGGATGGGTCCAGGTGCAGGTCCACCATCTGATCTGGATACGGCCGGGGTCCAGCTGATAAACAGAGAGAGACTGGTTGGGACTTCAGGACTGCGTTGTCATCATGTCCAGGCACAGGTCCTTCATCGGATCTGGATACGGCCTGGATCCGGCGGATTGCGGTAAACTTGGATAAACAGAGAGACTAATATTAGCGTAGACGCCATTCTTCTTATGATGTAACGAGTATCAGGATTTATGGGAAGTGTTCCCGGTTCCGGCTGTCCTAAACTATGCAGCCTAATATTGAATTATAATGTGTTATGTGTATGCTAGGTCAAAGAGATGTGTTTTTAGTCTAGCTTTGAACTGACAGAGTGTGTCTGCTTCCCGGACAATGTTAGGAAGACTGTTCCAAAGTTTTGGTGCTAAATAGGAAAAGGATCTACCACCAGCAGTCGATTTTGATATTCTAGGTATTATCAACTGGCCGGAATATTGAGATCGCAATAGACTTGAAGGACTATAATGTGTTAAGAGCTCGCTCAAGTACTGGGGACCTAAACCATTTAGTGCTTCGTAAGTAATCAGCAATATTTAAAAATTTAAATGATGTTTAATAGGGAGCCAATGCAGTGTTGACAGAACTGGGCTAATATGGTCATACTTCCTGGTTCTGGTAAGAACTCGAGCTTCTGCGTTTTGGACCAGCTGCAATTTGTTTATTAAGCGTACAGGGCAACCACCCACAATAGCATTACAATAATCTAGCCTTGATGTCATGAACGCATGAACTAATTGTTCCGCATTTGTCAATGAGAGCATATGACGTTTTTTAGATATATTTTTAAGATGGAAAAATGCGGTTTTACAGATACTAGACACGTGACTTTCAAATGAAAGATTGGTATCAAAATATAGCATAACAATATAGCACAACAAGTGATTTATAAGCTATTTTTTGTAGGCCGGTCATTTTTGACCGGGAACACCACAAGTGTGACTATGTGCCATTTTGTACAAAATAAAAGCATTTCAAAACAAACACCCTACTTAAACATTAAAGCACACTAGTGTGATAAACAGAGCAATTTTTCTTCATATTTTATTTAATATTGTGAAAATTATTCATAAATAAAGTTTTTTTTACAAAAAAAAATAGATGCCTACTCTCAGATAAATGAGGCCTACAATTGATCAGAAGCAAATAGAAATATAAAACCAGTCCTAATTGAAAGAGAACAACTTGACAAAAAGATTGAATCCAATATTGGGTGATAATATAGCATAACAAGTGATTTATAAGCTAATTTTTTGTAGGCTGGTCATTTTTGACTGGGAACACCACAAGTGTGACTATGTGCCATTTTGTACAAAATAAACGTTTTTCAAAACAAACTTCCTTGTGAAAAATTTACGTAGACTAGTGTGATCAACATTGCCAATTTATTTCATATTTTATTTAATATTTCCAAGATTATTCAAAAATAATGTTTTTTACTCAAAAAAATGAGATGCCTACTCTCAGATAAATGAGGCCTACAATTAATCAGATGCAAATAGAAATATAAAACCAGTCCTAATTGAAAGAGAACAAGTTGACAAAAAGATTGAATCCAATATTGGGTGATAATATAGCATAACAAGTGATTTATAAGCTATTTTTTGTAGGCTGGTCATTTTTGACTGGGAACACCACAAGTGTGACTATGTGCCATTTTGTACAAAATAAAAGTTTTTCAAAACAAACTTCCTTGTGAAAAATTAAAGTAGACTAGTGTGATCAACAGTGCCAATTTATTTCATATTTTATTTAATATTTCCAAAATTATTCAAAAATATACAAAAATAATGCTTTTTTTACTCAAAAAAATGAGATGCCTACTCTCAGATAAATGAGGTCTACAATTAATCAGATGCAAATAGAAATATAAAACCAGTCTTAATTGAAAGAGAACAAGTTGACAAAAAGATTTAATCCAGTATTGGTAACAAGTGATTTATAAGCTATTTTTTATATGCCGGTCATTTTTGACCAGGAACAAAAAAAGTGTTATTGGGTTTTAAACACAACCTGAGGGCTAGATTCCGTATTGCGCACACATCTCTTAATCATTCACTATTTATTATTGGAAAACATGAGTCAGGTAATTGCTATAAATGTGGTTTACCATAGACAGTGGAAAATATGCTATTAAATTGTATATGAAAGAGAACAAATGAGACTAGAAGAATTATGTTTGTTGAATATTGAAAATGTAACACTTAAGACAATACTAAAGAATGCTTCAGCACAATATAAAGTCTATTAAGCAATTATAAATTATTTGAGTTTTAAATGTAATGAAATGTATGGCAGGACAAGAGTGGGGAGCAGATAGAGGGGCACTACAAACAGTTTATATAGTAATGATAAGATCTGTGCTATGGATGTATAGCATATGGGATGGCTGCAAAATCTCAATTAGAGAAATTGGACAGAATTCAGACAATTAAGACAAAAAGAAGGAAGTAGTGAGATGAAAGTAATAAGAACAAAGTAATATTTAGGGCTTAAGTAAAGAAATAATAGGTTAAGTAATAAGAAATAATATACAGATATATACAGGTGCTTCCAAAAAAGGAGGGAGCAGGAGTGGCAGTCAATGTTCCAAAGTTACTGATAAAGAAAAAAGCTAGAATAAGTGATCAACTGTCAACAGGTGAATTATTGGCTATTCTGCTAACAGTAGCCTACAACTAATTAAGTAAAGAGAAATACAAAATGCGGTCATATGTTCAATTCATATTCAGCAGTATTGATAATCAAAAGTTAGAATCGAGGCCAGACTTTGGGTTTGAGTTAAAAAAAGTAGAATAAAAATACAGTTTATGTTGGTTCCAGCCCATGTGGGAATTAAAGGGAATGAAGAAGCGGATAAATTATAAGCAAGATTAAGAGAAATAAAATTATTAATAAAAGAGAAAGTGAAAAAGTGGCAAAAGTAGTATAGGAATAATGAGACTAAAGGGAGACATTTATATGCAAAACAAAAGAAAGTGTGAAAAGGTAGGAAGAGTGGGAGACATAGAAGCGAGGACAGTATAATTACAAGATTAAGAATGGGTTAGAGTGAAACTGTAAAACATGATTAGTAAGAATTGATAAAGAGAGAGAAGTGTTAAGAGAAGAAGCATGAAAGAATGAAGGAAAAGAGTTAACATTAAAGAATATATTAGACTCAGATATAGGAAATAGTACAGTAAATGTGTTGTTTCAGTTTCTGAATAACACAGGTTTAATAAAGAGAATTGTGGGAGAAGTATATAAGAGATATGAAGGGTGCGGGTAAGATGATGATATAGTGTGTGGGTAGAAGGGAAACAAGAATATCTTAAGGTTAAATAGTCTAAGTAGGCCTATAGTGAGTTATTGGGAGGTAAAGGGAATTGGGGTGGCAACTGGAGGAGCTGAACACGCAGCGCTACCTGATGATGGCAGTAATGCACTGTCTATTGCGGTTGATGGATCTAGAGACTCTGAGAGTAAGAAAGTGGGCTTTGGTTTATATGTTCCGCATTTCCATGTTAGACAGTGTCATAGATTGCCTGATGGTCTTTCAATCTTTACAGCTGAACTTGTAGCAATCATATGGGCTCTGAGGTGGGTGGAAGAAGGTGGGGTGGAGAAAGCCATAATTTGTTCTGACTCGCTATCTGGCTTGATGGCGATAGGGGGAGAAAGAGGAGGGGCTAGGTTAGATTTAGTCTGGGAGATCTTAAGTGTTTATAGATTAGAGAGGCGGGGGTGTAGTGTGGGTTTCTTGTGGGTTCCAGCACATGTGGGGGTTGAGGGGAATGAGGCTGCTGATGAGGCTGCTAGGGCAAGTTTAGTTAGGGAAAATGTGGAGGTGGAGGTCCCATTTGACAGACTGGAGTGCCGTAGCATCATTAAGGAAAGACTGACACAACAATGGCAGCACGAGTGAAGTAAAGACATTAGCGGGAGGAAGCTCTATGACATAAAACCATTAGTCAACCCTGGGAATTCAATTATCCTGCCTCGGATGGATCAGATTAAGTTGGCCCGACTAAGACTGGGTCATCGTGGATTGGCAAGTGGGCTGTTTCTGGTGGGAAAGCACAGGGACGGCAAGTGTCAAGCCTGTGGAGTACAGGAGTCTGTCAAGCATGTCATCATGTTCTGTCCGAGATATGCTGAGGAAAGGAGATTGTTATTCATTGGTCTAAACGTTCTGGGAGTTGATTTATTCTCTGTTAAAACTCTGATGGGTGATAGTCCTAATCAAATAGAAAGAGCATTGGAACTATTTCACTTCCTAAAGGCCGCGGGCATATATTGGAAAATATAGGTTAGGGGGAGCTTTAATGTAGATTATCTTTATCACCAGTGGGAGGCAGCAATGCACTAGTAGTGCCTAGTCTGCCGGAAAGGAACAGAAGAAGAAGAAGAAGTCTATTGCGGTTGCCAATAAAAAAAAGAAGAAGAATTTGTATTTTTTTCAACAATCATCTGACTATCCGCTAGAAGGCGCTAAACACAACACCACCTCACCTCACGTGGCAGCAGGAACGTCCATTTGAACCGGAAGTAGAGTTTCTCACACACGTGAAGAGAAGACACAAGCAACAGAAAATGGATTCTACCGAATTAACAACTTCAGAAAGTGTTTTTAAGAAAAAAGGGAAAACGAAGAAACTAAAGCGAAAGCCGAAACCCGACAAAGCTCCAGTGGAGAAGATGGATCAGGCGGAGGGTGAAGTAACAGACGAGAAACCAGTGTCAGGAGCGTGTTTTCCTCCAACATTCAGCATGTCTGATATCAAAAACAAGCAGCGCAGACATTCGATGTTCCTTAAACTCAAGGAGCAGAAAAGAAGGGTGACATCTCACAGACATACACTCTTATTGAATTGATCGCACAAATTGGCTGTGTTTCAAGCCCTAGAGAGCTGCCAGGACAGACAGCCATTTGGGCATCAAAAACATGAAGAGTTTAAGATGGCCAAAAAGACAAACGTGCATTTGGTGCACTAAAAAGTAAACAAGAACGATTCGTTTTCTTGAAAGAATAATTAAACTTGACCAAAACACCACTTTAACGTATGTTGCTCAATAAGGCCTGAGACACAGCCAGCTCTGGAACATGTCAATAATTTCCCAAATTTCTTATTTCTTATCTTATATATTAAAGCTATCATTTATGTCTTTCAGCAAAAGTTGGAACTGAAAAAGAAAAGGAAGAAAGAGAGAAAAGCTCTTGGTGATAAGGTATGTTTGATGGACTGCATTTCACAGCATCTATCATCAGACAAGCTTTCTTAAATCTTGATGTTCTCAGTCATTCTTTCATTCATACATTAAATGATCAAGCAATTCTCACTTCCTTGCAAAAACGGTTTCTTTGCACTTGGGGATGGGCAATTAAAGTTGTTACAATGCTGTTACGATGATCTTATGGACTATAATGATTAGTGGTTTTTTTGATGGCCGATGCCGATATCTCAGAGAGCAGGGTGGCCGATATAAAGCCGATATTTTTATATATATTTATTTTAATCAATATTTAATACATTATAAAACTAATTTTTAAAATAAACACTTTTATACTTTAGATGTCAAGTTCTTAAATTTGCAATCCTATTACAGTATTTTTCACAAAGTAATTGTTTAGGAATATATGAATATGTGAATAAAAAGAATGTAAACACTGTAACAGGCCACTCAGTAATCTGGTAATCATATTTTTTCAAATAAAGACAAGGTAACGCTAATTTTACATACAGCACAGTGAAAACGATATGAATATGACACAGTTGGCAACTGGATATATCACATATATGAATATGACACAGTTGGCAACTGGATATATCACAGATATGAATATGACACAGTTGGCAACTGGATATATCACAGATATGAATATGACACAGTTGGCAACTGGTTATATATCAGCAGCATATTTTAAAATGAAGGATTTAAAGTTTTTCGATCGTGTCTCCTGTGAAGCTGAACTGTTCGCATTCACTCACTTCGCACGTACCGACCGTCACTTGCTGACAGTAATGCACACTTCACAAGATATCACAGCTGGATTCAATTAAATCTGCAAGGTTTGTGAAATTAAATGTTTATTAGATATTCAGAGATTTATTTAAATGACGTAGATGCGCATTTGCTGAATGTTGACGGCCAATGAGAAAGTATTTTAGCCTGATTGTTTGCCTTTTCTGTTACAAATAAAAGCAAACACTTACTTTACTTACTTCGCATACCATTTACTTTCTTTGCTTACCAGTTTTGTCTAACAAAGTATTAGATATGACTGACAGAGATCATAAATTAATGAAGACGGAGAATGTGAGTGAGCGCTGTTTGATCTGAGGAGCTGCCGTTGCCGTTCTCTTCTGGCGCTGGTGTTCTCGGCGCTGGTGTTCTCAGCGCCGCCCGTCAAAATAAAAGTCCGGAGCGCCGTCAAAATAAAAGTCCCGCTTCCAACACATCGGCAAATCAGAAAAACTTATCAGCCGATGCCGATATTTCAAAAATGCCAAATATCGGCCGATATATCGGCCGATATATCGGCCTTGGCGATATATCGGTCGACCACTAATAATGATATAATTGACACTAACATTTTTTAAAGAAAGGGTGATTAAAAAAAACTTTTGAAACAATTATTTTATAAAAGTTATGTACAAATTATTTTATTTCTATTTTACCTCAAGTGGCATTAATTTTCATTGCATGCAGTGAGACTTTTCTATTTTTTGTATTCTTGCAAAATTTCTTACATTGATATCATTTGTGAGGTCAGTATATTGTCAAATTAAATTGACTTGCGTGAAACCAGTTAATGTAGATGTTACCACATAATTTAGGCTATCTGCAAAATTGTATGAAGAAAAAAAAAACTTTCACTGTTTCATTATAATTCCTGTGTAGATTTATACCTCTTCTATGAATTAAATGTTTTATGAAATGTGTATTTTAATTTCAAACCATACTTTAAAAGCTAATATTTAAATATTAATATGATACTTTAGATAATTTAGTTGTGGTATGGGCAAAACAATTCAATAGGGAATGGAAAACAATCATTCTTAATGGTTAATGCCTACATTGCTCAATACTTTCTGAGATACTTAATATTCTCATATGAATAACCACACAATAATGATCCTGAAATAAGTTTTCACAAACCTCAAGTACGCAACTGCCTTCAATTCGAGTTGGACATCACTAGAAATAATCAGGAACTGCTCTGAAGGATTCTGTGAGTTTATTGAATGTTCATCTGACTGATTCAAACAGTACCTTTTTTTTGTTTTAAATGATTCATTAAAGGAACCGGTTGATTCTTGCTTGGCTTTTATCTCATTTCTATCAATATATTATATTTAACAGGTATATTGCTCACATCAAATGCATTAAATTTGCAGTTAATATGTGGCAAATGAAACTGTTTTTTGCAAGTCATTGTCAGAATATTCCATTTGTTTTTTTATGTTTTCTTTATTGGTGTTTTCATGTATTTTCTCATTTCAGGCTCCACCCAAAGAAGTTCCCAAGACAATAGAAAACCAGAGAATATATGATGAAACTACAGTCAACCCCGAGGATGAGGAGGTGATTTGTGATCCCTATTCCACCTACTGTCTTCTTCTGTAGACATCATTTACAATTTTGAAAGTAACTTGTAGCAATTTGTTAAATCCAGGTGGCTTTTGATGAAGGAACTGATGAGTTTGCTGCTTACTTCAATCGGCTGACAAATCCCAAAGTTCTCATCACCACTTCAGATAGGCCCAGAGGAGTGAGTTCAACTTTCTGTATACTGTACTGTTTTCTAATTCACTCTTGTTGTAAATAACTATTTAAGAATAGTAATGTAAGTAAGTAAATTTAATTTATAAAGCACATAGCATAAAACTGACCAAAGTGCTGTACAGTGAATAACTAAAAAGACAAATAATACAAAAAACAAGACTTCTGTCTTGTCGCTATTTAACTGGAGAAAGTAGTTAACCATCCAAATTTTGATGTCTTCGAGACAGACCAGGAGAGATTGTATGGAGTCCCTAGATTTTAGAGGCAAGTACAGCTGTGAGTCATCCACATAGAGGTCAAAAGAGATGTTATGCTTTCTTATGATGTCACCCAGTGGGAGCATATACAGACTGAAGAGCATAGGAGCCAAGATGGACCCCATATGAAACGGGAGCAGATGATGAGGAGAACTGGCCAATGGACACTGAGAAAGTCCTATGTTTGAGATAGGAGCGGAACCAAAGTAGTGCAGTCTCCCCAAAGCCCACATGCTGATCAAGGCGGGTGAGGAGGATGTTGTGATCAACGGTGTTGAAGGCGGCACTAAGATCCAACAATATCAGGATGGCATTATCACCTGAATCGGGCTGTAATCAACCAAAGAAAATCTTGGTCGACTGAAGTCCTGAAATTTTCGACTAAAAATGACGTTAGGAAAAAAAAACGTTAAATTAATTAGCTGAGCACTGTGCGCAGTACTTGGTAGACTTGTTGTCCACCTAAATGAATTATAAATAATAAAAAATAAAAAAAAACTAGTAGGCTATTTGCAGTATATTAAATCGTTTTTTACCTAATTATTTTGCACGGAAATGAGTCTGACACACGAGTTTGTCGGCTCTGACAGCGTTGCATCACGTGCACCTGCGCAATATAACGTTATAGCCTATGATTTCCGAAAATAGTACTATGTTGTCAACTAGTGATAATCACAAGAACTTTTGAGGAATATGCAACATAATTTAGACAGTTGTTTTTGTCATATAATAACTGACAGACATGCACAGAGCGAGGCTGAACACAGGAGGTCAGCTTCGCGGCTGAGACACGAATAGACTAACTTTAATAAAAAATAATATTTATTAAATAAACGAGATCAAGAGCAGAAACGAAATAAAGTGCATAACTGAAAAATAAAGTATAGGCTCAAAACTAATACAAACAGTGGGCACAGCACATTGCGCATTAGGCTCCAAATAAAAAAAATAATAATAAAGTGCCCAAATCCAATAAATAATACTAGAAATATTATTACACTAAAACATTGAAATAAGGCAATTCTGATATGTTCATATAGCCTACTCAAAACAGACGGGCCAACCTAACGCAGACAAGTTAGCTTACCATTTTTAGGTGATATGATGTTTGTCGTCGAGCTTTGATATGCAAACTGTTGCTTGCAAAATTTGCATTTGACTTTTTTCCCGTTTTCTATTTTTTTTAAAATGCTGCCACACTGCCGATGTCTTTGTTGACGTTGTAGAAGAGGACTGAGTTACTATGAATTAAACGCTCTCACAATTAAATAAATCATATTCAGCAAACCTTCTAGTAGCCTACTTTCTTCAGTCTGTCTCTCTTCTCCAGTGGGTTGGGCTAATCCAAAAGAAGTGAAAACAAGGGGGGTGTTCTGAAGACAGACTGTTACCTGTGAAACAGGGGTGCTCTGAAAACACCCCCATTAGCAATTAGTGCTTTCCACCTGATGAAATGAACGCGGCAAAACTGATGAAATGAACGCGGCAAAAAATCAGAATTTTGGTCGAGCCAGAACGTATCGACCAATTATTCGACTAATCGACTGGGAGATTACAGCCCTAGAATCTAGTGTGAGAAGATAATTGGTTACTTTGAGCAGGGCTGTTTCAGTGCTATGAAGGGGTCTGAAACCTGACTGAAAAGGTTCTAGTGTGTTGTGAGTGGTCAGAAAGTGAATCGGCTGTGGCAGAACAGCTTTTTCCAGAACTTTAGAAATAAGAGGAAGCTTAGAAAGATTAGAAAAATGTTGGGTTTGTTTGAGTGTTTACTGATCAAATCAGAGAGGTGCTTTGCTCTGGCTTTTTTTGCTGCTGCCTGGAAGGAAGCTAATGCAGATTTAAAGTTTGAAAGGAGACAGTGAGATGATCCTTTTTCCATTTCCTTTCAGCTTTTCGACAAGCCTGCCTGAGAGGGTGCGTGGCCTCATCTAACCAGTAATGAGATTTTAGGGGTGGGGGTGTGAAAGGAGCTACAGAGTCAAGTATGGAAGAGCAAGATGAGTGGAAAAGGGTAACTAATTAATCCGGGCTAGAAGAGGATGATGCCGCTGTTGCAATAGTAGATGCAACAGTTTTACTCAGAAAACTATCAGAAAACTGAACTGAGTGTATATGGCGAGAATAACGGTCCTGAGCTCTGGCAGTTCGCAGGGGACTGAAGAGGGTGATGTCAAATATAATGGGCTTATGATCAGGGCCTCCTCAATCACAATATTATCAACAGTAAAACCATAAGATAAAAGAAGGTCAAGTGTATGTCCCAGTTTATGAGTAGCTTTATCTATATGTTGCGTAAGGCCAAGGGCATCTATTACACCACAGAATTTGCTAATCACAGTTCTGTCTGGACAGCCGCGTTTGCCTCACGCCTCAACGCCTCCGACGCTTCCTCCGGTTAGAGATGCAGCAAGGTAGCCAAAGGACACACTCCGCGGTGGGGTAGATAAACGGAGGGTGACATCTGTCGTAAGGAACAGGAGACCAACTAATATGGGTCACCAGTGCGTTTCTAAGATCCAGCAAAGTCTGCTGATCATATGACCATGTAGCAGCAACAGAACAGCACCAGCATAGTATGAGTGCCAACACAAACAAACATAGCACAAATCAGACAGGTAGAAGTTGACAGAGCTGACGGCAAGCCGACAAACACACTGGCGCCATTTTGCTCACGTCACGTCATACACTAAAATGTTAGTAATGTTAGTGAATGTCCTTCAAACGTTTTGTTCTTATGTGTTTGTGTATGCCTGATTTCAGAGGACAGTGAGGTTTTGTGATCATCTGGCAACAGTAATCCCACATGCCCATGTCTACTACAGAAGAGGTCTGGCATTGAAGAGAGTCATTCCACAGTGTGTATCTAGAGGTTTCACTTATCTGATAGTGATCAATGAGGACAGAAAGGTGCCAAGTATCCTTTGTTCAGACTTCTTTATATGATCACTTAAATCTGTGAGATTTGGTTGTATTGTCTGCTTAATGAGGTAATGAGAAACGCTCGCTGGATTCTACACAAAGATTTTCCCTTACTTAAAGTGTCACAGACGGTTTGGTTCTCTGTCACCTTCCTGACGGGCCAACTGCACATTTCAAACTCAGTAGTGTTCGTCTTCGCAAGGAAATGAAGGTGAGTGATTTTCTTTTTTAGGGCCTGTGCACTGATGGAGTGAGGACTCTCTTGGAATTGTGCTGTTTATTACTTTTAATTCTAAGAAATTCAATAGTCACACAAGGAATTTTGCTGGTCCATTTTTTTATGATTCCACTAATATGTTTAGAGTGTTGCAGGGATGACATTTATGTAGTTCAACTTGGAAGTTGGCATCACTCTGGTTAGGATTTTTCCATTGACTTTTGGAAAATTGCAGAAAAGAAGCTTTGTGACTAACAAAAGTTAGATTTTTACACAATTTCTTCATGATACCTTCACAAATAAACAACTATTATGAATTTCAAAGCATATCTGCAATTGACAGAAGTAAAAATCTTTTAATCTATTTTTATAATATACAATTTAGAAAGTTTGAGGAGAATAGTTTTCATTAACATGAATTTACACACACCCGGCTGTAAAATGGATTTAGTGAGTAGATGAGTTTTCCTGTTCGGCATGATGGTGTTTAACGGTACCCAGTAAAATACATGATTCTTCAAATAGGCGTCATTCGTAAATTAAGCTTATTATTATGAAAAACGGCTTTTTGAAAGCACATTTTATTATGAAAAAATAAGATATTAAAACAATTAAAGATAATAAAAAATATATTAAACAGTTAATAGTGTGTGAAAGAGGATATTGTGAAATATTGAACAATAAATGTTCGTGGAATTTTACAAAATAAATAATTTATTATTATTATAATTAAGTATTTGATTATTTCAGAATAAACTGGTACATTTAATTTGTTATTTTATTGAATTCATTATTGAATTTTCATTTGAGTAATTTGGTCCTCTGTATTACTGGTTGTGTTTTATGTCATGGAATAAAATATTGTGAGCTTGTGTGTTAACCACAGACCTTATTTCAAGCATTTTAACCAAAACCTATTCAAAAAACCCATTGACTTTTGGAACATGGGACCAGAAAAACTCTTTTCTGGGTTATAGGACTCATTCCTGTGACACTATCTATTGAACACTTGTTTGGTTAGACTTTATTTCTTAGTTAATATAGTTAAAGTTCAGTTGTATCAAACTGATTAAAAGCCATTAGAAATTTTGCCATAGAGCATCACAAAATGTAAGATTGAATTAATTTTGAAAGGTAATTCAGCATTCTGGTAAATGAGGTGGTGTTCTAATATCCAATATTTCTGTAGTTGCTAATACAATCAGTGAGTATAAAAAAATCCCCCAAAATTTGTTTCTGGTTATAGTTAATGTGTTGTGTGTGTATAATAAGATTTTATGGGTAATTAATACTAAAATATGAAGTGTATTAATAAAAACTGCTCAGTAGCTCTGTAAACTACTTCGAATTTCCTTCCGTTTTCATTTTTACAAAAATAATAATTTGACCTATTTGCTAAATCAAATCAAATTCAGGAAATTAGTTAGTTTAATATGCATTTTTATCAGTTCTGAAAGGCGCACAGCACTATCCTTAACCTTTTCTGTTTTTCCTCACTAGAGAAAAGGTAAGAGCCCAACAGAACACGTCCCAGAAGTCATCCTCAACAACTTTACTACTAGACTCGGTCACTCCATCGGCCGGTTGTTTGCTGCTCTATTTCCTCATGATCCACAGTTTGTGGGCCGTCAGGTCGCCACATTTCACAATCAGAGAGACTTCATCTTTTTCAGGTTTCACAGGTAAATGTTCTCTCATTTGAATAGTTTGAAGGTAAATGAAAATTATGCTGTGTAATCCATAAAGCTTACAGTCATGGCCAAAAGTATTATATATAAATGTTACAACATAAATGTTGTGTTTTTCCCAAATTTGCAGCTTCAGTTGTTGTGGTATTTGATATAAATTGTTTCTAGATTATTGTGCAGCGTGATCAGAGGTATTTTAAATAATTGCAAAAAGCTTCCTTGGCCAAAAAACCCCCACAAAAACCCAAATTGTTGGCCCTGGCACAAAATTACCAGCTAACATCATTTCATTAATCATATCATCAGCACCTGGGAAAATGTGAACAAGTATTAGTCATTTAAAAACACTATCATTCTGATTGGAGTATAAGAGCAGACTGATTGCTATAAAAGGAGAGAAGAAATGCTTCCTGTCGTTGTGTTCTTGTTAGCAATGGTTACCTCCAAAGAAAGACGTGCAGCTATCGAGTGCTTCTCAAACTGAAGGCTGCATCCTAGTAAGGCTGTATATCTCGGCCAGACCCTTCATTCGGCCTGTTTTGAAGTATGTTTCAAGTGTATTTGGGCTGCACGATTAATTGCAATTAACATGAAATCGCGCTTAAACTTATTGCGATTATGAAATTGCAAAGGATGCAATAAAAAAATGTATGCGCATCTTGTCAGTGAAGTGCGACTCTGTGATCAGTAGTAAACACTGCTCAATCTGAAAGCACTGCTAGTTTGAGTCGCTTATAACGTGCATTTGAAAAGGCAAAAGGCATCAAACATCTTTTCAAACATGAGAAGCATTTATGATCCTCTTGTCCAACAAAAGTCTACTAATTTAATAACATGTTTTTACTCCAAACTCACTTCATAACGACAGTTGAGCATCCTTCGATGAGATGATGTGGCTTCTTACACAGAATTAGGCAGTCGTGTATTTATTAGTCATGTTTAATCCATCAAAGTGACTCAATCTTTTGTTTATTGAGCTATAGAGATAGTATGATGCCCATTCTGCGGGGCATATTTGGAGTGTTCGCGTGAGAGCGCCCTCTGGCTTTCAGATGGAGCAGCATTTTCTACCGATCAGCCACACCGCACTGACAAGCTGCGCATAAAATAATCGCAGCCTTAGCCTAATCGCGTGCGGTTTCATTTCGATTATCGTGTAGCCCTAAAGTGTATCCTTCCCCGCAAAGCTTTGTAGACATTGTAATTCACGAAAAAAAAGCAGAAAGTAAATCAGCACTGACCTTGTCCATAATTTTAAGGTTATTTTCCAGTCGTTACCGCGGGGGTGGATACCTCTATGACGTAGTCATGCATGCTTACTAGACCGTCTTATTCTAGTGTTCAATGCGAAGAAGGTTTCTAGCCTGCAAATCCTTCAAAGGACTGGACTAGGAAGGAAACAGCCTCACTAGGAGAGAGGTTCAACTGCAGTGAAGGTGGCTTCAGGATGCCCCAGAGTGCCCAGCAAGCGCCAGGACCATGCAGCTACAGAATCGTGTCGACACCGGTGCAGAGCTTGCTCAATAGTGGCAGCAGGAGTACGGTGTACATTTTAGGACACCCTCAGACCTCAGCCATATGAAGAAAAGTCATCATGCCTCAGACTAAAAGGCTTCAGTCATTGGACAAAACGGCATCGCGTCTCAGGAAAAACAATGTCAGGTGTCAGGTCTCATACAATTAGGCATCAGACGAAACAGCCTCAGACAAAAAGGCATCAGACATAAAGGTATTGGACGAAATGGACTCAGATATATATACTATATATATGGTATACTATTTCCAGTATACCATAGCACGTGAAAAAAACAAACTATAAATAGACTAAATCTACAAATACTTTTGGCCATGGCTGTATTTACAAAGTGTAATATTTTCCATTTAGTTCAGTGAAAAATGCTCTCAACCAGGGTTTGATAGTGCAAGGATTTTCACGAGGGGAGACAGATTTATGTTGCCTGTTATGATCAAATGTATTTCAAATACAAAGTTGATCTACAGAATAGAGACATATGAACACATTCTAGTAAAAATAGAGACCGACAGAATATATAGACTGCTATTTAGAGTGCTTATATTTTACATTCATTAACTGGTAAAAAAAATATTTTCTACATGACTGAATAAACTCATGTGTATCATTCAGGTACATCTTCAAGAATGAAAAAAGAGTGGGCATACAAGAACTAGGACCTCGCTTCACTCTTAAACTTCGCTCCTTACAGAAAGGAACCTTTGATTCAAAGTTCGGGGAATATGAATGGGTTCACAAAGTAAGTTCAAAATCTAACATCTCATTTATGAAGAAGGTTGTTTAAATGTGGTGTAATTTGTCCATTATTTGTGGCTGTCATGCAGTATTAACTCTTTCTTACTATGTTTCAGCGCCATGAAATGGACTCCTGCAGAAGAAAATTCCATCTTTGAGGGACAGACTAGAAACGCAGGATAACTGTTGACGTTCCATAAATATCTATAAAAAAACACCCTTACATTATGAAACGAAATATAAAGTGTTATTGAAACACAAGCTGTGTATTTTCTGTATTATATTGACTTGTATTTTTTGCATTCGAATATTATAACCTGACTGGACAGAAAGATACTTGATTTTTGGTCGAGGCATGACAAATTAAGGCCTGTTTAAAACTTTTTTTATATATATATATATATATATAAAGGTGGGTTATAAAGACAGGTGATTTGTGGTGTTTATGTGAAATTTCAGGTAATTAAGACCGTTATCTTGCTCTGTCTTAATTTTGCTAAACTTAATTTGGCATACACACAATACTTTCAGATATGATAAAATTAACTTGGACAATTTTAAAAATAAGCTGTCATTGTGGACTACTCAATTTGAAATAAATAAATGCTTTCTTACAGTGGTCACTGAGTTTTCAAGGTTTTGCACAAAGTAAACTTTTTATAAAGAAAGATTGAATGCAAGTCTTCAGAGACAGTGGTTGGGCAATTTGGTGTTATAGTTATAAAGTTATGTAAATGAACAAAAAATTAAGTGTTACACACTTGCCGGTTTTGAAAAAGTTTTTTTATGCCACATAAGTAATCTTAAAATATTATTTTGCAAAGTGTATTTATTCATTCATTCATTAATTTATTCATTCAAGTAATATTTTCTGTTAAATCTATACAAAATCTTAATATATTGTAAATTAAAATAAGTATGATGTCATGCATGCACACAAACCAAAAAATAAATCATAATCTATACACACAAAAACACAAACATACAGAACACACAAAGCAATTTTGTAGAAACAAACATAGACCTTGATTCACAGATCTACATAAGAATAACAAATATAAAGATATTAAGGAAAGTGTATGAGTGAATTAACAAATCTGGGGCCTGATGTATAAACTGCTAAGAATAGTCTCATGTCAGGTTAGTCATCAATTGTTTTCTTTAAAAAATTTCATAACTGTTATAAGTTAGTTACCAAAAAAAAAAAACACGTAGATTGGTCTAATTTGATACCGAAAAGTAAGATTGATTTCCCCTACCTACCTGCTAGTTGGTCATACTAGTTCTTAAAACACAGTCTTAACATAATGGCTGTTTATGCAACTGACCTTACATAATATGATACTGTCATGAACAATGGGCCAGATATACGTCTTTATTTTTATTTTTCCCCTCCTATTTTTAAGCAATTAGCATTTCAGGGCACTTATACCAATATTTTTCACATCTAGTTTCTAGAAAAAAACTGTTCCCATCTTGGTAAATATACCAATCACACCAATACATTTTGGCAGTCACTTGTCGCCAACTAGTGGCGTAAAAGTGTAACTGCAGACTGACAGTCAGTCTGAAAAGGCTGCAAACACGCAAGCAGAGTGATGTAAAAGCGAAATAACGTTCTTTATACTTTAATATTAATATATTATAAAACGGTTTAATTTACTATCATTATTATTTTGTTTTTCGGATGG
Organism: Rutilus rutilus; assembly: GCF_951802725.1. Classification (NCBI taxonomy): domain Eukaryota; kingdom Metazoa; phylum Chordata; class Actinopteri; order Cypriniformes; family Leuciscidae; genus Rutilus; species Rutilus rutilus. The sequence goes on from NC_140227.1 coordinate 8,712,134, forward strand.
ATATAATATGGGCTATATAACAGTAGGCTACACGTGTTAATATACTGTAGCGTTCACACAATGTCCTGTACACTGAAGCTCTGGGGGGTTTGTGAGTGTTACGTTCACCCTGGTACCTGGTACTCAAGATACCGTTACTTAGCACTTCACACACCCACACACGCAGTACATTCTCAATGAAATCATGAGATAAATAAATGTGACTATGAGCGGGTTTACTGGCAAGAGGACTGAAATCACAGAGGTATGTTCTATAAATAAAACTAGATTAGACTATGATTTATGTCATTTCAGCAACTAATTCCACTTGCATGTATTGGGATTTTTGTAGTGTGTGATTTTTTTTATTTTTGTTTTATTTCTAATGAAGCGTGTGGAGCTGCATGTGTTTTTTGTACCCGATGATCAGTTTGATCGGAGGTTGAATAAAGTTTCAGCTGAAGCTGTGGACACTTTCATCTCTGCTGGATTTATCAGGTCAGTTATTTTGTCTAGAGTCTGCGGCTATGTGTCACCTTTTACATTTGTGAATTTAATTTAATTTATATATTATAGGCCCTAATAATTATGTGTTATTTATCTTGCCTATAAATCAGTCATTACACAGCAAAAATGTAAAAGGCAACATACCAAATCATTGTTTTAAACAGCAGAACATTTTAAGAATAACAAACCATATTTGTGACAACCTACCTTGACCTGATATTTATGAAAAATACCCTTGTCCTTAGAACACAGTTCAGCTTCTGTTAAAATCTCCCACCATCATTTTGATTCTTGTCTGTAGCCTACTATCTAGTGTATTTTTAATTGCAGAACCAAATTCACTAATGGTCTAATTAAAGAAAGTGTTGAACTTGTGTTTAAAAGTAATGTAAAAAAAAGTTCCTAGTTCCTGATAGGCCAATATATATATGACAACTAAGTTCTAAACTATAGGTTAGAGTTATTAAATATTTACGAATAAATAGATTTTGATCCACAAATAAAGACATAATAATAATTCTAACTCCATGCTGATCTCCCCTACTCAGTTTATACATATTGTAATACATATTGTAAGCTTTTTGTTTCAGAGTGGATTCAGATGTGAGTCTGTCTGATCTTAGATCTGATCTTGGATTATTTCTTGGCCTGGACAGGATCACAGAGAGATATGTTTTTTTAAAATGTGTTGGCAGAAGTTTGGCGCTGGTGAGTAGCTATAATTTCCGTATTTTTTTATTTAGATGAAAGTAGCTCAAATTACTGTAAGCATGTTGGAGTTATTTACAGTACACCACATTAAGCACAAAGTGTAATGATGATGGTGGTTAAAAGTTTGAGTACAAAGTACATAGGACACAGGACAAAATGAAAATACTTCACTCTCAATACAGACAATCAACAATTGCAAAATGTGAATATGCTATGTAGACAGATGCATAGTTTCCATTGTGAAGCAGAATAAAGTTAAAATAAACTGTCACAACTCCTGTAATTTGATCTCAGGTTAAATTCAGACAAGAGGGAGAACTGACAGTAAAATCATTTACTCCACCATTTGTAAGTATTTGTGATATAAAGTTTATTTTATTTGTGGTAATCAGCCGATTTATGCATGATTTCTGTCTTCTTTCCATGACCCCATTAGGCTCCTTTTCCTGAGCTCTACCTTTTACCTGTGGTAGAGAATGACAGTGGCCTTTGCTCCAGCTCTCTGACCTCTGATACTTTAATAAGCAACAGTGACCATTACAGTCACGATTTGCCAAGACCAACATGTGCACCTGGCATGATAAAAGAGCCTATTAAATTCCCCTCAATCAATAAAGGACCTCAGCAATCTGTCCTAATGCAGGATGCAGAGGAGAACGAGAATGATGAAGATGCAGAATCCACTGACACTCCTCATCTAACATATCGTTCACAAGATCAGATGGAACCTGTAAACAAACACCCCGGTATGAAAACACTAAGAATATAAGCACAGGTGCACTCTTGATAATTAACTACTAAGTTACAAGCCTCATTTTTTAAGGAACAATAAGGGTGTTTACATGGCAACGATGTACTAAAAACGGAAGAGTTTTTCCTTTGCATTTTTGAAAAGATAAAAACATTGTCAAAACAGTCCCCGTTCACACGAATCCACAAAAATGACTAAAAATACTGTATTATGCATGCCAGGCCAGTAATAGTAAAGAAACACTATGCGCCTATAGACTGAACACATAATACACGTGCATGACATCACAGTTATCACAAATTTGCATTTTTGTAGTTTCCACAGAGATGATAACGGTATTGTTGTAAAAAAATAAAAATAAAACTTGTACTTTGAAACCCGCACTTTGTGTTTTCAGGCCCCCAAAACACCATTGCCATATAAATGAACTGCAAAAATGCATTAAAAAAATATTTCGTTTTTGTTCCATTTTGTAAAATGCACATATATTTATGCACTACTAAATATTTTTGGATTACACCATAAAACTTGAAACGCAACTCTATTTATAACTAAATATTTACGGAAGTAAATCAGGAGTTAACTGTTTGAATAAAATAGCAGATTGAGTGAATTGCATCAATAATAAAGCTGTTTCACTAAAGATATCTTTAAAGGAGCTACCAAAGATGAGCATAACAGATGTACTTTGCATTATGCAGATTGGATAAATGTCATATAATGTGACTAGGCATTACCTTACAGAGACCTTTATTTTAGATTTCTGCCTTAAGAACAAATGGTACTGCTGGAAAAAGTAGTTAGTTACAAACTAGCTAGTAGTTATTGTAGTAGTTACTCTATGGCCTGAGCTGAACTGGTGTGTCCAGTAAGGGAGAATAATAATCATTTAATACAAATAATTGTATTAATGTTCATTCATGTGTAGTGCAAGTTTCCTGACGAAACCAACCTGATCTCACGTAAAAACTAAACTATGTAACGAGGTGGTGATTTTGTATGATGTGAGTCGTAAAAATCGTTATGATTATTATGATTGTGAACCCTACATATACCCGTCACATGGGGCATAAGCAGACTGTATGAAAACGTACAAATGAGATTGTTTAAATTCATATGAATTAGCCAACAATTAATCAAAACGGAAAATAGGTACAAATTGCGATAAGATTGTGACAAAACATTTTATATAATGTACACAATACTTACATTTTTACTTAAACATTATTGGGTACTTACACTCACCTAAAGGATTATTAGGAACACCTGTTCAATTTCTCATTAATACAATTATCTAATCAACCAATCACATGGCAGTTGCTTCAATGCATTTAGGGGTGTGGTCCTGGTCAAGACAATCTCCTGAACTCCAAACTGAATGTCAGAATGGGAAAGAAAGGTGATTTAAGCAATTTTGAGCGTGGCATGGTTGTTGGTGCCAGATGGGCCGGTCTGAGTATTTCACAATCTGCTCAGTTACTGGGATTTTCACGCACAACCATTTCTAGGGTTTACAAAGAATGGTGTGAAAAGGGAAAAACATCCAGTATGCGGCAGTCCTGTGGGTGAAAATGCCTTGTTGATGCTAGAGGTCAGAGGAGAATGGGCCGACTGATTCAAGCTGATAGAGAGCAACTTTGACTGAAATAACCACTCGTTACAACCGAGGTATGCAGCAAAGCATTTGTGAAGCCACAACACGCACAACCTTGAGGCGGATGGGCTACAACAGCAGAAGACCCCACCGGGTACCACTCATCTCCACTACAAATAGGAAAAAGAGGCTACAATTTGCACGAGCTCACCAAAATTGGACAGTTGAAGACTGGAAAAATGTTGCCTGGTCTGATGAGTCTCGATTTCTGTTGAGACATTCAGATGGTAGAGTCAGAATTTGGCGTAAACAGAATGAGAACATGGATCCATCATGCCTTGTTACCACTGTGCAGGCTGGTGGTGGTGGTGTAATGGTGTGGGGGATGTTTTCTTGGCACACTTTAGGCCCCTTAGTGCCAATTGGGCATCGTTTAAATGCCACGGCCTACCTGAGCATTGTTTCTGACCATGTCCATCCCTTTATGACCACCATGTACCCATCCTCTGATGGCTACTTCCAGCAGGATAATGCATCATGTCACAAAGCTCGAATCATTTCAAATTGGTTTCTTGAACATGACAATGAGTTCACTGTACTAAAATGGCCCCCACAGTCACCAGATCTCAACCCAATAGAGCATCTTTGGGATGTGGTGGAACGGGAGCTTCGTGCCCTGGATGTGCATCCCACAAATCTCCATCAACTGCAAGATGCTATCCTATCAATATGGGGCAACATTTCTAAAGAATGCTTTCAGCACCTTGTTGAATCAATGCCACGTAGAATTAAGGCAGTTCTGAAGGCGAAAGGGGGTCAAACACAGTATTAGTATGGTGTTCCTAATAATCCTTTAGGTGAGTGTATGTCAAGTTATTCATTTCTGTTCAATGCAGACAGACATCTTGCCAAACAGGGTTGTTGTTTTTTTTAAGTAGAAATGGATACACCTGCACAAAAGAAACATTTAAAAAAAAAAAAAAACAGGAACTCTGGAGCTCCAGAGCCATTTGTGGATTCTCATGGACTGGCAAGGTAACCTGATTCTTTTAGCTTCTGTCATTGTTAAATACGTTTAATAGTTAACTATTTATTGGTAATAAATATTAAAAGGATTAGCTCTATAATCAAATATTTAGTTGCCTTTACCCTATGTTTTACATTTAGGAAATTGAATAGGTCTCTGACACTGAAATCAAGTGAAGAAAAAACATATGATGTGGTAAGAGATGATCTTTATTTTTTCTCATATTACATCTGATAAAACCAATAGAGCATCGTTCTAGTCATTCAAGTGTTGTACAGAATGCAGTGTTGTAGTTTCAGAATTTCATCCAGACCACTATTCATGTAGAGAGTTTCTGAAGGTTTAGTAGAGGTCTTTTAGACAAAACAGGAAGTAACGTACCCTCATTTAGACACCATGAGGTTTATAGGCTGAGTAAAATTCCTCACGCAGCTGGCGGTTGAACAGTGTGTTCTGGACATTGTTGTAAGAAGCTTTCAGTGTGGATTTTATGTGTTTTCACAGGTTCTTATGAGTAGACCAACCTCTCCACTCCCAGAGAGCAGTTCTGCACTGTCTGTCTATTCCATGGAATTTTATACACAACATACTACCACTAGTAAGACATGAGCAGTTACTAACAAATGGTGTCATTCTTGTTCTTGAATACCGTATTCAAAAATTTTATGCTTTCAGACAATGAGCTGATAAAGGAAATCAAGCTACTCAAAGAGCAAAGGAAGGAGCTTGAACAAACAAGGCAAGAACTTTTGAAAAAGGGCAGAGAGCTTTTAGCTTTTAACAGACATCGAAGGAACCAAGGTATAATGCCCTCTACAATTAGGCATGTACACTTCTCAACTATCATATGAAATGTTCAAGAACTGTATCTTTAACGTTGTCATTGTCTTTCTGCTTAGCTTCGGTTCACAGACAAATTGCTAATATTCTCCAGATAATTCTCTGACACATTCATAATTCTCTCATCCCTAAATTCATAGTTCTTTCAAAGATGAAAAGGCATCCAGGTCCTAATGCAGCAAAACATTTTACTTTTATGAGGTGGTGATTTCAAATGAATTTGTACTCTGAGATGCGTAACAAAACAAGATTTTTAGAAAGAAAAAAAACGTGAAGGCACACCTCTAACCCCATCCCTAAAACTAACTGTCAGTGTGGTACAAATGAGATTCGCCAAGCATAAAATAGTTACAAATTGTCCTAGGATTGTTTTAAAACATCCCCAAACTATCATACTACCATCAATGTTCTTGTCTGTTACTGTAAAGTTCTTCTTATGAAATGTTTGTATATTATTAGAGTGCAGACCTTTTTTATCTTTTTAGTCTTGTGAAACTTGTTTGGCCTCAGCACCTGGAAAAGCATGATGACAACCTTTGATTGTGTCTTTCTTGGTTTCTCCCTTGCTACTCTGCCATGGATTTCAGTCATGTACTCTAACAATAATAATTAAAAGGTCTTCTAGTATTAGTAGCACGGCAACTTGAGCAATGCTCATTCCCGCTATCTCAGGGAAACCAGGGTTACGTGAGTAACCATAACATTCCCTTTCGATACGGTTCATTCGCACTTATGGGGAACTTAATACAATAGTGCCTTGCTACAAGCGCAGAACGGAAGTCGCTCTGCGAGCCGACAGTTTAGAGGCGCTCAAACTGAGGGCCCCCACGATCAGCTGTATAAAGAGAGGCTCAGACCACAGTCGGAGCCTGCTACATAATAAATAAGTATTTCAGACTGATAACACTCATGTTTGAAGGTTGTTTAGGTTGTAAAATCTGATGAAAGTAGACAGTGAGGACCAGCCAGCCGCCGCACAGATATCTGCGATATAGACTCCGCTGGACCACACACAAGAAGAGACCATACTTCTAGTGGAGTTGGGCCTCACTCCTAAGGGGCAAAACAAGTCCACAGACTTGTAAGTCAGTGATATTGCATCCACAATCCATCTGTTAAGTCTTTGCTTTGAAACCAGCAGCCCTTTAGTGCGGCCCCCAATGCTGACAAATAGCTGCTCTGATTGCCGAAACTGGCCAGAGCACTCATTATACACTCTGAGGACCCTTAAGGGATAGAGTTTATGAGGTGCCTGTTCGTTTTCTGCAACGGAAGAGCCAACAACGCTATCACCTGCGTTATGGACGGGGTAGAAAGCACTTTTGGCATCTAACTTTTCCTTGGCATAAGGACCACTTTACTGTCATTAGGAACGAACCCAAGGCAGGAAGGTTCCACAGATAGGGCCTGCAGATCTCCTACTCACTTGACTGATGCTAAAGCCAATAGGAGAGTAGTCTTAAGCGAGAGTGACCAAAGGTCAGCTGATTCGAGTGGCTCAAAAGGAGGACCTCGAAGCAAGGAGGGCCTAGAGAGCAGTCTTAAGCAAGACTGACTGAAGGTTATAACGCAAAGTTGAAATGTTGTTGCCCAAATAGAAAAACAATATGTGGTGTTGGAGGAAAAGATGCACGAGAGACATGAGATTGCGTATTTTCCCCTGGTTTAATAAAATGAATTAATGTCACACTCATCCGCATACATGGGGATTGAGTGAGGAAAAGCATACAAATAAACATTCAAACAAGCCTGACAGCTCCCATCGAGGGGCCATGCATGCAGGTCTCAACTCCGGCCGAGGGTGCCAAACTGTTCCCCCCGTTTGAGAGTGGAGGTCTCTCCTCAGCAGTAAGGGCCATGGAGGTGCTGACAGCAACTGAATACATTTTGGTAACCAAGGCTGGTTCTTGGCTTGGCGTGGCCCTTCAGCTGCAGAGCTGTCAGCGCTGTTGTTCCGCTGCTAGTTTCCACGGGGAGACGAGTTGAGAAGAGCGGTTTCAGTCTTCAGAGCAGCGAGATGATCTTCGCACTGAAGGAGAAAGATTCTGACCAACGGCGTTTCTGTGTGACTAATATAGGAAGTGAACCCCTCCCTTTCTGGCAGGCTGAAATGCCATTTGTCTGTGACATGAACCAGTCAGGCTTCAGGATACCGAGAAAAGAGGGGTTTTCCCCACAAGGATCAGATAAAATCTGACACAATGCGAGTGAACCGTATCGAACGGGAACCACTCACCATCATGAAGGTGGGGGAAATTATCTTGGTTACATTGTCATGATCATCACTAGAAGGCTTTTGAGCAGCAATAGATTTGGGAATTTTGTGGCATTATAATTGCACGTGTCAAAATTATGCAAGGAATATAATCTTGAACAACTAAAACTTTGAGTCTGAGAGCTGGACAGTCAATAACACTTTATTTTGATAGTTCACTTTAGACATTCTACTTACTAGAAGTAACTTTGCAACTTCATGTCAACTACCGGTCAGAGTATTAGTTGACTAACAACTAATTGTTAGTCTGTTACTGCTAACAAATAATTGTATTGGTCCCCCGAACAACAGACATTCTACTAACTACAAGTAACTTTGCAAGTATGTCAACTTTATTTTTCTCTAACCCTAACCTAACAGTCTAAAAATACTAATGAGTTACTTGACATGTAGTTGCAAAGTTCCTAAATGTCTAAAGTGGAACGAATAATGTGTAACTGAAAAGTTTACTGTAAAATTTTATTGCTGAAGTTATATGAATAGAATATACTGTATGTTATAAAAAATATGGGTAACACTTTATTTTGATGGTCCCCTTTAGACATTCTGTTGCCTATAAGAAACATTCCACCTACATGTCAACTAACTCTCATTATAGTCAGTAGAATGTTGGGGGACCATCAAAATAAAATATTAGCCAATTTTAAACACAGTCTACTCAACTTGAAACAATACTCAACTAATACTCTGAGAGTTAGTTAACATATAGGTGGTAATTTTCTTATAGTCAACAAAATGTCTAAAGGGAACCATCAAAATAAAGTGTAACCAAAATGTGTTATATATTCAATGATCTTTCTGTCTTCATAGAAGGTATTTTAGAATTGCAGTCTCTCTTAAATCTGACAGATTTCATGTTTGTGAAATGAGTGTTAAGTTAGGTTAGGGTGTATAAATTATTATTTTTTGTTTGCCTCTAAAGCACGTGACAGGTGGAAGAGGCAATATTTTGACACTAAGAAGGCAACAACACTTCTGGAGGACACGCTAAAGAGTCTACAACTGGAACTTCACACCTTCTACAGTAAAATGCTACAACAACTCCAAGCCAGAGATGGTGCAAAACGACAAATGCAAGCAAAGAAACAATCAAGCACAAAGTTGAAGGTAGATTAAACATTTTCTTACTCTTATACTGACTAAATCATTCTTCATTTGTAAAACTCCTCAACAGGGAAGAAATTGACAATTTCTTTCTTATTTTAACCCTCGATGGTGTATCGTCATTTATAAATGATGCAGAGAAAATAAATTGCATTTAAAATACAGTAATATTCCACCAATGAAATTATATTTTAGTATTATCATATGACATCCCCTTCAGCCAATAACATTTTAATATTTGTGCCATGTGCTTGACATTTTTGGCAACAAGGAAGGTGACATGCTGTCAGTGAGTTCATTTTATTGGAAATACATATCCTTTTTTTTTTTTTTTTTAATGTTACATCCAAATGTCTAAATGTCTGTTCTAAAGTGTTGGGAAATTTTTAATGCACATTTTGTAAAAAAGTACTTTTATGGGATAAATATTTTCCATCTTAATTGTTCATTACTGGCAGGCAGTATAATAGCCTTTTTGCCTTTGCTGGAACCAGCTTCCAGAGGAGATCAGATGTGCTCCTACTGTAGTCACATTCAAATCCAGACTCAAAACACATCTGTTTAGCTATGCATTTACTGAATGAGCACTGTGCCAATGTTCGTCCGACTGTTTGTACTGTATTTTATTTTGTATTCTTCTAAACTGTTTTAACTATTCTTATTTCTTTTTATTATTTTAATTTCTTCTATGTAAAGCACTTTGAATTGCCATTGTGTATGAAATGTGCTATATAAATAAACTTGCCTTGCCTTGCCTTGCCTTTGTTTTAGGTTGATGTTAGTAAGTTTTATAGAAGACAGAGAGAAAAAGCTGTACCTTTTCCAGAAAGTATTGGTGATAGTGACGGCAGTGCATCAGAAAATATGGTCATCGTAGTAAGAAAGGAAAGAGTTGAAGATCAAGCAGGATAGAAGCAGTGAGATTGATGGCAGAGATGAAGAATATACAATAAGTCATAGATTACTGTGGAAGCCCAAAGAAAATGCATTTGAATGTTTGTGAAGTTTCAGACAATTTGCAAAAACATTTTACCCGGACAATGTCAGTTATAGATGACAGCATCCTAAAAAAAGGTCAAAGGTCAACTGTAGATTAATTATATTATATATATATATATATATATTAGCAGCTGTGATTTCATAATTAGTCTCATAGAGGGTTAATATTTTGATCAATTAAAGCAAAAACATTGTGCTTTGTATTTACAGAATGATCTGATAATCCAGATTATGACGGAGTGCAGTGAAATTGATAATCTGAGGAAACAAGTGGATGATGCTAAAATGAAACTGGCTACAGAGATCAAGGTACTAAAGAGACATGTCCTGGTTAATTCTATTGTTAGTTTCAGCACTTTATTTCTTTATGTTTCTTTATTTGTCTAGTTGAGAAAGCAAGCTGCCACAGAACTACCGGCCCTGAGAGCAGAACTGATGCAAAAGAGAGCTCAGCTTTAAAGAAACACAGAATACACATATATGTGCTTAACATTAGATTTCTTAGAAATTAGATTTGTTGTGATTCAACCTTCAATGAAATAATGAAATTGTGTATAAAAGACTTTTAACATTTACATAAAGCACAAAAGATAGTATTTAAGAGATTTGACAGATATTGTTTTGCAGTTTGAGTAATGTGTAAATGCTATATCTGCTTCCTGGGTTTAGTCTGGCTGTTTAAAAATGAATTATGTAATTCCTGCACCATTCATGACACCAAATGACCTTAATGAGTTTCTGAAAAAGAATGAGTTTCTCAAACACTTCCTCTGTCCTCTGAGATGGTTAAGCCTAGGATGTAGAGCAATGGTTTGAAAGCATCACAGTGTTTATACATTTTGGGGAAAACAACCTTTGAATGACTGACTTATCATTAATTGCATGTTAAAATGGGTTTTAACATCCAAAAAATTACATACTTCACCTTTAACATATTAACTACACAAATCATTATTTTCATAATTTGTAAAAATTACCTCAAATTAAAAAAAAAGTCTCAGAGAATTGAGCTGTCAAGAAAAGCAAACATAGTGCTTTAGGATCATTATGCTGATTTAGGATCATTTGCAGTATTACGTTTGGGAAATTATGTTCATGCAAATGATTACATGTAATAAATGTGTCGATGTCCATTAAAATTCAATTAAATATAAAGTTTTAGTAGGCTTGCTGACAAGGAATGTGTTATTTATTCGGTTTATGATACAACAATCAAATTAATCATAAATATGACAAATATTTATGGTAAGCACTTCTTCAGTCACTCAGACCTTGTGTGAATATTGACAACAAGAGACAGCAGAATCCTATAAGGCAGCAGCAGACTCCCTGTGTACTTTGGGTATTAGGGCGTTCCACATGTCCACAGTCTGTTGCTTGGCGGTTGGATCACTGCTGTAGTCCAGGAGATTTCCGTTCCACATTCCGATTCCTTTCAGACCATGTTGAGACACATAGGCAGCTTTTAGAGCAATACTTTCTGGGTCATCATACCACACCTGATGGACCTTGCCTTCTGTGTCCTGTAAATAAAAATCGTATGCATTTTAGGGAAAATATAACATGTCTGTCTAAAATACATTGACTCATATAAACTCAATATCCCTCGTATAAAGATGAATAAACATTGATCACTGATATTGCATTATGTTTGAAAAGGTTAATTTATACTGTAGTAAATATTGTGATAAAACATTTAGAATTAATACTGTACCTTGTAATTATAATATGGAGCTCGCTGGTTCTCATCCCACAGTCTTCCTGATATTGAGCTGTTGATCTGTTTCATCATGATGCTGTAGGGAATTTGTTTCCCAGATGCATCACTACATGGAGCCCCTCTGAATGGCACTTTTGGAATTGTACATATTCCATCCTGTTAGAATAACAAAGAGAGTGTCAAACTGAATATTAGTTAAAACAATTATGACTTCTCTGTTCTATTGTCTAATCTACATAACATTAAATTATTGTTGTAATAACTTTTCTATAACAATTTCTATCTATCTATCTATCTATCTATCTATCTATCTATCTATCTATCTATCTATCTATCTATCTATCTATCATCTAATCTACATAACATTAAATTATTAACAATTTCTATCTATCTATCTATCTATCTATCTATCTATCTATCTATATATATATATATATATATATATATATATATACAGTGCAATGCATAAGTGAATACACCCATGCTAAAGTTGACTAAAAAGAGGAATAAAAAATCATATTTTGGAAATTGAACTTAATGCCTTAATTTAAAAAATTAGGAAAAATCCAACCTTTAAGGACACCATACGATACACATTATACATACGATAATGTATCGTAAATAAATAAATGTTCTTCCTTAAAATACATGGTGCATAAGTGAGTACACCCCTATGTTAAATTCCCATAGAGGCAGGCAGATTTTTATTTTTAAGTATTTTTTTAAACAAAATTTTAGGATACTATGCATCCTGATAAAGTTCCCTTGGCCTTTGGAATTAAAATAGCCCCACATCATCACATAGCCTTCACCATACCTAGAGATTGGCATGATTTTATTTCAGTTAGCCTAAAAGCTAGTTTGATTTGCATTGAGAGATGATCTTATGGAAAGTACCCCATGCCAATCTCTAGGTATGGTGAAGGCTATGTGATGATGTGGGGCTATTTTAATTCCAAAGGCCAAGGGAACTTTCTCAGGATGCATAGTATCCTAAAATTTTATTTTTTTAAATACTTAAAAATAAAAATCTGCCTGCCTCTATGGGAATTTAACATAGGGGTGTACTCACTTATGCACCATGTATTTTAAGGAAGAACATTTATTTATTTACGATACATTATTCATTCACAAAGAAAATTGGTGTCCCTAAAGGTTGGATTTTTCCTAATTTTTTAAATTAAGGCATTAAGTTCAATTTCCAAAATATGATTTTTTATTCCTCTTTTTAGTCAACTTTAGCATGGGTGTATTCACTTATGCATTGCACTGTATATACATACATACATACATACACACACACACACACACTGAACAAAATTATAAACGCAACACACAGATCTAAGACTTTTTCTATGTACACAAAAGGCCTATTTCTCTCAAATATTGTTATCAAATCTGTCTGAATCTGTGTTAGTGAGCACTTCTCCTTTACCGAGATAATCCATCCACCTCACAGGTGTGGCATATCAAGATGTTGATTAGACAGCATGATTATCGCACAGGTGTGCCTTAGGCTGGCCACAATAAAAGGCCACTCTAAAATGTGCAGTTTTACTGTATTGGGGGGTCCGAAAACCAGTCAGTATCTGGTGTGACCACCATTTGCCTCATGCAGTGCAACACATCTCCTTTGCATAGAGTATATCAGGTTGTTGATTGTGGCTTGTGGAATGTTGGTCCACTCCTCTTCAATGGCTGTGCGAAGTTGCTGGATATTGGCAGGACCTGGAACACGCTGTCATATACGTCGATCCAGAGCATCCCAAACATGCTCAATGAGTGACATGTCCGGTGAGTATGCTGACCATGCAAGAACTGGGATGTTTTCAGCTTCCAGTAATTGTGTACAGATCCTTGCAACATGGGGCCGTGCATTATTATGCTGCAACAGGAGGTGATGGTTGTGGATGAATGGCACAACAATGGGCCTCAGGATCTCATCACGGTATTTCTGTGCATTCAAAATGCCATCAATAAAATGCACCTGTGTTCGTTGTCCATAACATGTGCCTGCCCATACCATAACCCCACCGCCACCATGGGCCACTCGATCCACAACGTTGACATCAGCAAACCGCTCACCTACACGACGCCTTACACACTGTCTGCCATCTGCCCTGTACAGTGAATTGCACGCTCCCTCAAATCTTGCGACATCTGTGGCATTGTGCTGTGTGATAAAACTGCACATTAAAGAGTGGCCTTTTATCAGAGATCAGAGAACAGCAGCACTTGAGCGTACAGCGATCCCATTCTCCGTCTTCATTAGTTATAAGTGTTAATTCATTATTATATTATTAGTAACAGAAAGACAAACACTATAATACTTTCTCATTTACCATCAGCAAATGCACATTTATATTATTTAAATACATTTTTGAATATGTAATAAACATTTAATTTCACAAATCTTGCAGACTTAGTCGAACCCAGCTGTCAGATATTCTGAAGTGCGCATTTGTAGCCTGCAAGAACGTGTTCGTTGCGTGATGGTTGGTCCATGTTAATTAAATACGGACAGGAGAGTTCAGTTTCACTGGAGACGCACGGTTACCCTCAATTACCCACTCTGTCATACAATCATGTCATTTTCACTGTGTGTGCTATATGTCAAATTAGTGTTACCTTTATATGAAAAAAAAATAAAACATAATAATAATTCCTAGTGCACACAAATCCTGTTGGTTACAGTGTTTACTTCCTTTTTATTCATATTTTTTCATACACTTTCTTTATTTGGATATATATTAATATTTATACATAGGCATTATATCGACCATCAGCCACCCTGCTCTCTAAGATATCGGCATTGGCATCAAAAAAACAATATTGGTCAACCACAACTATTCATCACAATTCAGAATATACTTATATGTGTTTGTATGTTAGGCCCAATCCAGTCTCAACAGAAGTCCTAATCAGTCCTGCGAAATGGCACAATTGTCATATGATCTAGGTTGTAAAAAACTTACAATCTAAACCTCACCATAAAAAAAAACATAAAAGTCATACACTTTTGTACAACCTAAGTTTCGTACAATTTCGACATCAGTGGTGAAAGAAATCACAATCGCTGCAGGTGCAGAAGATGATATGGTGCCAAAACAAGGAGGGTTGTTTACGAGTATTTAGAAATGAATGCTACATTCAATGAGAAGTGATAAGCAAATCACAGTGGCTACTCAAAAAGGAATTATAATTTCACCCTTTTCCCAAAGCAAGTCCTTTGCCAACTTTGTTGAGAAAGCTGACTTTTTCAGATTGGTGTTTACCTACCAATTGATTTGACATGTTTATTAGTTTATTGCATTACATCGCATTGGCTATATCGAAAAGCCCTAGTACTGCATGTCATTTTCAATAAAGTACTGAAAATAATGAAAATAAATTGCTTACCACTGAAAAATGTAGGCAGCTGTAGTCATAACCATACCATGGAACACCCATCACAAGTTTCTTTGACTCTATGTTCATGCTGATGTATTGATCATAGGCTGAAAGACATATGTCTTAACTTCAGGTGTGCATTTTGAAATGGAAACATAAAACATAATTTATAATGTTATGGTCAAACCAACATCTTGGTTACTATTATAACCTCCATTCCCGGATGGAGGGAACTAGACATTTGCATGAGATCAAATTTTCAAAAACCAAATAGACTCATTTTTTTATTTTTAAATCACTTACCTGCCAATGTCTGATTGAAGGGGCTATTGGCCATGGCTATACAATCACCCCAGATCTGGCTTTGCTCATCATAGGACATAACAAACAAGAGATCACATGAATCGGCAATGGCAAGGTAATCATAGCAACGCTTATCGATGCATTTGGGCGACCAAGCCACATCAAATGATACCTATGATTCAAGATGAGAAGACAGTATGTCAGGGGCTTTGAAAGTGCTTATATGACATCATTGTCAGATGTGCTGTTTTACCTGAGAGCCTGGGATCTCTGTGTGAAAACTTTCAGTGGTTTCCTTGACGAGGGCTGTCAAAGCATAGTATTCAGGGGAACCGGTCTGCACTGCCTGCTCAACGTCTAGGTTTATTCCATTCATAAACTGACTCTTTGCCAGCTTGACCTTTGCCTGGATCCAAGCTGTCCTATTTACTGGATCCACAATATCTGTGAGTGGTACATCTCCTGTGAAGAACATTTCATCAATCATGTCAATTTGATCAGTGATCAAGTCACTTTTACTATGGCTCATACTTTGGGTTAGTGATTTGAAGAAACCCCCAACCTTAAGTATTGAACTTTGGCACATTTATTCCCCTAGTACCCTTTCTGCTAAAGGCAAGAATGATACCCCAATGTGGCTTCTTGAGAATAGGTGTGTTATTCTTTCTAAGGGTTTGATTTTGGCATAAAACAACAAAACAAGTAAAAAAAATTATCCCATAGACTTATCCCATAGAGGAAGGACCCAGGCCATATCTAAAGACTAGAATATTACAGATAATAGTGGGTGGCTGTTTTGAATTGGGGCAATAAGCAATCAAACGGAATAGCCTATTACACTATAACAACTACATAGAAAATCCCTGGCTATAACACACAATACTCCAGCAACATGGTAGTGGGTTTTGCGAGGGTAAGCGCAACACATGTTGTTAAAAAAAATTTAAAAACATTGTATGATTTGAAATGTACACCGTAAAACTTTGACCTGTAAATTAAAATGTTGCCAGTAATTTACTTTTAATTGTACAGTTCTTTACTGTAATCTACTTTACAGTATGTTACCAAATTAAAACTCGAGTTAACTCATTTCATTTGCAAAAACTAACTGCCTTTAATTGGCCAACTGCCATTCATTTTATAAATTAATATTTATAATGCGCTAATATTGTGAGCATATTATTACTGTGAACTTATTTCATTTGAGTCCACATAAAAATAAAAATAAATGTTTTAAAGGTGTCATGACCCACATTTTGCATTTTTCCACGAGAATCAATGTATGTTATGATTGCCTAACGATTATACACTGGCCGGGAAGCTGATATTTAAAAGTGAAGCGTTTGTTTACCTCAGGGTTTGTAAAATATCCCACGTGCACGCGCACTCAAATACGAGATTTTGATTTCTACCCTGGCTTGACGTCACGACGGTGGAGGATATGCCATATATGGACAGCGCAGCAGGAAGCAAAAAGTGTACAAGTGTACAAAAAAGTAGGTAACAATGCTTGTATGCAAACGAATGACTAGATGATTTTGATATATCTGTCAAATTACAAACACTGCTAGGAGTAGACAAGAGGGAGATTGTGACATTGACACTTTGATGCATAATGTCCACTACAGTGTCAGAGTCAGGATGGTACTTTAGCAAATAAGCCACTTCACTGGACATTAGTGAGTCATCTAATACACTGTGACTCACTGAAAAGTACATAAACATAGTTTTACATATGATGCATTGTTATTATGAAGTTTGCCCTCAACGATAAACAGACAAGAAAATGATACAGCTATATTTTCATAGAATTGTATATTAAATAACTATGACAACATATCATTATTATATTTTTTTTATAGAATAGATAAGGATAGATAAATAAAACAAACAGTCAAGTAATAATAAACATAAAGAAAAACATCTCGTTACATGTCTAAAGAAGAAAATATTGAATGTCTAAATAACCACAACGTGAAACAAGGCAAAAACACCACATGATAGTAAACGTTTATCTCAATAACCGCTGTTAAGCTGATAAAAAAATTACACTACATCTCCGTTACATTTAAATAAAAGGTAAACCTATGCGGGAGAAAATAGCAACAAATGTTTTAGCTCGTTACTGATGTTAATGTACGTCTCAGTCAAAATTATTGTCTTTGCCATTCAGAGACATCTTGATGTAGACGTCCATCCAACAACTCAACATCTTTACTTTCTAGCTCTGGTTCGGAGTCCGGCTCAAACATGTACGGTTGAATCCCATAGGTCGCGGCAGGGTCTGGTTCATTGACAACTTGAGCCATGATGTCAGTTTGTAATGATATGCTAAAGCGCTGTCAACCCCCCTCCTTCCTGCAACCAATCAACGCGCCCCTCATTTGCATTATTATAATGACCGTCCACGACAGCCAAAACATCGCATCAGATCTCGCGAGACAATAATGCCTTTAGAAATAAGGGTCTGAGGAGCTCTGTGTTTATTTTTTTTCCACTTTTTTTTTTTAGAAGTGCCTGAAAGACTATAATAGAGCGTTGGGTATCCAAGGTAACACGAGGTCATGACTCCTTTAAATAAAGTGATTGTCACTGGATCAGCAACAACACGGTCACTGCCTTTTAAATAAAGCAACATGCAGCATATTATCAGTTTCTTGATCTTGTCCTGGACTGAAGCACAGACTCTACTCTTCAGCACAATGGTAACCCACAAAACTCAATTTTACGGTAAACTACTGGCATATATAATGTTTTTTAACTTACATTGTATTACTGTTAAATACATTTCATGGGTGTGTCTTTTTATCTTACACTACAAAAAGAAAAAGTAACATTGACGTAGTATTGTAGTGAGATAATTAAGTGAATATGTAAGTGATTGTTGAGCATTAGTGATGAACATCTGCTGTTAATAAGTAGAATCACTGAAGTAGAAGAACAACAAAAACAGAAAAAAAAGAGAAGAGATGAACAGAAACAAGAACTACAACTGACTTCCAGCCATTACCTATTATTACACTTATTAATAACCAGTTTGACTTAATTTCTGTCATATGTATACAGAAGCTCTTATTGAGAATTAACAGAGGTTTAGATGTTGATGTTTAATTGAAAAGGTTTGTTTTGATGTGACCTTTATGGGTAACAGTGTTTGCTTTAGTTGGGCTCTTGACCCTTGACTTTTTAACATCAGGTTTCTTTTCTCTTTTTTTTTTGGTTGCTTAAAGGAGAACTCCGTTCAATTTTAACATTGAGCTCATTTTTTTGTATTTTTGTATCACTCACATGGCTGGGCACTTGTAATGACACATCAAGGATGTTAAGAGACTAAAAGCAGGTTTAAAAGTTGCCCCATTGAAGTCAACAGGGTGCAAATTTTAAAAAGAGGATAACACGGTGTAGGTAACACCGATTTTTGTCGTTGTTCTCTGTACTGACATCACTCCAAATTTACAAAAAAAATGAGCTCAATGTTAAAATTGACCGTAAAAATTCTCCTTTAAACTGTGTTTTTGCGAAGCACATTTTTTATGGCAAAACAAAATTATGATGATCATTGAATGCTGATATTTATGTATTGATGATGACATAACCATCATATAGTCTCTTGATTCACGATCTCATCCAGAGATCTCATCCCTTATCAAAAGGATTACATTATTAACTCATGTAAATTTTACATTACCACCACTGTGAAACTACAGCATAAGTTCCAACAGCAATCAGTTATAATTTAAAAAAAATAATTTTCTAAAACACATCATAAAAAAAATAACTAGCTACAGTATAATTTAGACACACAAATATCAAAATCAGCACATGAAACTCAACAATGGTGGCAATAAAAAAGAACATTCAGCTGCATAATTTAATCATGCTGCAGTGCATGTTCAGAGTTTTGTTCTATGCTGGCAACCGGCATGCATTGCGACATGAAACTTGATTGTCACCATTGTTGAGATTCCTATGCTGATTGTTGATGTCTGTGTGAGTTGATTTTTGATTTCACTGTTCTTCAAAATGACCTATTATTGAAACATTACTGGATCTCATGCTGTAGAATCACAGAGATGCTATAATCAATAAATATAAAATTAAAATACACATAAAATCAAAGATTAGACACAGGAGGAGATCGGTGAATCAGAAAGTCCAAGACGATTATGGCATCGTCACAACAGCCAAAAACACCTGATCAACTTCCTCTTGGCTTTTGAAAAAAATGTGCTTAATAAACTCACTGTACTACAGCAGCCAGAGAAAAACAAATGAGCCCAACTAAAGCAAACACTTATCACCATAATAATAAACAAACTTTATTATTTTCAATAAAACATCAACAACTAAATCCCTGTTAATTCTCAACAGGAACTTAGCCTAATGGTAAACTGGAAGTCAGTTGTAGTTCTTGTGTTTCTCTTTTTTCTCCTCTTGTTTCTATTTCCTTAAGTGATTCTGCTTATCAGATGTTTCATCAGTGTCTGAATTCACTCACTTCTTTTCATTCACTCTGTCAAGTGGACTATATTAGTAATCTATTGTAGGGAATGGTGAATGAGGGGTGTGGTTTGGAACAGCCTCTGAGTGTCGACTTTGAGTGCTGTTAATTCCCAGTATATTCCTGTAGGCTATTTTCTCGAAAATGACAAAGATTGCCCAGAATGCATTATTTTCTACGGTATATTACTGTATTAATTGAAAATGGTATGTTACTGTCAGAATTTGGCCGTTTTTTACAGCAAGGTTTTACAGTGTAGGCTACAAAATGCTTATAAAAGACTTTGCTATTATGTCCAGTCAAACCCTACCTTTCAGGACCAATCGAGCTCCTTTAGAGTGAGCATAACACATGAGTTCAGCATCATATTGCCCAAAAGCTGCAACTGTTGTAACTTTCGTCCAGTCATAAAACCTCCAAGCCTTTTTCCCAACATCAAATACAAAAACCTGGAAAAGATGCATTAACTGTTTGTGTTAGACAGCTTTCTAGAATAAAGATAAGAGTTTTTTTGTTTGTTTTTTTATAAGAGATTATTGTCTTTATCACGATACATTATTATAATCAGTGTATTTTACTAACCAAAAAAAAAAAAAATGAAGCCCCTCCTTCCGAAATACAAAATGTGCTGCGATAGGTTAGCTGGCCCAGTGTGTTGTGATTGGCAGTGCTTAGCACGTGATCGGGGAATGTCCCGCCCCTCCTTAATTCATCCCATTCTTAATCTGTAAGGTTTAATATGGAGTTGGCCCACCCTTTGCAGCTATAACATCTCCAACTCTTCTAGGAAGGCTTCCCAGCAAACACAGAACGTTGGCACAACGTACCCAACCTTCTAACAACTTTTTAACAACATGGCCAAAAGGTTTCTATAACTACGTTGTGTGGTGAAGGTTGTTACAGCGTTGTCACAATGTTGACATTGAACCACCGTTCAGGGCCATCGCTTAAGGTTGTGCCTAGGGTGTCTGGACAACCACTGGACGACATATGTACTTGTCACTGCCCTGAAGCGCAAAAAAAACTTTTAAATTTCAACTGACCATTGGGCCGTCTCTCATTCTTCATCGAGCAATCCATACGTGAGAATTGCGTTTAATTTACCTCAGCTAAATAAGATACGTAATAATTCAAACACAACCTACAACTTCCTTGTCTAATGTGACATTTATTTGAACATCTTCTGGTCAGGTAAATATTTAATAACTTTATGCCAAAAGTATGAAGCCAAAATGACTTTAATGAGGAGTAATTGATTTCAGCACATAGCCTAGCCTACTTGTTGCACGTTAATGCTTTTTCCTTTTTTTTTTTGGAAATGCACAGAGAAAAAATATTTTTGTAACTGTTTATTTTTTCCTTTCATTTGTCATCTCATTCATTTCTTTGCAAAATTTTCTCATGTCTGCTCATGCTAGTTAACGTTAATCCACTCCCTGTTTTGTTTTCTCACAAATGTATGACTTTTGGAAGTGCAATTTGATTACCATATGCAGTTTTAATAAAGTTGAATTAGGTAACCTTCTATGTCATTTTTACTCTTCAAAGTGTACACTTGTTAGGCCCATAAATAATAACAGGGATAAACAATATTTAAAAAGTATATAATTTTTTAACATATGATGAAAAAAAATCTATCGGGTTGAGGTCAGGACTGTGCAGTCCAGTCAAGTTCCTCCACACCAAACTCGCTCATCTATGTCTTTACGGACCTTGCTTTGTGCACTGGTGTGCAGTCATGTTGAAACAGGAACATCCCCAAACTGTTCCCACAAAGTTGGGAGTTGACCATGGAATATTTAGTAGTGAGAAAATTTCACGAATGAACTTATTGCACAGGCGGCAACCTATCACGGTACCAAATTCACTGAGCTCCTGAAAGCGACCCATTCTTTCACAAATGTGTGTAGAAGCAGTATGGAGGCACAGGTGCTTGATTTTATACAACTGTGGCCATGGAAGTCATTGGAATACCTGAATTCAATTATTTGGAGGGCTGTTTATTGTGTATGTCCTTGGCTGAACTTTACCATAGTCCAATATTACATTAACATTATAATAATAATTTTAAATTAGGAATGCTTATCAAAACTTAAATAAAGAACACAAAACATAACTTTTTCTGCATCATCAAAATCCATAAATTCAGTCCTGTCACAGCAAGGTCAGTCCTGTCTCGCAGGAAATTATGACACAAAAATGTACTAATTGAGGAAATATTGATGAATTAATCTATTTAACTGTGTAGATGAAGGTGGGGGTATATATCCACTTCTATGTTTTGTAAAAATCTCCTATGTAAAGGTAGTTATTTTACAACTATATGAGTGCCTGGCGGGTATTCTGTGATTTTGTTGACCGAAAAGTTACTTATATTTTTTAAAGGAATTAGAAAACCATGTTAGATACAATCAGGGACATGTGATCAATAAGAAAATGCTATTTATTTGTATCAAAGAAATTAATTAGGAAACAATTCTAGCATATACAAATTTGTCTGTGACAGGGCCTGACATTTTAGGGGTGAAATGCATATAAAAATGTATTTTATTCAATCATAAAAACATGCTGAGATGGCATGATATGTGTTTCTCATAGTTTAACATATCCTCCATATGACTCAACATTCAGATTTAAGAATACGATTTTTTTTTTTTTTTTTTGGAAATGTATGTTTCTGGTAGAATGTCCCTTGTATTACCTTAGTTTCCAGCAAATGTCATGATTAAATGGTGGATATAACATTGTATCTATAATGTATATTTAAAAAAATAAAATAAAATAGGCTACCACTCTGATATGTTCTGTGAAATCCGTGCTTGCAAAGTCTGTGCATGAAATCCATTCTGCATGATCCTCTAACATTGTCGGGGTCTGAATCAGGCTCGAATTGGTTTGAAATTGAGGCCATCCTCAATATTTACACTGGATAAGAATTCGCAATTATGGAGGGCGGGACATTCCCCGAACACGTGCTAAGCACTGCCAATCACAACACACTGGGCCAATAATGTAATAATGTAAAATATGTAAAAAATAATTAATTTTTTGACCAATCAATCATGAAAACATATCCTAGTACACTCCAAAAGCAAAATCAAAACTTTGTGAAAGGGCATAATAGGACCCCTTTACATTTATTTAAGTTTTTTTTTTTTTTTTTTGTCTGAGTAAAATACACTGATTATAATAATATATCGTGATAAAGACAATATCTTTAAAAAAAAAAAACTAAAAAAAAACTCTTATCTTTTTTAAAGTTAATGTGCATGTAAAGGCAAACGTCCCAAAACTTTTGTCAATATAGAGTATAATAAGGACTTAATTCATTAGAATACATTTAAAGTGTAATGTCTATTTTCAAATAACGTTTTACTATGGCATGCATTAAATAGGCTACACTGTAAAAAGTGAACAGTTGGATCAACTTAAAAGAATTACTTCAATTGGTAACACCTAAAGAAATTAAGTTTTCTCAACTTAAATTATCACGTTTTCACGATAAAAACTTAATTACAAAAAAACGTCAAAAAAAAAACAATTCTAGTAGGCCTACGTAAAAAAAAAAAAAAATCCGTAAAAAAAAAAAAAAAAATTATAGTATTTCGAGATTAAAGTCGAAACGTTTCGAGAATAAAGTCGAAACGTTTAGAGAATACAGTCTTCTATAGAAGTTGCGTGTGTGTGCATTCATAACGGCGCGCGTCCACTGGTGGATAGGGCGTGTTTCCAATTCTGAATTTTGTGTGTGTGTGTCTGTGTAAATAAATGCACTTGTGAAGTCGAACTGCCTCGGACATGGATCTACAGAAAATAGTAGCTTTTTACTTTTATCTGGGCTTTCAACAAAAAGAAAATTCGAGGTGCCAATCTACCAACATGCATTATCATGGCGTCGCCTATAGAGACGAGCACAGACTCCGCCGGAGTAGGTTCACAATCTGATCGCAACTGTATGTGGCAGTGTTTTTGACGTGTTTTCGTGCTCGTCTATAATAGGCAACACTATCTGGGTCGAGAACACTTAACAGTATCCGCGCTGATTCCCTCTTCACCGTTCTGGATACATTTTAGGTGCATCATTCTGTATCCAATCATTTGGCCGGATCCCGTTATTTCCTCAGATATAAAGCTGGCTACCTCCATCCAGTCTGAAAAGTGTTTTCGCCTGTAAAGTCTATTCCGGCGCAGTATATTTTGTAACGTCCTAAAACAAATGGTAATGCCATGTTAGATTAGCACCTTTAAAAATATTACGACTTTATTCTCGAAACATTTCGACTTTAATCTCGACACGTTTCGACTTTAATCTCGAAACATTTCGACTTTATTCTCGAAACATTTCGACTTTAATCTCGAAATGATAGCATTTTTTTTTTTTACAGAACTTTTTTTTTTTTTTTTTACAGATTTTTTTTTTTTTTACGTTGCGGTTCGACTTTAATCTCGAAACGTTTCGACTTTAATCTCGAAATTATAGCTTTTTTTTTTCAGATTTTTTTTTTTTTTTTACATTGCGGTTCAGGGCTTCCATAGAATTCAGCCTTGATCAATGTCAGCTTCACCTGGGTCAAATTATGTCACTTTCTCTGAGTCACACCCTTAAAGGCGTATTTCACACATTTTATTTAGTTTTATGTAAACATGACAGGACTGACCGAAAACATGGAGACAGTTGTAAAATAATATTTATTTGTAGAATTTATATAGAATTTCATGTTTTTGATCAATTGATGTGAATGATAACAGCTTAAACTTGTTATTGGTGGAGTTTTTTTCTAAATAACAGTTTTTAGCATAACAAAACTATGAAAGCTGTAGCTCCAATTTGGCTGAGGACAAGGACATGGACAGGATGTGTAATTTTCAAAAGTGTTTTTAATAAAGAAAGAAATATCTGAGAACCTAATGAATGAGATATCCCCAACACACACACACTATGGCAAGCCGTTTTAACATTTAATCATTTAAACCGACTAGTCTCTATTTTCATGCTACTAGTACTTATTTTTTAGATACTAGTATCTATTCCATTAAGTACTAGTACTTATTCATTAGCTACTAGTGCTTATTCTTTAGGTACTAGTGCCTATTCTTTAGATACTAGTGCTTATTCTTTAGGTACTAGTACCTTTTTAAAGATAGTACTTATTCATTAGATACTAGTTCTTATTTATTAGATACTAGTACTTATTCCAATAGCGACTAGTTCTTATTTATTAGGTACTAGTACTTATTCATTAGATACTAGTTCTTATTTATTAGATACTAGTACTTATTCATTAGTTACTAGTACTTATTATTAGAGACTAGTACTTATTCATTAGATACTAGTACTTATTCCAATAGTGACTAGTAATTATTCTTTTGTTACTAGTAACAATTATTTAATTTTTTTGCCATTGACTTCTATGGGGATCTGTCATTCAGATATCAACTATTCAGTTCTGACTAGTATGTATTCCAATTGTGACTAGTACGTATTTATTAGATACTAGTAGTTATTCATTAGGTACTAGTACTTATTTTTTAGATACTAGTACCTATTACTAGATACTAGTATGTATTCAATAAATACTAGTACTAAGTCATTAAATAGTAGTACCTATTAAATAGATACTAGTACCTATTAAATAGATACTAGTACTTATTCATTAGCTACTAGTACTTATTCAATAGATACTAGTACTTATTCATTAGATACTAGTACTTATTCATTTGATGCTAGTACCTATTAATTAGCTACTAGTACTTATTAATTAGCTACTAGTACTTATTCAATAGATACTAGTACCTATTTATTACATACTAGTATTTATTCCAAATGTTACTAGTAAGATTTTTTATTTTACTAGTAAGACTTTTAATTTAACTCTCCAGTGGCCGTTCTGACTAGTCATAACATAAGACGAGTAAAAAAGCAGTTGTGACTAGTAAAATAAGAATAGTTACTAGTAGCAATTACAAAAGATACTAGTGTCTAATAAATAGGTACTAGTATCTATTGAATAAGTACTAGTAGCTAATTAATAAGTACTAGTATCTAATTAATAGGTACTAGTATCTAATAAGTACTAAAGAATAAGTACTAGTATCTATTGAATAAGTACTAGTAGCTAATGAATAAGTACTAGTATCTATTTAATAGGTACTAGTATCTATTTAATAGGTACTAGTATCTAATGACTTAGTACTAGTATTTATTGAATACATACTAGTATCTAGTAATAGGTACTAGATTCTAAAAAATAAGTACTAGTACCTAATGAATAACTACTAGTATCTAATAAATACGTACTAGTCACAATTGGAATACATACTAGTCAGAACTGAATAGTTGATATCTGAATGACAGATCCCCATAGAAGTCAATGGCAAAAAAAAAATATATTTGTTACTAGTAACAAAAGAATAATTACTAGTTACTATTGGAATAAGTACTAGTATCTAATGAATAAGTACTAGTATCTATTTAATAGGTACTAGTATCTAATGAATAAGTACTAGTATCTAATAATAAGTACTAGTAACTAATGAATAAGTACTAGTAAATAAGAACTAGTATCTAATGAATAAGTACTAGTATCTTTAAAAAGGTACTAGTACCTAAAGAATAAGCACTAGTATCTAAAGAATAGGCACTAGTACCTAAAGAATAAGCACTAGTAGCTAATGAATAAGTACTAGTACTTAATGGAATAGATACTAGTATCTAAAAAATAAGTACTAGTAGCATGAAAATAGAGACTAGTCGGTATAAATGATTAAATGTTAAAACGGCTTGCCATACACACACACACACACACACATATATTTTACATTACATTACATATATACTGTATATATATATACATAAAACAGCATGCAGCAGCAGTAATTGGTGATGATGAATTATAGTGAGTGAATAAGCTAAAAAAATATGGACAAGTTAAGATATAAAGCAGTTAAGTTTCTTTCTTGGAACTGCCACAGAGAAGCTCTACTAACAGTGACCCTCAACAAAGGACAGATTTAGACACTGAATGTCACAAAATGAACGTACTAATGATCTAGCATAATATGTTTGCAAATGCCACTTGGTTTGCTATTTTGTGTCCGTATTTAACGCCATCAGCTGATCGCTGGATGGGTCCAGTGAACTGTCACTCACCTCAAACGCCGGTTGGGATCGAATGGGTTGACAGAGTTCCTCTCGTGCACATGGACAAAAGTTGGACCACGCCTGTGCGGACAAAGTCAGCGCGAGGAGAAACACAGAGATCTGCATTGTATGCTAAAATATATGTTAAAACCGAGCGGCAACCTCCCCGTCTCTCTCTTGAAACCAACACGGAAGTGAGTTAAACTGCAATTCATTGACTGGCCGCTTGGCCTGGCTGCAGAAGTGAGTCAAATCTATATCTCCCTCATGTTAAAATTACCAACTTTACAGCAGAAAAAAATGTTTACAGCCTGGATCTCTATGTGGCTTTGGTCTATACAGCTAATTTTGCCCTTCATAACAACTGTGAGGGGGGTGAATTATTTTATAACTCGTCCGTTTAGTTGATTAATATTTAAATTTAAGGGTGTGGCCAGTGGCCACTTGAGTGACAGATGGATTGCCGCTGTCAGTGCTAGCCGTTTGTCTGCTGTTACTAGCCGTCACTTCACCTCAGCAAATGTTGCTGCTGAACTTGCCATCTCTGCAGTGTTTGTGCTTTTTTACGGGATTATTTCATACAATTTAATACTTGGGTACAAAGCCCACGTCTTTGGATTCCGTCGTTATCGTTCGAGAGAACAACCAACCAGCGCTGTATTTCAGTTGTTTTCCTCCGTGAACCTGCACTAATGGATGTCTGACAATTTCGTTGCTTTTTGGGGTTTTCAAATTTAAAACGTAATAAATACTTGTTCGTTCTGCTCACGGAACAGATGGATTATAATATGCTTATGTACCGTCAGATGAAATCCTGCAGGCGTCGGCGCTTTCTCCGTTCATGCAATAAATGCACAAGAATGAGCGCGGATTTTCTAGCGCATTTACTTGCACTTCAAAGGCAATATATCTATGGTTTAACCCATTTGAGAGACGGCCAAAATCTGAATTTAAAATGGACTGAATAACGTTAAGCTCTCTACGAACTTGAGCAATGCCGCGCTGACGGACCATGAAAGAGTGACGGACATGTATGCACATAAATCACTGTCACACACAAACACTCTCGAAGTAATACACAGTCTCACTTGTAGCCATGTCTTTTAACTATTATAATATTTCGAAGGGCAAAAATAGGAACGTTTAATTGGCTTTACATCATCAGCTAACTCGATCACGTCGAGCTAGGTGATTTCAGATAGCCAGGCTCCTCAGCTCCACTCATGTCATGCCCATAGACAGTATATAAACGCTCATGCCCCGCCTGTTTGCCTATTTTCTGTTATCCGGGAGTGACGCAAGGCCAAGATGGCGACGGCCGGCTCCGCCCACTTTAGGCTTCAAAAATGCTCTTCAGAAACCTACGGGTGACGTCACGGACACTACGTCCATATTTTTTTACAGTCTATGGTTAAAACACAGAAATAAAAAACATCACTTGTCTACAAATCTAAACAGACCGAGACAATACTAACACGTGACACCAAAAAGGAAATGAAAGCGGTATGAGAAATACATAAGAAAGCGAGTCACAAAGGGGGTGGGGTAAACTGTCTCAAACGGATTTAATTGGTCTGATTCGATAACACGATTCACATGACATGAAATGCTACGTGGTTAATAAAGATAGGATTTTTATCGTTTTATAGATAATTCTGGTTATGAATTTTTAAATATTGTGTTTTATCTGTTACACCCACATTCTATATAGATCAGTGATTACACCGCTATGCAAAGCTGATGATATCATTAAATCATAATGTTAAATTAGTATTATTAAATAAAGACATTTTAATAAAATAGTTAGGCTACTACCATTGATCTAGGCTATACATTATACAGACCAGTGGTTATTACTTACCCCTGTAGATGAAGTAGGCTACTGCACCATCAGGTTTGTGATGAAGAAGGTTCTTAATATTTTCAAAGCAGTGCAATTATAATTTCATTGTAGGCCTACTGTGTGTCCTTTAAAATGGTGCTTTCAGCTGTAAATTATTTTTTGTGTCAATATGGCTCTCGTGTTTTTTTTTTTTAGTAAATAGCCTACTTGGCCTATACATTTTGAAATACATGCAGATATACATGCACAAGTAAATAAATATTGTAGTTATTGTAACCTATGTTTACTGTACATCTTTATACAGATATCAGCAAGTCCAAGAATGTTGTACCAGTACAGCCCAACTTGAATATATTCCCAACCACTTTGATGGGTGACAGAAGACGGAGCTTCAGGCCAAACTGGTATAATCTTCATCCATGGCTTGAGTATTCTGTCATGATGGACTCTACATATTGCTATGCATGTAGACATTTTAGCACACCAAATGCCCCAGACACTGTTTTTGTTTCAAAACCTGGTTGAAAAACTGGGAAAAAAGCAATTATGAGAGATGCAGGGGTTTCAGTACATGCAAAGACTGAACGACGCAAGTGTGCAATGATAGCATGGAGGGATTATCAAAGAGCTGTTAAAACTGATGCAACACTAGCAGATCTTCTTGACAAAGAACACAAAAAACATATATAGGAAATGGCACATTGTTGTACCCTTTGTTGTACCCTGGAGTTCTCTTACAAGAGGTTCTCTCGTATTGCGTAAGTTAGCTTGCGCTACGGGTAAAGTCATCTTTTCTCGAGATGTGAAGCCAAAAAATGATCCTTAATTTTTATATATTGTCAACGCAGTGCAGCAGCTAGCAGACCTAGAGCGGGCCATCTAGCGCGCTCATTGGCTGCTCCGCGGCAACTGCAGCAACCTACCACTGAGCCTGGCGTGACGTCACGCCCAATGAGTCACAGCCCGCCAAAACGGGAGTGGCTTAGCGTATATAAGGAAGGGCTCGGGGGCTGCTAACCTGATTTTTCGTCTCTTCAGCGAAGCTCTTCGCATCGCTGGACTCTGAGAGAAGCCGTCAAAGCAAGCGACAAGCAAGCCGAGGAAAGCGTCTGAGGAAGCCGGTCGTCTTCGCCGCCTTCAGCCATCCGTGCCTGCTACGCTATTCGGCGTCATATCCTTTTTCTGCTGTGTGTGTTCGCCGCTGCGACACACACTCTCTCTTCTTCTAAAAGAGAAATTTCCTACGAGGCGTTGTTTCAAATGCCTCGCACCTCTCACTTCCCGCTCTCTCTCTCCCTCTGTTTGAGCCGCGCAAACTGCGCCATTCACAAGGGATGTCAGAAGCGGACGAGGCGTTGTTTCAAATGCCTCGCACCACTCACTTCCCGCTCTCTCTCCCTCTGTTCGAGCCGCGCAAACTGCGCCGTTCTGAAGGGGTGTCAGAAGCGGACGGTCACAGGGCTAGCTTCCTCGCACTCCCTCTGTTCGAGCCGCGCAAACTGCGCCGCTCACAAGGGATGTCAGAAGCGGACGCTTTTCTCGCCACAGAATGTTCTCCGTCCAAAGTGATCGAGTCATTGAGTGTAAACCGGCCAGCCATCGCTGTCAGCGAGCCGCCGTATTCAGGCATCGAGAGCGCACGCGCCACACCAATACCTCTGATACAGGTTCTCGACCCCACGCAGTGCGGCGATCGGAACCCAGAGGCCATTCTACCCCTAGCTATACATGCAAAAGCATGGGAAGCGATTCCGGGCGTGTCAGAATGGGTGCTGAATACTGTAAAGCAGGGCTATTCACTATAGTTCGCTCGCCGTCCCCCGCGCTTTCGAGCACGGGCCGAGACGGGAGTGAATTTGGAAGTAGCACACCTACTTCGTGCAGAAATAGCAAAGCTGCTGTGCAAAGGGGCCTAGAACCGGTACACCCTTCTCTGAGTGAGTCAGGCTTTTACAGCCGTTACTTCCTCGTGCCCAAGAAGGAGGGAGCTCTCAGACCTATCTTAGATCTGAGATATTTGAACAAAGCTCTCATGAGGCAACTGTTCAAAATGCTCATAACCAGACAAATCCTTGCGCAAATCCGCCCGAGGGACTGGTTTATTTCTCTCGATCTGAAAGACGCATACTTTCAGATTCAGATTATACCCCGTCACAGGCCATTCGTTAGCACCCCGTACATTTACGAAGTGCATGGACGCGGCCCTCGCTCCCCTGAGAACACAGGGTATGCGAATTTTGAACTATTTGGACGACTGGCTGATACTGGCGCAGTCAGAGATAGAGCTCATATCTCGTAGAACAGCGCTTCTCAGCCATCTGGAAAGCCTGGGTCTCTCGGTCAACTGGACCAAGAGCTCATTAATGCCCAGCCAGTCAATCTCTTTCCTGGGAATAGAGCTGGACTCGGTGGCTATGACGGCCAGATTGTCGAAACAGCGTGCGCGCTGTATTTGACATCTCGCCGCGTCTTTTCAGAACGGCAGTCGGGTTCCTCTGAAAACGTTTTAGAAAATTCTGGGTCACATGGCCTCAGCTGGGCTTACTGCGCATGCGCCCGCTTCAACGCTGGCTGAAAGCGCGAGTGCCTCACAGACCATGGACTGCCGGCGGCTCGCGAGTCAGTGTGGATCAGGGCAGTGTTTCAGCCCTGCAGCCCTGGCTGGCGGCCGAATGGTACCAACGCGGAGTGACAATGGGAGTGATCTCGCACTGAAAAATGATCTCGACAGACGCCTCCAACCTAGGTTGGGGGGCTCTTTTTGAGGGCAGACCGGTCTATGGCCTCTGGTCAGACCGGGAGAAATGCCTTCACATAAACTGTCTAGAGATGATGGCAGTCGAGAACGCGTTGAAGCACTTTCTCCCGTACCCGCGGGGTCACCATGTACTAGTCCGCACGGACAATATGTCAGTGGTGTCCTATGTGAACCGTCAGGGCGGTGTCAAATCCAAGACTCTCTGCGCCCTGGCGGGACGCCTCCTCGTTTGGGCTCAGCACTCACTGCGCTCGCTGAGAGCAGCGCACATGCCCGGTCACCTGAACGATGGTCCAGACAGACTGTCCAGAGACAATGTTCCCCCGGGGGAGTGGCCTCTGCATCCCCAGACAGTCCAGCTTCTGTAGCGCCTTTTCGGCAAAGCGAAAGTCGACCTCTTTGCGTCAAAAGACAACGCTCACTGCCCAAGGTTCTTTTCAAAGAGCGAGGATGCGCTGGCCCAAGCCTGGCCCAGCAACCCGCTGTACGCCTTCCCCCTGATCTCACTGTTGCCACAGGTCATCGGGAGAATCAAGGAGACACGCCACTCTGTGCTCCTTATAGCCCCGCGCTGGGAGAACCAAACGTGGTTCCCAGAGTTGATGCGGCTGGCAGACTCAGCCCCATGGCCGATCCCGGTGAGAAGAGACCTCCTCTCTCAAGCCCGCGGTTCGATCTGGCATCCTCATCCAGAGCGTTGGTCTCTGCATGCATGGATAATCAACGGATACCCGTTGATTTGCCAGAAGGGGCCGTGGACAAGATCACGCAGTCTAGAGCTCCCTCTACGAGACGGCTCTACGCGTTTAAATGGTCTTTGTTTAACAAATGGTGCACTGTCAAAAATCGAGACCCACAAACGTGTGGGGTTTCGTGGGTGCTTTGCTTCCTTCAAGAGCTGCTGGACATGGGCAGGTCCCCCTCCACGCTCAAAGTATATGTTGCGGCCATCGCAGCGTTCGCCGAATCGGCGCGCGGCCGCGCAATAGGAAAGAACGAGTTCATCATCCGCTTCTTCAGAGGAGCCAGGAGGATGAATCTCCCACGGCCCCCATCGATTCCTGTTTGGGATCTTTCTCTGGTCCTGGAGGCCCTGAAAGCTCATCCCTTCGAACCTCTAGAAACTGTGGATTTGAAATACCTCACGCTCAAAACCGTTTTTCTGACAGCCCTGTCATCAGTCAAACGTGTGGGTGACTTACAGTCATCAGTTAACGCTCCGTGTCTCGAGTTCAGACTTAATGACTCTAAAGTCATTCGCTCGGAGCAGCTTTTCGTTTCGTTTGGAGGGCGCACCAAAGGTCTCGCCGCCTCGAAACACAGCCTGTCCAGATGGATAGTGGACGCTAGTGCGGCAGCTTATGCGTCTAAAAACCTGCAGTGCCCTTTGGGCATCAGGGCTTATTCCACCAGAGGCATGGCCTCATCGTGGGCTTGGTCCAGCGGGATTTCCATTCATGACATTTGTACAGCGGCAGGTTGTGCCTCCCCCTCTACATTTGTTAGGTTTTACAACCTGGAAGTTCCCGCCCTGCAGGCTAAACTTCTATCAGTCTAAGTCGTGTGTGTGCCCTGCCCAGATTCATCGTGCGCGGGCCACTTTACTCGATTTAAATCTCCTGGTTGAGCTGCACTATAAAAGGGTTGTGTTAAGTCAGTATAGACCGGCCGAGCCGCTCTACACTCCCTACTGTGTGCTTATGAACATGTGCTGGCCCACTCTGTTGGCCGCCTGATTCCCACTTTTCTGTGTTCCCCGGGGTTCCCCTGGGACTCATGTAGTGGATGCTAGGCGCGCACAGCGTTGACAAGGGGTTCCCGTAGCGTAAGCTAACTTACGCAATACGAGAGAACCTCTCGTAAGAGAACGATACTCGGTTACTAACGTAACCTCGGTTCTCTCTAGAAGAGGGAACGAGTATTGCGTAACCCGCCATGCTCGCGCCACGAGATCACTTCGCTTCAGTCGACAAAAACCAGGTTAGCAGCCCCCGAGCCCTTCCTTATATACGCTAAGCCACTCCCGTTTTGGCGGGCTGTGACGCGTGCGCGCGCCCTCATTGGGCGTGACTTCACGCCAGGCTCAGTGGTAGGCTGCTGCAGTTGCAGCGGAGCAGCCAATGAGCGCGCTAGATGGCCCGCTCTAGGTCTGCTAGCTGCTGCACTGCGTTGACAATATATATAAAAATTAAGGATCATTTTTTGGCTTCATATCTCGAGAAAAGATGACTTTACCCGTAGCGTAAGCTAACTTACGCAATACTCGTTCCCTCTTCTAGAGAGAACCGAGGTTACGTTAGTAACCGAGTATCGCTTTGTTCACATTGAATTGACACCCTGTATTTGTACCCTGTACTGTATTTTTCATTTTTTATGGCCCTGCCTCTTTTGCACCTGCACTCACTCTTGTACAAAATAAATGTTTATATGATTTTAAAGTAAAATAAAGTTTATAATCTTTAAATATTATTTGTTGCCATTTTTTAATGTGCCCCTCTGGTTAAACACTGGCCCCTCCTTGGCCCCCCTAGTAAAATTTGTCTAGAACTGCCACTGCTTTTATATAGGCCTTAGTGGTCCCATAATACTGTATCTGAAGTCTCTTTCTCGAAATTCAGCCTTGGTGCAGAATTACAGCCACTACGAGCCAGTCCCACAATGAGCTTTCCTTAGGACCTGCCATTTCTGTATCTGTAGCTTGAAATGCTAATGCGGAGGAGAGAGGCGGGGCAAGGTGGAGGGTGGGGGTGTGGCCTTGACCAGCTTGCAGCCACGGTACCATGCGCTAGTGTTTACAGCGGATGTATGGCAATGGCTCATAGACATGCAGTCCTTCAAGCTTTCCAGTTTGACCCAGAATCTGATCCGGATGGAGAAGCACCTAAAGAAGTTGCAACGGACAGGAGGGGGAATGTCATACCCTGCAGGCCCTCAGGAGCCCTCTTCAGTATAGTGTGAATGGGGCATTACAAGCCACTGTGCGCCCTCTGCAGGAGAAACACTCTTCCAGCTGTATCAGTCATTCTACTGGTTTCAGTTCATTCAGCACCCTTAAAGGATTAGTTCACTTTCAAAAAAACTTTTGCTGATAATTTACTCACCCCGATGTCAACCAAGATATCCATGTCTTTCTTTCTTCGGTCGAAAAGAAATTAAGGTTTTTGAGGAAAACATTCCAGGATTTTTCTACACAGAATGGACTTCAATGGCAACCAACTATACCAATGTTCAAAGAAGGTTCAAATGTCCGTCTCAATGCAGCTTCAAAGTCTCTACACGATCCCAGTCGAGAAATAAGGGTCTTATCTAGCGAAGCCAGATATATATATATATATATATATATATATATATATCTAGCTTCGCTATATATATATACTTTTTAACCACAAATGCTCGTCGTGTACCATCTCTGAGATGTGACACGCATTGCGTCATCACGTTGGAAAGGTCACTTTCACCCAGTTGCAAAAATCACCCACTCTACTTAGCAGTCAACAACAGCAACAAACTAAACGGAATTCCTGGAAAGTATGTGTTTTGAGCACCATCAAATCTGAAGAATGTCCGTATACAGCGCCAGATGTCTCGCATTTTAAGCCAAAGAAGACTGACAAGAGAAAATGAGCATGGCTTGCCACACTTAAGTTAAAATACTCCCCACAAAAGCTAAATGTGCGCTCTTTTCATTTTAAGCACAAAACCCCCTGATCTTCACCCAATCGAGAGCTGTATGTAGGATATGAGCGTCCATCTGTTTTCAATGTGGCTAATCAATCAATCAATCAATAAAATTTTATTTTTATAGCGCCTTACAGCAGCCAAAAGGTGCACAAGGCGCTTTCCAGTAAAAGCATCAATAGACAACAGAAAATAAAACACAAATATCAGTCAGAGTCAGAGGTTACGTGTTAAAAGCTTGTCTGAACAGATGTGTTATCAACTGCGATTTAAAAACACTCAACACGGTAATGCTTCGTAGGAGTGTTGGTAAAGCGTTCCACAGATTAGGGCCCTGGACGGCAAATGACCGGCCTCCAAACTTTTTATATTTGAATTTGGGGGTGACCAGAGAGGTGTGTTCAGAGGAGCGGAGAGTTCTGGGTGGTTGATAAACCGTTACTAAATCGGCGAGGTAGGCCGGGGCCAGACCATTGATGGCCTTAAGGCGAGACACTACAGGTGAATAGGGTAAAAATTTTAACTAGCAGATATCACCATGAAACTTTCCCAGTTGATTACCTACATTAAGATGAGAAAAAAATGTATTACAAGTTTTCAGTAATTTAATGTTTAAATATGCAAATCAGGCAATATCTAATCAAATATGCACTAATAAGTATTGGATAAAGCCAGGTTAAAAATTATTTTTTCATTGTGTTCACATATTAGACGGGAAAAAAATTACAGAGGGATTTATGGATATCTACTTTTGTTATCCTGTAAATCAGAAAATACTGTCAATAGCCTTAAAAAAATGATTTTCGCCATGTTTTTTGGAATAAAATATTATATAAATCAGGCTAGGAATAATATATTTACAAATCCCTCTGTAAATGTCTTCATAATATAACTAGGTACAAGACTGGAAAGTTTGGTGTATATATGTGCTACTGAAGTGGAGATTTCGGACTTGGAGTATGAGAGAAAAGTCATTTTGAGAAAACGGGCTTTAAAGATTTTTCATCAGCCAATGAGATTGCGCATTCAGCCCTTTTACTTTCACGATTGGTTGCTGATAAAAAGGAAATGACCATATTTGGATCCGACAGGATTGTACACAAGAGAGAGAGCTTCCTAACGGTGCTTCTGATGACAGGCTGACGGCAGAGATCGCGGAGCAGCACGTTGATTAAGAACGCGAACTTTTGTTGAATTTATGAGAAATCTACAGACGCAAACAGACAAAGTGTAATAAAATAAAGACCTAAATGTGTATTTCGGACTTTTTTTCAACACAAGTCTGAAAGAAGACATGTTATTGAAGACAAATATCCCCAAATCTCAAAATTGACCAGTAAAAAAAAAACTATGTTTTTGCCTGCCGTGTCTCGCCTTAAACACGAACAGCAGGACCTTATACTCCACTCTACACCGCACCGGGAGCCAGTGGAGCGAGCGGAGGACTGGGGTGATGTGTGAGCGTTTGGAGGTGTTGGTGAGGAGACGTGCTGCCGCATTTTGAACCAGTTGAAGCCGATTAAGGAGTGATTGATTAAGTCCAGTGTAGAGGGCATTGCAGTAGTCTATCCTCGAGCTGATAAAGGCATGAATGGCTTTTTCAAGGTCAGCTTGGGACAAGAATGGTTTGACCTTACTGAGAAGCCTTAGCTGGTAAAAGCTCGCCTTAACAACTGCACTAATCTGTTTGTCATACTGCAAATTTTTGTCAAAAATAACACCCAAGTTACGCACAGTGGGGGCAAACTGAGGTGTTAGAGGACCAAAACTGAAAGAACTGTTGGGTGAATCAGGGCTGAACAGGATGTACTCAGTCTTTCCTTCATTCAAATGAAGGAAATTCTTGGAAAGCCACTGCTTGATGTCCTTAAGGCAGTTATAAAGGGGGTCAAGCGCAGAACGATTGTTCAGAATCACAGGAAGGTAGATCTGAAGGTCGTCTGCATAGAAATGAAAATGAACGTTATGATTGGAAATGAGTTGTCCAAGTGGCAGCATATAGAGAGAGAACAGAACAGGACCGAGAATGGATCCTTGAGGCACACCGGATGACAGAGGGGCAGATGAGGAGGAAAAGTCGTCGAGCATTACTGAAAAAGTTCTGTTAGTGAGATATGAGGAGAACCAATTGAGCACTGCGCCCTGCAAACCAACAAAATGTTGAAGACGGGAGATGAGGATGGCATGATCCACAGTGTCAAATGCAGCGGTCAGGTCCAGTAGTACCAAAACCACAGAGCTTTTACTATCCAGAGCTCCAAGAATGTCATGATGGACCCTCAGTAACGCTGATTCAGTGCTATGTCTAGACCTGAAACCGGACTGAAATGTATCACTAATGACGTGCAGTTGTAGGTGAGACTGTAGCTGGGAGGAAACAAGCTTCTCCATCAACTTAGACAGAAGTGACAGGTGAGATATTGGTCGAAAATTGGACAGTATGGTGGGATCTAGGTTGGGTTTCTTGAGCAGCGGTCTAACAATAGCGTGTTTGAGAGCAGTGGGAACAGTCCCCAAACTAAGACAGCTGTTTATGAAGGAGACAAGAAAATGACCTACGATGTCAATAGCCTCTTTCAAAATCCTGGCAGGAACAGCGTCTAGAGGGCAGGTGGTAGGCTTCAGCTCATGGACAGCTTTTTTGAGGTCCTCCAGAGTAACTGCATCAAAGTTCTCCAGCACACATTGCGTCGCTCGGGAGGAAAAGGCAACAGCAGAAGCTTGTGTGATAGTTTGCCTAACAGACGAAACCTTGTCCAAAAAGTATTGTTTGAATGCATTGCATGTATTTTCTGATACATCATTCAAAACAACAGACACCGGATTTATGACAGAATTAATAGTGCTGAACAGGATTCCAGGACGGTGGCTATTGCTATTGATGAGATTAGAAAGGTACTGTCCTTTAGCTTCCTTCACTGCTCTCTGATAGGTGGCAAGACTGTCTCTAAACACCTCCAGTGACACCTGCAGCCTATCCTTCTTCCATTTTCGCTCAGCCTGTCTACACTGGCGCCTGAGGGCCCAAGTTGAATCATTGAGCCAGGGGTTCAATGGACCTTTGGTCGTCTTTACCTTGTAGGGCGCAACGGAGTCCATAATCTGGGAGCAGATGGTGTGGAAGGAGGAGAGGAGAAAGTCAGGACATAGAGACACTGCCAATTCAGCAGTGGAGACGATGTCAGAAACAGAGAAGGCAGCAACAAAGTTATCAACTGTAGATGGAGTAATAATGCGACGACGATGGGGGGCAGTGGACGAGGGAGCAGGAGGAACAGCACAGATGTCAAACCGTATGAGAGAGTGGTCAGAGATGGGAAAATCCAGGACCTCACAGGTTGACACTATCACCCCACGAGAGATAATAAGGTCAAGGGTGTGACCTAACCTATGAGTGGGACGGGATATGGACTGGATAAGGTCCAATGAATCTAAAAGTGCCTTAAAATCATTAGCAGGTTTATCAGAGGGGCAGCAAACGTGAATGTTAAAATCACCACAGATTAGAATATTATCAAACTTTACCAGAAACTCTGTCAGAAACTCTGAAAACTCATTTAAAAAATCCTTGTTTAGCTTTGGTGGCCGGTAGATTACTGCACATAAGATAGGACAGGGTAGTGTGAGCACAAATGCTTGTAACTCAAAGCTGGAATACCCTCTAGTGGACAGCTGGCGGCATATCAAGGACTGTCTGTGTGTAGTAGCTATCCCCCCGCCCCTACCCGTTTGCCGCGGGGTGTTTAGGAAAAGATAGCCAGAGGGGACGAGTTCCGAAAAGGCACTGACGTCACCTGGGGGAAGCCAGGTTTCGGTGAGGAAAAACAAATCCAGATTGTAAGCGATCTTGAGCGATCTGGTGTTACATAATGCCATGCGAAACGTGGTCAAGTTGACAGGCGGCGATGTCACACGAGGAATTGGACGGAGGTTTCCTTGGACGCAACCCCGGGTAGATGTTTTGACGCGGCGGGGACACGGAAGTGGAACGGCAGTGTTGGAATTAACCGGCCGAAGCCATCGGTAGCATTCCCACGATCTTCTAGCACTGCCTAGTCCTGATTGATTTCCAGTCCTCGGCGACAGAGAATCCAGGTGAGTCCTCAGCCTGACATGTAACCCCCTTCTCCGACCGCGTCTTCTGCGACGCTTACTGCCTGGTAGCAGACAGACAGGGCGTCTCAGGTAAGAAGGAATTGATGTCAACAGTGGCGGTGGTGGTTTGAAGGACTGGGCATTTAGAAGGCGATTAGTTGTAAAACGCAATTCCAGCAGCGTAGTGCGATCATAA
Source organism: Rutilus rutilus (assembly GCF_951802725.1). Lineage (NCBI taxonomy): Eukaryota > Metazoa > Chordata > Actinopteri > Cypriniformes > Leuciscidae > Rutilus > Rutilus rutilus. The sequence goes on from NC_140227.1 coordinate 8,751,546, forward strand.
ACAATAATCGGCGAGACGGTAGCCAAAACAAACATGAAAAAACAGAGAAGCAAGTGGCAAGCCAAACATAGCGGCGCCATCTTCTATAATGAAAATTATAGAAGGCTAACTTAAAGGGGTGGTTCGGGATTTTTGACATTGGACCTCATTTTTAAGTCAGCCTGGTTGTTATTCATCAGTGGAGACATTTTAAAAAAAAAAATATCCAGTCCTTATATTTGGATAGTTAGCCGATGCTAGGCTAGCGCGAGTCAATGGTATATGTTAGCCAGCCATTAAAAACCGTTTTACCCACTCCACAGTGCACCAAACACAAATCAATTATAACACTAGACTATCGATGCAAATGTCCGTTGAGAGAATAATGTTAGAAATCAAACTTACCTTTCATCTCAATGATCCCAAAGGAACTAGTTTCTCAACAGCTGCGGAATTTTACTTTGCTCCGGTTAGTAATGCGGCAAAAAGTAAACACAGGTAAATACACTTGTGTCATGTGTGTACCGGCTCACTCGGTTGCCTAGGTAATCAATATCACTCCGCTGCTGCTGTAGACAAGGCTTATGATTACAGGGAACAAATTATAACTAATGCAATGTGATGAAAGGTAAGTTTGATTTCTAACATTATTCTCTCAACGGACATATACATCGATAGTCTAGTGTTATAATTGATTTGCGTTTGATGCACTGTGGAGTGGGTAAAACGGTTTTTAATGGCTGGCTAGCATATACCATTGACTCGCGCTAGCCTAGCATCGGCTAACTATCCAAATATAAGGACTGGATCATTTTTTTAAAAAAATGTCTCCACTGATGAATAACAACCAGGCTGACTTAAAAATGAGGTCCAATGTCAAAAATCCCGAACCACCCCTTTAAGGCAACTTCATGTTATCAACACACTCATTAAACTTTGACGGGCGAAGCACTGTCATTGCGACAATGTAAAGTAATGGTACTATGGAAACGTGCATTTTAAACCATTTTCATTGGTTTAACATTACATTATCAACTTGGTATACTTGGTAATATGCTAATTTTACTAGAAACACTGGAGACTGGAAATGTAGGGTAATTATGCTATTAAAGGATTAGTTCACCCCAAAATGAAAATTTCCTAATAATTTACTCACCCCAATGCCATCCAAGATATCCATGTCTTTCTTTCCTCAGTGGGAGAGAAATTATGTTTTTTGAGGAAAACATTTCTGGATTTTTCTTCTAACAATGGACTTCATTGGTTACCATCGTTTTTATGTCCAAATCAATGCAGTTTCAAAAGTCTTTGAAGTGTTTAAATGGGCTGTACGCGATCACAGCTGAAGAAGAGGTTATCTAGCGAAACGATAGGTCATTTAAAAAAAAAAAAAAAAAGTATAGACTTTTTACCTTTTTTTTACAAACGGACAGGGAACTACGTCATCACGTTGAAAGGTCACGCCGGCGCCGGCAATACTATTTGAACTACTATTCATATTCATCAGAATGTTATTCATATACTATTCATATTCATATTCACTGAATACTATTACTATATACATAATAGCAAACAATACTATTTGAACTATCCTCCTATGTACGGTCGCATTGTAAACAGTGGGGCGGTACTTCTGCCGGCGCCGGCGTGACCTTTCAACGTGATGACGTAGTTCCCTGTCCGTTTGTTGATCAGCTCAATCTGAACTATTGAAGGTAAGAAGTCTATAAATTATTTAAAAAAATTTAAAATGACCTATCGTTTCGCTAGATAACAACCTCTTCTTCAGCTGTGATCGCATACAGCCCGTTTAAACACTTCAAAGACTTTTGAAACTGCATTGATTTGGACTTAAAAACGATGGTAACCAATGAAGTCCGTTGTTAGAGGAAAAATCCAGAAATGTTTTCCTCAAAAAACATAATTTCTCTCCCACTGAGGAAAGAAAGACATGGATATCTTGGATGACATTGGGGTGAGTAAATTATTAGGAAATTTTCATTTTGGGGTGAACTAATCCTTTAAGGGCGAGACTTCCACGTTCAGGTTTGGGGCGTGACCAAGATGGCCACCTGAACTGACGCTTTTTGTCGAGCTCTTCATCACAAAAGTTATATGTTAGCCTAATTTGGTTTTAGAGACTACACTTTCTGATTTATAGTATCGTCTTGCTAGCTTTCCATCTTAAGTGAATTTTAACATCACTTTGGATGGGTGGGAAGAAAAGAAACCGACATTTAAATAATTCTTCAAAAGACAGCACTAGCGACAGCACTAGCGACAGCATGCAGCTTGGCTGTGATCACGACTACAGGGAAAGTGCTGAAAGTACTGAAGGAAAGTGCTAGAAGAGATGATCATGGATGAGAAGGAATTTCCGAAGTTACCGGTGACCCCGAGCGAATCACCTGCTGCGAAGAAGAAAACAATGAAGTCCGTTAAGACTGTTTCCTCCAATGCTGATGTCATCGGCACACTGTCCCAACTTATCAACGAAAGGTCCGATTGCATTGAAAAGTTGGTGAGTGGCAACACTGAAAGAATTGATGAGCTGAGTAAGAAAGTTGACACTGCTTTTGCTGAAATTAAAGAGATGGAGAATAAGATGTGCAAGATGGAGGGTCGCATGCTTGCCTTGGAAAAGCCAGTCAAAATGTTTGAACAGCGAATGGATGAGATGGAGTCTTACTCCAGACGATGGAATCTAAGGCTATATGGTGTTTCAGAAGGTAAGGATGAGAATGTGCGTCTGCAGGCCATCAAGATCTGCAAAGCTGTTTTACCTGAACATTCAGGGCGGCTCTCGGAAACGATTGACATTGCACATCGATTGGGCAAGAAGAGCGCAGCTGACTCCCGTCCCCGACCCATTATTCTTCAGTTTACATTGCGAATGATAAGAAATGAAATCTGGAAGCAGGCTAAGACTTCTACCTTTCTCCAAGCTAATGGACTTCTCTTCAAGGAAGATTTCTCAAAAGGTGATCGTGAGAGGCGCTCGAAGCTGTGGCCATTGGTGAAACAGCCTCGGGATGCGGGGAAAACGGCTTTCTTCGCGGGAGCTCGTGCATTTATTCACGGAGAAGGATAAATTAAGATATGAATCTGTTTGTTTTTAACATCCTTTTTTTCAGTCAAGTGATGGTTCTCGAGTTTTTTCCCTTTAAACAGAAAGACTGTTGACAGTAATGTTTTAAGTTGCTGTTTACTTGAAGTTGCTGGTTGCAGCGCACAGTCTGTTACGGACTTTTCAAAGGCTTTTTTTAGTTATCGTTACAAGTGATGTTGCTCGGACAAGTGATATACTTTCTTCTAGTTACTGGACGATAATTTATTCTTCTGTACTATTTGTTTTGTTCTTCTTTTATGTCTTTATCACTCGTTTCTCTTAATACTAGGGGGTTGAGAGACATTGTTAAAAGGAAGGCTTTATTTTTATTCACAAAACAACTTAAAACTGATTTCGTTTTTTTTCAAGAGTCACATTCTGTTGCTAATGACACAAAATTCTGGAGATCACAGTGGAATAATGATTTGTGGTTTGCTCACGGTTCTGAGAGATCTGCAGGGGTAACATCGTTAAAGAACACTTTTTCTGGAAATGTTCTGGAGGCATTTCCAGACCCTTTTGGTAATTTTTTATGTTTACTTATTTCTTGGAACAATTTATTTTTTTATATTGGTTAATATTTATGGATACAACCTTAATACAGAAAATGACAAACTTTTTGAGTCTTTAGATGATACATTTTCATTCTGGTTTCAGAAGTATCCACAGGCGTTCTTACTGGTGGGTGGTGATTTTAATATCACTTTAAATGACTTGGTCGACAGATGGCCTCCTAAGCAGTCGGGATCTTCTAGTAATGCTTTGAAAACCTTTTATGCAAAAACACAATTTGGTTGATGTTTGGAAGGAGATGCACCCAAATCAAAATACTTATACCTGGAGTAATAAGAATGGTACAAGGCAGTCTCGCATAGATTTTTGGTTAGTCACGAGTAACATACCAAAGGAGAATGTTTTAGTTAATATTCTTGTTACTCCCCTAACAGACCACAAGGCAATTTTTATAAATATTAGATTTTCCTCTTTTGTAGCGCCACATTGTAGTTCCTTTTGGAAAATGAACATTTCTCACTTAAGGCATGATTCAGTTAAATTAGAACTTTAGAATAAAGAATAAAGAATAAAAAAGAATAAAACTTATTTCTGTACATTGGGATTTGGCACAAAAGGAAAGAGCCTTTGGTAGATATTGGGAACTTTTAAAATATGAAGTTGGTAAATATCTAAGGTCCTATGGTGCTTTGCTTTTCAAACTAAACAGAATTTCAGAGGAGAAAATTGTGTCTGAAATCACCTCTCTTTCTATGGTGTCTCCTGATAGGATCTCACCTGATGAGAGATTGCGATTGACTAGTCTACAATATAAATTAGATGAGATCTATGAACGCAAAGCAGAAGGGGCCTTTGTCAGGTCGAGAGTTAAGTGGTTAGAAAAAGGTGAACAAAACTCATCATATTTTTTCAATCTTGAGAGACAGCGGGGTAAGCATAACACAATTCACCACTTGAGCGTCAATGGTCATGTTACTGATGATTGTCAAACTATTTCTCACTTCTGTCATGACTTTTTTGCCAATCTTTACAAATCCAGCTATTGTACTGATACTGCCACTTCCTTCTTAGACTCTTTAGAAAGTGTAAATTCAATTAGTGCTATAGAAAAAGATTTTTGTGATCAGGATATATTATTAGAAGAGGTAGCTGGTGCCATAAAACATCTCAAATGTAACAAATCACCTGGCAATGAAGCCATTACAGCAGAATTCTACCAACTATTCTCAGATATTCTTTCCCCTTTTCTTTTGAAAGTATTTATTGAAAGTATTAAAAACCACAAACTTCCTCCCAGTATGACTCAAGGAGTAATTTCCCTCATTCCTAAACAGAACAAAGATTTGCTTTTTATTGGCAATTGGCGCCCAATAAGTTTATTAAGTAATGATTATAAGATTTTGGCTCACATACTTTCCAAAAGAATAAAATATGTGCTCGATTCTATAATAGATGAGGCTCAATCTGGTTTCATTAATAATAGACACATATCAAATAATATACGTTTAGTTTTAGATATCTTAGATTATTCTAGTCTAGTTTCTGATGATAGTTTTGTTCTTCTTTTGGACTTTTATAAAGCTTTCGACACTCTAGAGCATAGCTTTATTTTTCAGTGTCTTGAGAAATTTGGATTTGGAGATTTCTTCTATAAAAACTTTATACACAAATGGCAGTAGTTCTGTTATTCTAAATCATGGTGCAACCCACCGTTTTGACATTTCAAGGGGAATTAGGCAGGGCTGCCCCATTTCACCTTATCTTTTTCTTCTCGCTGCTCAGCTTCTCTGTGCTCACATAAAAAACAGCAATCTGAAAGGAGTAACTATAGCTGAACGAGAGGTGATTATCAGTCAGCTTGCTGATGACACGACCCTCTTTCTTAGGGATGCTATGCAGATCCCTTTGGCAATAAGTGTTATTGAATCTTTCTCTAAAGCCTCTGGCCTGCGTTTAAATGTTCAAAAATGTGAGCTTTTGGCCATAAAAAACTGCAATGACTCCTTTATTCACGGTATTCCTGTGAAAGAAAAGGTTTGTTATTTAGGAGTTTATATAGTGAAGGACCAAAAAGAAAGATGCATTTTTAATTTTCAACCCCTTACGGATAAAATTCAGAAGAGATTTAACCAGTGGCTACAAAGAAATCTCTCTTTGAGAGGCAGGGTACTTCTTATGAAGGCTGAAGGCCTCTCAAGACTTATTTATGCTGCTCAATCTGTTCATTTGGAGTCAAAGCTCGGTAAAAATATTGACCAGATACTCTTTAAGTTTTTGTGGAAAAACTCAATTCATTATATTAGAAAATCCGTTGTAATGAATATTAGTGAAAAGGGTGGTCTTAATATTTTGGATTTTAGTACTTTAAACTATACCTTTAAATTTAATTGGTTGAAACAGTTTAGAAAGAACCCAGGGTCTTTGTGGAACTTTATTCCTAATTATATTTTTTCTCAGTTTGGTGGTCTGGATTTTCTTCTGTTATGTAACTACAAAATTGAAAAATTACCAGCAATTTTATCTGCTTTTCATAGGCAGTCTCTTTTGGCTTGGTCTTTGATATTTAAGCACAACTTTTCACCTCATAGATATTTTATTTGGAATAACTGTAATATTTTGTGCAAGAATAAATCTATATTTTTTCAGAATTGGTTTGATAAAAATATCTTGTTAGTTAGTCAATTAATTAATTCTCAAGGATTGTTGTTTTCATATAAGGAATTTCTAGATCATTTTCAATTTCCTGTTTCTCCCAAAGAATTTTCAATAGTTATGGGTTCAATCCCATCAGGTGCTCTTGCTTTACTGAGAGGAACTCAATCTCTACTTCCAATCTCTTTGAGTTTGGTTAATGTTGGCAAATTGTGCTTTGCTTTTCCTTATAAAAACAATAATAGATCAGTTCGTTCACTATTTCAGCAAGACATTGTTACTTTACCGCCTGTGACCGCTTACTGGAATAATAGTTGATAATATTTGTTGGAAAAAAGTGTGGATGCTTCCACATCTCTTTTTTTTAACCAATAAAGTAAAAGAGATCTCTTTTAAAATAATTCATAAATGCTACCCTGCAAATCAATACATGAAAAAGTTTAAAAAGGATATTTCCTCCAGTTGCTCTTTCTGTGACATCTCTGACGAAACTGTAGTTCATCTTTTTTGGCAATGTCCATTTACGAAAATGTTTTGGCACGATGTTTTAGGATTTATTAGGTCTGAAATCTATCATGAATGTGTGTTGTATTGGAAGAATATGGTCCTAGGCTTTGTTGATTTTGACCAATCTAAAAAATGTCATTTTTATGTGATTAATCTGATCTTGTTGCTAGCAAAATTCAATATTCATAAATCTAAATATCTTAATACTAAACCTCTCTTTCTTATATTTGTGAAAGAACTTGAAAAATACTTCTTCTCAATTAAGTTGTCTGAGAACAAAAAAGCCTTAAAAACATTATCTGTTTGTAACTCTTTTCCTTTTTTCAGTGTCAAGTAATTCTCATAATTTGTTAATGTTTAATTTATATTATTTCCCCCATTGTTTTTTTTGTTTGTTTGTTTGTTTTTTGTATTCTGTTGTTATCTGTTATTACTTGTGTATTGTTTTAAGCATTAAAAAAAAAAAAACTTCCACGTTCAGGAAAAAGGTGGATAGGAGAGCTATCACATTTTAAAAGTATTTAGTTGTTACAATGCACACAGAACATATGACCATTTAGTTATCCAGTTTATTCATATAAACATACTGAATACACAGACCTAAAATTTTATATTCTCTTCACTGTCAAAATAACACTCATGGTTGTGCTAAGAAATAGTTCACCCATACATAAAATGATTGTGTCGTTCCAAATTCGGATGACTTTCACTGTGCCATGAAACACAAAATGCATACTGACAGAATTCAAATTTTTGGGGGTGTGCTAATCTTCATTTTCCAGAGTAACCATAATACATAAACATACATAAAAGATTGATTAATTCTGTTACAAATCTGTTGAGTGTATACTGGTATCAGAATATTCTTCAAAATACACTCATCTCAATGTTTGGCAAGTGCACCAATTTAAATAATTATTTGTATCTAAATACAATTCTGTCATCCCCAAATCAAATTAGTCACTCTAAGCATTACCATACTTAGCAAATAAATAATCCAGCGTGCATGACCAATCTAATAAATTGTACTACATAAATACAGAACCGATTTCATAGCATTTGGATTAATACGAATATTTTGAATCTTTGAAGGACTCACAAAATTATGTTGGAGTCCTGCTGCAAAAATATTAAATGAAGATGAATACATAGAAAACCACACTATTTTATGTTGAGTATAACTAACTATCTTGGACCAACAGTAACAGATGGAGCTTCTTAACACCCCAAAATCACAGCTTCAGGAGACTACAAACCTTTGGAAACAGTTAACGTCTTGCACAAAGAGATAGTATGCTGTTAGTAAAACATGGACCTCGGGTTGAAAAACACTAGGATGTTTAATGGACCTCTAAATTACTAGACCACAACATCTAAAAATCCTCTGCAGAACCAAATGTAAAACTTTTGAAAAGTTCATTCATTCTTTTGGAGCGTGTCACTGTATATTCATGACCTACAAAATAATATTCTAAAACAAAAACTCCATATACATCATGGTCTTGACTACAAAGAAAGCTGGTTGGTTATATTTTGTGTTTGGTTATTATTTAGTAGGAACGTGGCCCATTTTTGCCATCTTCTGCTTGTCCTGGGGTGCTGGCAATGCTGGCAGACTGATTCTGATGGTCAATGGACTGGTAGGCATCTCTGTTTCGAGCTATTGTTGGGATCCCTGAAAGTAAAAGATAAGATCAGAAAAACTCGGAATTACTGGAATTGTGTATACTCAATAGCAGTCTCTAAAATTTTCTAAAAATCATACATTCACATTATACAAATTCATATGATATCGCCACCTTGTAAAATTCTTGTTTCTGTGAGATCAAGTTAAATATTCAGACAAAAACAAGAGTTAATTGGGTATAAGATATCCCAACTCTCCCGGAAGTTCTTGCAGGTTCCCTGCATTATGATAGCGGCTCCCTGATGCCCTCAAATTATTCAAAATATCCCAGAATTTGAGCGAGCGAGAGAGAAGTGATTTGATCAAAAGTGGTCAGCCAAGACACATTAGCATTAACACGTTACTAGCATGCGTTTCAAATGTGTCTCCTATGCGTCTCCTATGACCACTTGCATTCTGATTTCGTAACTTTTACTTTAAGCGCACAAATACTATTGAATGAAGTAACTCATGTTACACGGCTTCCTCCTGAAAATGAGTTTTTGCAGGGTGTGATGTCTGCTTTATTTCAATGGTCCAATTTAGACATTCTATTAACCATAAGTAACTTTTCAACTACATGTCAACTAGTCTCAGCCGCAGACGTCACGCCCACGGACCGTTGGCTGAGCGTCTGATGCATATGGCACACAAAATGGGAAACACTTCAGGAGTTTTCAACTCGTCATCTGATTGGTTGAATTCTACTGGATTTCCGGGAGATACAAAGCCATTGTGACTCCAAACCCCCTCATGGAAGCGGAAAGCCACCGTGTTTACAACTGTGACATTGCAAGCTTACCAGGATCAACTACATGCTGTATTTTCAAAAGTAGGTGTAGTTCACAGGGCCACTGTTGCAGTAAACTTGCATACCGAGGTTGCAAAGTTACTTAGTAGAATGGACCATTATAAAGTGGACCATCGAAATAAAGTGTAAAACTGCAACATATGTGATTTACACCGGGAGCACTGGAGCAATATGCTATATCTTTATTCAGCCTGAAGATTCCCTTATGACAGATTATCTGAAAAAATCCCATTGCACATCAACAGAATTCCAATGAGGAGGCGGCCTCTCACTATTTTAATGCACTGTGGGCAATTCAGGCACAGAGGTAATTATTCTCAATTACATTATAGGCATTATATCCTAGGCATGAGAAACTACTTTGTAAAAACAAAAACATAATTTAAGAAAAAAAAGGATCAATTTGCTATTGCATCCATTTATTAAAACACAACCTGAGAATGTCAATAAATAATTTAAGATAACACAATTCTCTTATATTGTGCAATAAAAACAGAGGCAAATATTGACTGCTTGAGACAGTGCAGTAAATCAGCACTTCTGCGACCACTCAGGCAGAAAATACAACAGCTAGAGAATAAAGCCTTGTGTTACACATGGTGTGGTTTATAATGATCTTCTTGGAGGGTTTCAACATATACAGAGACAGACCCAGACCCTCAACCAACCCGATACAAAATATACACTATATGTTGTTTGTACATTATTTTGGAGATTCAATGTAAAAAGTATCACATTATGAAAATATATTTAAAACTTTAATGTTTTTTCTTTTAATCTATTGACAGCACTCATTTTGATTCAGTAATGTTAAATAAAATGTTTATTTTATTTGAATAAAACCAATACATTTAGATATCACCACATAAAGTACATTTTTAGGTTACCATTTTTTTAGTGTAACATGACCAACCAAACACTACTTGCTTATTCTAACATTAGTATTCTGTTATTTTATAATTTCACTCATGAAATTCTTGGGCCCTCTTCTATTTATTATTTATTTACTGCCCCTTGGCACATTTTCAGAAAGTATGGTATTGATTTCCATTGCTATGCTGATGATACCCAGCTTCACCTGTCTTTGTCACACTCTCACTTAGTTTGGACTTTGTTAAGTTAAGTTAATAACTAATGATCTCTGCAATGGAAGTGAATCAGTATACAGAAGAAAAAATAAGTATATTATTTTTACACGCAGCCGTTCTATGTCCACTGTCCCGCCTATTCTGACTATTGAGGACCTACATATAGAAAGAGTACTAACTTATAAATATTTAGGAATATGGCTTGATGAGAAGTTAGCCTTTGATGTTCATATTAATTACTTGGTGAAAAGGCTTAAACCAAGATTGGGTTTTCTTTTTCGGGAAATTCTTTTTTTTTTCCTTTACAGCTAGAAAGAGAATTATACAGAGTACTTTTTTACCTATTTTAGATTATGGTGATGTTGTTTATATGCATGCTTCTACATATTTATTGAAAAGACTGGATGGTGTTTATCATGCTGCACTGCGTTTTATAACAAATTCTTGTTCACGTACTCATCATTGTTTGCTGTACAACTGTTTGGGTTGGTCCTCTTTATATCAAAGAAGGAAATCACATATGTTAGTATTTATTGTAAAGACATTGATGGGTATGCTTCCAAATTACATTACAAGTCTTCTATGTTTATGTAGAAAGAACTATAGCACCAGATCATCTAATGCTGGGATGGGCAACTTCGGTCCTGGAGGGCCACTGTCCTGCAGAGTTTAGCTTCAGCCCTAATCAAACACACCTGAACAAGCTAATCAAGGTCTTCGGGATTACTAGAAAGCTACAGGCAGATGTGTTTTTATCAGGGTTGGAGGGTTGGAGCTAAACTCTGCAGGACACTGGCCCTCCAGGACCGAAGTTGCCCATCCCTGATCTAATGGGATTAAATTAGTAGTAGCCTACCTATAGGGTACATTCAGAGCATGGAAAATCATCTTTCTCTTACTATGCTCCATGGCTGTGGAATGAATTTCAAGCTATTGTTCCACTAGAAACAATTCCTCCTTTGAATATATTTAAAAATTTACTGCAGTCTAAAATGAATGAATCATGTTGCTGTTTTACTTAATTTATTGATTTATGATGAATATTGTGCTTTGACTGTCTAGAATGTCTTATATGTGTTATATGTTTGTGTGTGACTTGTAGTATGGCCATCTTGGCCAGGACTCCCTGGAGGAAGAGATTTCTTTTAATCTCAGTGGGACCTTCCTGGAAAAATAAAGGATAATAATAAAATAAAATAAACAATCAAAAACTAACTTTAGCTGGACAATAACTTTATTCTAGAGCTGCTGTAAAGCCAAAACAATCTCTGTTACTTTAATTTCCTATTATAACTATAAAGCTGCTTTGAAACAATCTATTGTTAAACAGTGCTATTTAAATGAAGGTGACTTGACTTGGTTTTCAGTTTGCACAGTTTCCACTGCGTTAGTTGTCATAGTCTCTGATTAGTTGTCATTTAGTTCAGGTGTGTGTAGTTCATTTTCCTCATTTGCTTTTATACTTAAGTCCTCTGTGTCTATTCATTTGCTGTCTGATCTCTTCTGTGATGTAGGTGTTATAAGCAGTTCTCTTTGTGTGATTTATCTTACTGTGAATGTATTAAAGTTAACCTTTGCCTTCATCATCATGTTCTACAACACATCGTTGTGACAGTCTTCCATGCTTACTTCTGTTTTTCCTACACTTTTTCTGTCCAGCTGCTAAGCTGAAATAAAAAACTGGTTTTCATCAAATTTCCTTAAACTCAATAGTGGTAAAAACTGAAATTCTCTTAGTAGGTACAAAATCTAATCTGACTAAATCTGATAGCTTCTCTGTCACTATTGACAAGTCCATAGTTTTTCCATCAATGCAGGTTAAAAGTCTGAGTGTCGTAATAATATTATTAGTTCTGCATATTTTCAGGTATGAAACATAAACGGTATTATTAATTGCAACCATTATTGCAATTCTCTTCTGTTTGATCTTCTTCAAATTTAAATTCCTGCCTGTACCCTCAGATCTTCTTCATCATTTTAATTTTGTCTTGCCATGCATTCTCCTGAACAGTATGGGTCTAGGGCTTTTAGTTGTGCTGGCCATCATTTGTGGAACTCCCTTCCCCTGGAAATTCATAACACCGACAGTCTTCACACTTATAAATCTTGTCTTAAAACTAATTTAATTAAACAGGCTTATTTATGATTGTACATGTATTGAGCAATATCTTATTCTTCAGTGTCTAATGGATATTATTATAATATGCTTTGTCTGTTGTTGTTATACTGATATTTTTAGAAAGATTTGTAAGGTGACCTTGAGTGTCTTTAAAGGCGCCTACAAATAAAATGTATTATTATTATTTATTGTTTTTGCTTTATTGTTATAAACAGCAGCTATGCTAATTATTATGCATATTTCTGAAATGCATAACTTGGACACAGTCATCTCTGATTGTATTAGATCACTCTAAATTGTAATGTAGACATGCATTTTTCTGAAAACTGAAAATACTATATATATATATATTTTTTTTTTACTTGTAGTATCTTCATGGCACAGTACTATCATGAAAAAGTTGTATTCTGAGTATTGTGTAATAAAATCTTGACACAGAATTGATTATTTTTCTAAAACCTCATGTACATACACACAGAGTAAAAGAATTTCACAAACATCAAGCAGAAGGAATGCACAAAGAATGAAAGTCGACTTAGATATTCAAATGCATGAATATTAACAAGAAAAAGTAATATAAGGTGTTGCAAAACATAAATACCAAGACATAGTTTGAAGAAGAGCAAGGAAAAAGTCCACATAAACAAATCACCACAACAGCTCAGACATGAAAATTTCCGGTTTTAAAGAAAGCTGGACTGCAGGAGGAAATGGAGGGAAGGTTCAGTAGCGACGACTGAGGAATGTGCTGTCAGCACTGTCTGTGGTGCAACGACTATCCACAGATGTTTCCAGGTCTAAGAGACAGATACAGAATACAACGAGACAGCAAGCAGGACAGTGAATAAAGACAGGAAGTCACAGACAGAGCATTTAGAACAACAAAAATAATGAAGAAAGATGAATAATGAACATGAAAAACAAGCCTGAATCTAGAACTGAAATAATCAGTGTCAGTAAAACATTGAGTCAAAAAAGTAAAAGAATTATGCAAGAAATAATTTACAGTATATACAGTGTTCAATAATCACCAGTTGACTGTACATTATTCTGTTTATTATACAGTATGGCTACTTACACATAAATAAATGTAGATTAAATATTGATTTGAGTTGAAATTATTTGATTATGTTAGTGTGAAGTGATTAGAGACAGAGAGAAGTTCTTCCATTCTTTCTTTGCAACAAATAAATACAACCTACCTAGGCAAACTGACAAGGGGGCAGGTGGAATTAATAATTTAGGAAGAGGGAAAATTACAGTTCTAAAGAGGATTTTACCAGACTTACCAAAAAAAAAATCCTGAGGATAAGATGTAAATGAATATATCTGCTAAAAGTTTATTTTGGGTTTGATTACCAAGGAACACACACTAAATGATACATGTATGAAGAAAAAAATATATATTTTATTAAAAAACATGGGCAAATGTCCAACTTTGTTATTCTGAGGTCTTTAAAGGGGCAATATTCCAATGTTTTGTTACATTTTATTGTCTCATTGTAAAGTCCACTTACAGCCTGGCTAACGTCAGACCTCGTCTCATTGAGACGTGGTCTGGGAACCACATGTTCATTTTCTCGTATTTGAGGCGTGGTTTACGAATGCCCAGAGCCGTTTATTGGGCGCTACGAATGTCTATCAAATGCGCCTGTACGTAGCTCATAGCCAATCGTTTCAATTATACCAGATGACGTATGTAGAGCGACAGAAATTCGACGAGGAAGAAGATGATGGGTCAGAGATTTATGTGTACCCGATGGCGTTCAGCGACTATTGCCGTTTGTGCAAGACAAACATGAGGGTAGAAGGTATATATGGACACTCTACAGACATGTTTTTATCGAAAAAAACATTATGAAATGGTTTAACGCCAAAAGTTGCTCTTTTTTCAAAATAAACTTGCGTTCTAAACTACTTAGAACACTTTCAATGAGATCTACTAATATTGTTAGTGCCGATATTTTTCACGTTAATAAATCCATAGAGCCGAAGACTTTGCTTGTGAATAAAATTGCGCTGTGCGCAAGGCAGCATGGGGAAACCCAGGCTAGTCCACTTATGATTATGACTACAATGTTAGTCAAGTTATCTCACACCAAAAACAGCTAGTTTTCCATTTTCCATTTCTGCCTTCTCATGACCTTCAGAATTAAACAGGATGTTTTTGTCACTGCACTCTTAAGTCTTAAATATGACAATGACCTCTGTTATGATTATGATTGAGACGTAATGGGCATGATGATTTCTGAATGGCCTAGATTTGGGTGGACTAAGAAGGACTGGGAATTTCATTGTGAATGTTATACTGTGAATGTTAATGTTAACAAGCCATTAATCCTTAATCCTAAAAAAACACTAGGTTGTTTCAACCCATGTTTGGGTCAAAAATGGACAAACCCAACATTAGGTGTAACATTTTTATTTAAAAAATTAAACCCAAATTTTGACCCAAATATGGATTAAAACAACCCAGCTTTTTTTAGAGTATACATTTTGCCCACACTGAAATCTCACTGGTCCAAAATCCCGCTTTACATAACTGTAAAAAACTTTACTGTAATACCTTTGTCACTATTATGTTAAGTTAGTTCATTTTCATGGACTTTTAGTTTGTATTCGTCCTGTTTCCTGTGTTTTCTTTGTTCAAGTTTCCCACCACTCAGATTAGTGTTTGCTTTAGTTGATCCTTGACTTTTTAACATCAAGTTTTTCTCTGGCTGCTTCAACTATGTTTTTGCAAGAAACATTTGTTATGGCTAAAAAATAAAATAAAAAAACAGAGAAAAGAGCTACAGTATCATTTAGAAACACACACATCAAAAATCAGCATAATAATCTCAACAATGGTGGCAATAAAAAAAAGGTTATCTGGCCAATGAACGAACAGTGTATGATTATGATTCAGGCAGCATTTATGCTATATAATAATGAATCTAGTAAGTCCATTCAGCTGGATAATTTATTCATGCTGCAGTGCTTGTTGGGAGTTTGGCACCCAGCATGCATTGCGACATGAAACTTTTGATTGTCGCCATTCTTGAGATTCATATGCTGATTGATGATGCATATGTGTGTCTAAGTGATGCATGAGCTCAAAATGTTTTCTTGCACTATATATTTTAATACCCTTCAAAATGATTGATTACTGAGATATTGCTGGATAAATATCAAATTCATAAAGCACCACATAATCAAAGATTGGACACTAGATGAAGACAGTGTAACAGATGAGTCCATTAAGATTATGGCATGATCACATCATGCCAAAAACACCTGATCCATGTCTTCTGGGCGTATCCTTGCCATAACAAATTTTTCTTATAAACACACAGCTACAGCAGCCATAGAAAACTAATAATAAAGAGTCAAGAGTCAATAACCCAACTAAAGCTAATATTAGTCTCTCTGTTTATCCTGAGGATTACTGTAGTCAGCCGGATCTGGGCCGTATCCAGATCAGATGGTGGACCTGTGCCTAGACACAACCACAACGCATGATGTAGTCAGCCGGATCCAGGCCGTATCCAGATCAGATGGAGGACCTGCATCTAGACACGACCACAACGCATCCCTGATGTGTCAGCAGAGATTGTGTCAATTAGACTCTCCCCTGTGAAGGCCTCATCGACACGACAGCCATCGGCACTGATCCTCAACAAACCCGTCTTCATACCGATATGATGAATCCGATCTTGAACCAGATGGAACTGGATAATATTCTGAATGTTCTGATCCAATCTGACTTCTGACCTGTAATGCTGCATGAATCATAATCATACACTCTTCGTTCGTTGGTCAGAGGAGAACTGCCTAGAAACTATGAAAAGGTTCAGGACAGTGTCCTTCCTATGGTGAATTACTGTGATAGATCTAACCTTACATTTAATGTAATTTTAGAGTTTTTTTAACCGAAATAGGCCTATTGACATAGGCCATTATACTACAGGGGTAGAATTGCATAATCTGTTCAAATGAGGATGTGGGCGATTTTACCAGAGGTGGCCAGCATCATGAGGAGATGACTTATGCAAAAGAAATTTGTCAAAAAATGACTTAGCCATTTATTTTGGGAAGGTGACGATATATAAGTTTCTTTCTAGTATTTTCAAATAATTTATGTACAATGGGGTTTTATGTTACATGTATATTGTTAAATTGTTAGGTTTGGCTATCGAACAGTTTTCTTCAACTTAATGAAACAAAGTCTGAAATTACAATATTTGGCCCACCAAAATTCAAAGAGAAGATAGCCGACACCCTGGCTCCATTAGAAATGACGGTGAAAGATAGCGTGAGGAACCTTGGGGTAATAATTGACTCATCTCTAAGCTTTGATAAACAGATAAATTCTGTTGTAAAGAACAGTTTTTATCAGCTTAGATTGATTTCTAAGATAAAACCCCTTCTCAGTTATAAAGACTTGGAGATTGTTATTCATGCTTTTATTACTTCCAGACTGGACTACTGCAATTCTCTTTATGCAGGGATTCCCCAGCGTCAACTATGTCGTCTGCAGTTGGTACAAAATGCCGCAGCAAGATTTCTGACTGGCACTAAAAAAAGGGACCACATTACTCCAGTACTATCTTATCTTCACTGGCTGCCGGTTCAGTACAGGATTGAATATAAGATTTTATTAATGGTTTTTAAAGCATTGCACAACAGGTCCCCAAAATACATTGTGGATCTTTTAGACTCTTACACAACAGGCAGGACACTAAGATCCACGAACCAATCTTTGCTGGCGGTCCCCTTTTCTAAAAAGAAGTCAAAGGGTGACCGAGCTTTTTCAGTTGTGGCTCCTAAGTTGTGGAACAGCCTCCCCCTTCATATCCGGTTAGCTCAATCAATAGAAATATTTAAGTCGCAGCTAAAAACTTACCTTTTTAATTTAGCCTTTAGTTAAGGGTGGTGTACACTGTAGGTATACACTTTTATTTAGTTTTATTTCTTCATACACACTGATCTCATTATGCTGGTGGGTGAGGGAGATGTTTAAGAGTGTGAAATATGCCTTCATCCGCTAGGCTTGATATGTTCTGTTTTATATATGTATGTCTTTTTACTGTAACTGTGAAGCACTTTGGGCAACAACGTTGCGGGTAAACGTGCTATATAAATAAATAAAAGTTGAAGTTGAAGTTGAAGTTAAATTAATGTTTGCTGCATTTTTTTTATGTCAAGTCAAGTCATCTTCATTTATATAGCGCTTTTAACAATGTAGATTGTTCCAAAGCAGCTTTACATTGATAATAGGAAATTTAAGTAAAGTGTTTTGGCTTTATAGCAGCTAGAATAAAGTTATTGTCCAGCTAAAGTTAGTTTGATTGATTCACTTCCGTCGCAACGACGATCATTAGTTATTAACTTAGGGGCCGCTAACACGACACCGTTTTAACAGAAAACTCTTAAGTTCTTTCTGCGCAAACTTCAAAAACGCGAACCAGTGAGAACGCCGATGGTGTGCACATGCGTATTACGAGTTCAGTCTATAGGTATGTGCGTTTGAATATATGTGCGCAGGCGTGTAGTCCTTCCCTACAAATCAACCCTCAACATACTACTTGTCTGGCCTTAAAATTAATAATAATACAGAATTTTATCGCTTCCACGTAGTGGAATGTAATGTGTGTTACCATGATTGTGTTTAGTATTTGTGTGAATGACACTGTGCACCTCTTAATAGAATTTTCCTTCTCATTTTGTGGAAAAGCTGCTTATGATGAGCTTTTATTCATCATGTGACATATCTTATCATCACCTGCTTTTGGTGGTTGTCAGTGTTTAACAAAGGTACAAAACAGATATTAGTATAGGTTGCTATATTAATATTATCAGTTAATGAAATTGATTAAATTTTATACTGTAAATTTAAGTTAAATCTTTAATACCTAAAATGTTGCTACCATATTTTTACAGTCAATTTCTGGCAACCACAGCTGGCCATTTTTTGTTTGTTTTTTTACCTTAAATTTCACAGATTATTTTTTACAGTGTTTAAATATCATCTAAGTTATATCAGTTGGAAATATAGTGTGACAATATCAGTGACAAATGATATGTATATCATTTTATGCAAGTAGTCTGCTATACTGTTACAAAGATCTCACTGATTTACAATATAAGAATGTGATCTTACCTTTTGTCCATAAATATAAGCATTTTTACTAAATTATTTTCCTCAAGTATGAGCTCCATATTATCCTATTATTTCATACTACATTACCTATAAAAGCCTGATGTATCAGATACTCAAAAAAAAAAAAAAAAAAAAACATCTACAAGATATTTTTCAGATTCAAGGTTTCAAGGTTCAAAGGTTTTGTCTAAAATTTTCTTGACCTCTTCCATTAAAAAAATATATTTCTGACTGTTATATCAAGATTTACAGGGTGAATAGACCTAGTGAAAAAACACATTTAAGTTGATTCAGACCTTCACAAAACAGCTAAGATCAAGGATCATAAAGGTCTTAATAATAATAACTGGCCGAATCAATTTAGGTCCACGCACTGTTCCTCAAAAAACAGAGATCAGCCAAGATGTATGTCTCTTTTCTTTTATGTGGGCCACTCTGTCAGGCATGTGTCTTGTGACTAGCTCTAAAACTCAATTACCCACTCCTCTTTTTACTCATTTTGCCATTTTCAGGGAAATACTCTGCTTGTCCACATAATTATAATGCTTAAAAATAGGCTAGATACTGCTTTAAACAAACCAGAGCAAACAATGCTGGTATTTTAACTTCATGGAAAGACTTTCACATGCATCACAAAGCGCCAAAATGAATCAGTCACCCATTACATTACAATCAGTCACCCATCTTTTTCCTTTCTTCAGTCACCAACTTACCAAAGCTGATGTTGTATTCGCCACCCCGCTCACGGTACATCTGGTAGACGAAGAAACAGGAAACCGGTTTTAGCACCAGGCTCAGGATGGCCATGCCTGCACTAAAACGGAACAAGTCCGATATGTTTGCAGTCGCCTCATAGCAAAGACCAAAATGAACAATGTCAGTCAAGATGGTCACTGCCAACCCGATCAAGAACTGAATGAAGAAGAGCAGAGATCAAACATTAGCATGACAAATATAATATATACAAACACAAGAAAGTCTCAGCATGCTCAACGAGGGGTCCTATTATGCCCTTTTAAGAAGTCTTGATTTTGGGGTGTACTAGAATACGCTTTCATGCTTGATTGTTCAAAAAAACACATTATTTTTCACATATTTTACATTATTACAGCTCCATTCTCCCCAGTCTGGCCCAAGCGCGTTGTTTAGTACCGGTTTCTATGAAGCCCCTCCTTCCGAAATCTGCTGTGATTGGTTAGCTGGCCCAGTGTGTTGTGATTGGCAGCGCTTAGCATGTGTTTCGGGAAATGTCCGGCCCCTCCAAAACCTCTAAAGTTCTGCTCTAGTGTAAAT
Organism: Rutilus rutilus; assembly: GCF_951802725.1. Taxonomy (NCBI): domain Eukaryota; kingdom Metazoa; phylum Chordata; class Actinopteri; order Cypriniformes; family Leuciscidae; genus Rutilus; species Rutilus rutilus. The sequence goes on from NC_140227.1 coordinate 8,771,425, forward strand.
ATAAAGGATGGCGGCAATTTCAAACCTGATTCAGACCCTGACAATGTTAACAAACAAGAGGAGCATCCAGAACGGATTTCATGCACAGACTTTCAAGCACGGATTTCACAGGATGTTTCAGAGTGGTATGCTTTTCTTGTATATTATAGGTACGATGTTATCCACCATTTATATTTATGGTATTTGTCGGAAAACTATGGTTATACAAACTGTAATCGATCACAAAAACATGGTTAATTTTCCTAAGGAGCAGTGAACAGCCTTAAAAAAAGCTATAGTAAACAACACTATATCAACATTAACGTTGGCTAGCAGGCGAGCGTAGCAACAACATAAACTTATAATTAGAAAACGCAACTACAAATAATAAGACATACTTACAAGTTGTGATCCACAAACAACAGATTGTCTCGACAAAGTGGAAACTGCTCCATTTCAGGAGAAGCTTTTGTGCGTAGCCTGCATCGTGGTTCTGGAAGCTGTTCTTCATAAAATGTACACCGCACAGATAAACATCGGGAGAATATTGTTCAGGAACAGTGTTTAAAATAAATTTGACCCATTCTAAGTTCGTCAGCTTTAGGAAGGTCAAACAAATTAGTTTTGGAATGCGCATTCCATGGGCGGGAATTATTTAAACGAGGAACTAGTTCATTGTAGTTCTTGGAAAGTGGATTCTGTTAAATAAAATATCTCCCTTTGGAGTGGACGTCGACCTTTGTAACCTTGCAAATCTTTTTTTATGCTCAAACAGCAACATTACACACTAACTAAAGTTGAAATGGTGAAAAAGCCTTTAAAAGAGTTGTGTTGTGCATTCCTGTCATCGTAAATGAATCGAAGCAGCAGTATGTGAAATGGTACCAGTTTGATTCAGCATGATTAATGTGCACTCCTGACACATAACTGTCACTGAAACATTTTTTATTGTAAAACATTGGTCAAATATCGATGCTGGAATCTTAAGTCTTTAAGTAAAGGCCAAACGTTCGCTTCTGTCATGCTCATTTTGTGATCTAGTTTTAAAGGTTTTAGGGCTGCGCTGCAGGGCTACTGGCCTCACAGTGGAAACACAACTCGATTTTGGCCTCTGTGCTCGAGATCCCGTATTTGCCCTGCCCGGCACGTTGTTAGCTCTGGCTCACACTGGCACGGCATTTGAAAAGCGGCTAATGTGAACCAGACCTTTTGGCCAGTCAAAAGTATGGCTATGAAATACTCAAATGTCATAAAAGTGTGGATTTCTCATCTGTAATCAATACTGAATAAAATGAATGTCTAGGCCTTCATGATCTGAAAATCATGCTCTTCATGAATGAAAAAATAAATAAAAATCACACTTACCAATAATACAGCATCTATGGAGTCTCTCTGTGCTATGGCCCACACTCCCACTGCAAGAACACTCACGTTCCCCAACACATAAGAAGTAGGAAGCCAGGGATACAAGCATGCCCTGCACATAAACACACATTTAAATGTTAAGACTAATATTTTCATTAGGGCTGTCAATTTAACTTAATTTAGTATGGTTCATTGCTAGGTAAATTACTTAATTTTTTTGTAAATTACTGAATACAATTACATTTTGAAAATTGTAACAATCTGTTACATTACACGCTTTAGGTAATATAATCTGACTATTTTCTTTTTTTCTTTTGAGCTTACTTTAAGTCCTGTATAATAGTAATATAACAGTGCAGAGAAAAAAAAGTGAGTTGAAAATTTGTCATCAACAAAATGAAATAAAAATAAAAAACAATTAAAGATGAAATATTTTATTTGTTATGCAGTGTGGCTTCAAAACTGGAAGACTTTCTGAACATACATAAGCAATAGGCTATTTTAGAAATGACTATTTAAAAGACAAAAAAGAAGAATTAGTGAGAATCGATACATTTTGATTTATTCACTGCCATCTTCCTAGTGTGACAGATGTTTATATTCACAGTGTATATTCAAAATGTTTCACTAATAATCCTTTCTGTCAGTTTTAATTTGTTTACTTTTATAGTATTTATTAAGAAAAGATTATAATTATGTTTTGAACTTAATCAGTGTCATTTTGAGAAAAATAGTTTTATGATTAATATAGAGTGGTGTAGGTATGACATCACTTTGTAGGCCAAAAAGCAGAAGTGAGTTAGCGTTTTAACACTTCTGGTTCCATTGTCCTGAAGTCAATGGTTTTTTTCAAAAGGGTTTTGGTTAAATGGCTGAAATAAGGTATGTGGTGAACACAAGCTCAAGACACTTTCACGTTTTATTCTACGACATAAAGTACATCAATATTACCCCACTCGTGATTTTTTTAAGCTGTTACCTGTCTTGAAAAAGGCGGTTGCTTACAAGTGGCTAAATGGGACTACAGAAGCTTTCGAGGAGATTAAACGTCATCACGCTGAATAGATAAACTCAGTTCTCTTTACAGCCTCGTTATGCTTACAGTTGTGCTCTTACAAACTATTCTAACTTAAACGTTCTGGGAAAATGTTTTAGATAAAACTGAAAGAGCTGTTGGAAGCTTAGTGATGGTGACGTTGAGTTCGTGGGAACGTGGTGTAGTTTGTTTATAGCCTACCTTTAGCTTTTTACTTCTGGCGACTACATTTAGGCTTCAAAATTCATAAAAGTTGTGATCATCAGTGATAATTATCTTGATGGTCAAAACATGCAAGTATCATGAACTTTTGTTGATCACAGAGCTTGTTTTTAGTGATAACCCAGCAAACACAGAACGTTGGCACTACGTAGCCAACCTTCTAACAACGTTTTAAAAGCATGGCCAAAAGTTTGCTATAATTACGTTGTGTAGTGAAGGTTGTAACAGCGTTGTCACAATGTTGATATTAATTCACCATTCAGGGCCATAGCTTGAGGTTGTGCCTATGGTGTCTTGACAACCAGTGGACTACATATGTACTCATCACTGCCCTGAAGCGCGAAAATCAGCCTTTTAAATTTCTACCACCCATTGGGCTTATTGTGTTGTCTCATTCTTCATCGTGCAAGGATACGTGAGTATTGCATTTTTTGCAAATTTACCTCAGCTAAATAAGTTACGTAATTATTCAAACACACAACCTACAACTTAATTTTCGTATGTGACTAATAGCCTCGCTCGCACTGTTTAGTTTTTCATTTGATTTGTCTACTATTTAGTCTCATTCGTTTCTTTGCTTCTCTGGATTTGTGGATGTTTCCTGGACTGATTCCGGTTACCGACCTTTATCGCACGGCTTTCGACTATACTCCCCTGTCTGCCATGTACAGAACCCGGTTGTGTTCATTAAATATTCTGATCTTTGCTTTTTATGGTTTATTTATTATACTTAAAAGAAATTTGTATATTTGTTTATTCAGTTTTTTTCTTTATTCACAAATGTATGACTTTTGGAAGTGCAATTTGATTACCATATAATAAAGTTGAATTAACATAACCTTCTGTCATTTTTACTCTTCAAAGTGTACACTTGCAGGTGTATATTATAATTAGGCTAATTTACTGATAGCCCCATTAAATAATAAGGATAAACAATATTTAAAAAGTATATACATTTCTAACAGCTGACTAATTCAAAATAAACCTCAAAACATAAAATGCTAAATGCTATAGGCCTATCTAGCATAAAAAAAAAATTGTCAGAACGTCGTCTCTCAGTTGCTGAATGTCGCGCAACAACGTTGCTACAGCCCTGTCGCGTCTTACAATTCTACGTTGTTACAATGTTGCGAGCACGTAGACAGCGACGTTGCCATAGCAGAAGTGCAACGTGCCACAGACGTTGCCACAACGTAAATGCTGGGAATCCAAAAGCCTATGGGAAAATCCTATCGTTTTTTTTTGTCGAGGTAACCAACCAGTGTGATGCTAACTGCCGGTTGACCTACAAAGTGACGTCATACCTTCACTCCTGGCATTGTGATGTCATTTCTGTTCAGCCCATGCTGCGTCCTCAGTCTGCTTTTTGAGCGCGCTAAGGAGAGGTAAGCAGCTAGCGGTTCTCTTTCAATATAAAGTGTAAAAGTTGGCCGAAGTTGGATTGAGTACATAATATTCAAATATATTTATGTTAAGAGTGTTAGAAATATGCTTAGAAGTGTTTTACGCATGGATGGACTGGATTTAATAGTTTTATTGCTGTGTACAGCAATTTGAGCGTATGTGTGTGCGCATACGGTTATATGCAGTGATTTTGACCGATTAATTAATTGGTCTTTGATCTGTGCAGGTGATAAATATATATCGCATATATATATATGTGTGTGTGTGTGTGTGTGTGTGTGTGCGTGTATGTGCTGTATTTGTAAACATTTTCAGGGACACTATGTGTGTGTGTGTGTGTGTGTGTGTGTGTGTGCGTGTGTGTGTGCGCGTGTGTGTAAATTACCCGTAATCAGACTAGTCACAATTATATATATATGATATATATATCCCAATAAAAAAATAAAAAAAACTAATAACAAATATAAAGGGGCTTTAAATTTTATAGCTATGGCTTCAAATGTTATATATACACACACACTTAGGAGGCTTCATTTTTCTTTAGTTTGAAGAAGAAATGTATTTCCAATTCTGCTGAACTGAGAACTGGATGATAAACTTTCACTAATGGTGAAATTCCTCAGGTTAGTGATAAAAAAACAGAAAGGAGAAAGGCAAATGCGCCATAACTCTCACCAGACTGTCAGTATCCAGTGAACCAACACGATTGCCTGCAGAGAAAACACACGCACAGTGTAGCACATAAATGTACAGATCTATTCCCTAGAAACAGGCCGTGGCTCAAAACCTAGTGAGCATTCAGTCATGGGCATTTTTGGGCTAAATGCTGCACCTATGATCTTGGGTATCTCTAAAATACAAAATTTGTTACAGGCAATGCTTTTCTAAAAGAATCAAGATATGAACCAATACAAATGGACAATTCTGTGTCCCACTTTATGTGCCTTTAAGACTTAAGGGTTTAAATAAATAATTTGATACATTAATATTAATACAGCACATATATTCACATTGTACTTATATTTTAACCTGTATATAATTACATCTGTAATTAATTTATGTAATTACATCTATAATTACTGTTGACCCTTTACATCCACCTCTTAACCAGCATTTAAACCTAACCATCCGTCTTTAACATTACCTGTATATCAGCAAAAGTGCAGTGTAATTAATAATTGTAATTAATAATTTTAAGGGTTCCTGGTTGCCCGGCCTGACTGTGATAAACTTACGAAGGCCTCTATATGATGAATGCACAGAAAATGTGGTTTAGGTAAACGGTTTAGTTTTTGAAACACAGTCATTGACAGAGAAATAGTAAAATGTGCAACTAGAATCAGGGAAGCACATCTGAGGAAATAATTAATGTAAGACACAAAACTGACAAAAAGTTGCTTTAGAATGATGAATTATGTAAAAACAATTTTATTGATGTTTTTATTTGATCTTTCCTGAAATTGGAAAGATCAAATAAAAACTTCAGTACACTTTTTCAGTGTATAAATACTTTTTACATAAAACAACAACAACCTCTTCCTTTTGATCTTTCAGCTTTTGATGGATCATTTAACAATCAATGTACAAACTATACAACACACATAAATAAAAAACGAATAAATTACCTTGAGACTTATGGCTGGTATTTCCATTGTTTCACTGGCTCTTTTCGATTAAAAGTGCCTCTGTAGTTTCCAGTATTTCACAAAGGAAGCATAAAACACTTTCATCATAACTGTGTGTAACAGAAGTTAGTCCAGTGCTCTGAAGTCACTGCAAACACAAACCATGTGATACTAGCCTGATCAGAGCCATGTGACTACACCTCCCACTTATGGTCATTATTCCATGTGAGAGCAGAAGTGGGTAATTTCCTGTGTATGTATGTGTGTATTGACGTCACTGTAAATAATTGCTTTAATTTATACAGTGCATACAGTGCATATGCAGTGGAAAATTAGGGCTAGTTATGTTAGTACAGTAAATGGTCTAACAGTCCCCTGTGATCCATTCAAACAACCAAACATCCATCCATTGCTGGGCCTTTGCATATGGCCGAATCAAGAGAAAATGAATGTTTAAATGAACTGTTATTTTATGTGTTTTTGAGAAAATGAGAAAAGGGGAAGACTTGATAGTGTTTAATGGTCAATTACGTTGGAATTATTAGAACCATTTATATTACAGTGTGGGTTACCATTGTGGAGAAGAGTGGAGCATTTGCTTAGGCTGTGGACGGATTCAGTTGTTGAAGTAACAAAAAAGCTGCACAGTTTAACAGGCCGTTAATATAGTCAACGCGAGCGACGCGCTCCCTTTCATAGTCAAAACAGTGGACGCAAGCAGACGCAAGCGTCACGGGCAATGCATGAAATTATGGCAAGCCAAAGTATTCATAAACGCCTGGTCGGGCGTCTGATTGCACACTGACACGTCAAAAGCGTGCGTTTCGACCGCCAAACGGGCGTCCCTGACGCGCGATTTGCCATAAAAGCGCACGTTCTTAACGCGCACTTTGTGGTCACGGAAAACGCGCGTCACAAACGCGCGGTTTTTGCATCAAAACGCGCGTCCTCGACGTGTGATCTGCCATTTAAAACGCACGTTTGCAACGTGCGCTTTGGGGTCACCGAAAACGCGCGTTTTTTACGCGCGTTTCTAATAACAAAAATGGGCGTTGAAAACGTGTGTTTTGACTAGGACAAAACGCACGCTTTTGACGTGTAAACAGTTAACCCAAACAGGCAGTACAAACGTGTGTGAAGTTTCCAACCAGGCGAAAAGGGGTGCTTCTCAATTCTTATTTGTGCATCCTCGTTTCCTCTCCTCGCTTCCTTTCCATCCTGTAGGATGCGAGGGAAGGCTGCAAGGAAAAGACGCGAGGACGGAGGGATCGAATGAAAGCTTTTTTTATACATTGGAATCCTTGATCACTCGAGCGTCACTTCCTCGCGTCATCAGCAGCGCTCAGAGGATCTGCCCTCATGTTGTTGAAATTTGTTTATTTAAGAAATTCATAATAAATAATAATAAAGAAAGATACCCTGTTGAAATATGTGAGGTGTGTGGTTTATATAAACTGCAAAAGTAAAGTATAAATCAAAATTATTGTGACCGATGTGAAGGGGGAGGAGAATTTATACGTGCGTCACGTTTTAGTCGATAAAACTCTTCAGCATAGGATACACCTGTGTATCCTCGCTCATGACTCCTCTGGAAGCCTCCTCACTCCTCGACTCCTCGGTGCAATTAGAGAATTGAGATGTCCTTCAAGATGGCTGTGCTCGATTGGTTTCCGGGTCATAGGATGGAGGACGGAGGAGAGAGGAGAGGAGGGATATTGAGAAGCACCCAAGGACGCGTGAAATACGATTTAAAATCAGTTTGAACGGGTCAGTGTCATTGGCTGCTGAAGGCTTGGGTCTAACCATTTCTGTGGGCTTAGGGGGGTTTAGCTACTGTTCATAGACTAGGCTACCAGATCAGGGGTCTCATTTATAAAGCATGCGTACGCACAAAACGGGGCTGGAAACATACGTACGCCAGTTCCCACGCAAAGGTTGTGATCTATAAAAAACAAACTTGACGGGAGAATGTGCGCACCTTTAAGCAAACTTTGAGCCGTGCGTACGCACATTCTGGAGACAAAGGGAATTGGCGACACCGATGGTGAGCTGGAGTTAAGTGTCTTTTTGGTCACTTTTAGACAGACAATCTAAAGAAAATTTAACATATACAGAAAGATAATACAGATATAATTTCACTCACCAAGCCTGCCACTTGAAGCAAATATCCATCCCTTCTTAAATGTCCGCGCCAGCGAGCGCGTTGGGCCGTTTAGTGAAACTGACGCAAATAACAGTTTAAATAAATAAAATAATGATTTAAACTAATGGAGTTAAGCACTTAAACATGAAATCATTACTGAGAAGTTACAACATTTTTATATTCAAATTCAGTCAATAGAAATATTTGTTGTTAATGCGGTGTTTTTGAACACTTTTCCTCTGGCATGCTTTGTTTTAATGTATTAACCACAGAGATAACTGCTTATCATGATAATACCAGATTGTCTGAGAAAATAGTTTCGTGCAAATAATGCCCAAGGACTATCTGTTTCCATTAAAAGTATTAAAAATACAGTTCGGCCACTGGAAAAGATTGAGAAAAACTTTCTCTGAAATGTGTTTTACACTATTTGATTTATGTATTCAAAAACAAGGCAAGATATAGGCAACTACTTGATTTTTATTCATGTAATGTGTCTTGTACCTTTAAACGTTATCACGTGGATGAATAATCATATGCAAATGATATGCAGATGAGGATCTGCATAGTAAAACTAGGCGTTGTAAGCTCCATATATGGTTATTTCGGGGAGGAGACGCATGTGCGCACAATCTTCCGCTGAGTGGGATTTATAAAGTGAATTCTGCGCAGGTTCTGGCGTACGAACGGTTTTATAAATCCGAATATTATTTTGCGTACGCCATTTTTGGCTTTCGGGCGCACGTACACTTTTAGTAAGGTTCCTACGCACAGTTTTATAAATGAGACCCCAGGTTATTCAGCCTATCTATTTTGTCCTTTTTTGTAGAACTTATAGAAATAATATATTTAAATTGCAGTTTTATCAAAATTTTGATAAAAATAAAATTGCCTTGTTTTTCTTCGCTCATGCCTTTGTCCCTATGTGGTTTAGGTCTCTTGTATTATCATTAAACCCAAACAAAACAGCATGGAATTATCGATGGCAAATTTTACAGAGGAGGGGATTATAATTGGTGAGTTATTATAATCCAATAGTCATCATTGAAGTAAAAAAAAAGAAAGAGAGAAAAAACACCGTTTTTTTATTTTCCAATTGTAATTTTGGTAACATTTTACAAAAAGGTTTCATACATTATTTAAGTACATTAGTTCACATGAATTAATAATGAACTGCACTTCTACATGTTAATTTAAAATTTAATTTCAACCTTTACTAATATTTATTCAAATCAAAAGTTGTTGTTAACATTACTTAATGCACTGCGAACTAACAGGGTACTAAAAGGGTACACTTCTCAGATTAGTAAAGTAAAACAAAGTTGTTAAAGTAGTTTAAGTTTATGAACATTTTAAATGTATACAATACATAACGTTTTTTATTTTTATTTTTTTACAAAACATTTTCAACCCTAAAACTTCAAGAAAATCAATGTTAAATATCTGGACAAGTTCTGGGCCAGATTTTAGGTTGATGTCTCAATAAATGAGCTTTAGGAAAGATTGTATTGTGCGCAGTACCAAAATGTTCCACTAGATGACATCCAGACTCCACCGATGAGATCTTCGACTTCCATGTATGGTTTTTAGTGATCTGAACCTTCCATACTATTCCAAATATGTATGAAGTAGACATCCTATTCAGAAATAGTTAGGGCAGTAATGTTAATATTTGATTTGAATTCAATCTCTAAAACACATATAAAAATGTACAGAAAGAATCAAAGCCCGAGTTATAGTTTGCCTCCACATCACAAATGAAGAATCTATTGGTATTTATCTACTGCTGTCATTTATTTTGATAATTACTTGTTTGGGGTTCTCCATTTTTAATTTAATTTAATTTTAATTCTGTAATGGTAATGTATGTACAGTATTTCAATGTACAGTATGTCATATTACACCTCTTTAGATGCTATCTTCAGTCTAAAAATGTATTTAATCAAGTAAGAATATTCAAATATACAGAAATACAATCCAGATATACATCAAAATAACTTGAAGGTTGCAAAAAGTAATGCAAGAATGATTTAATGTAATTTCAGAACCGTTCTGAGATAGTATTTTTCATGTCGTGTATGTTGACATTTAGTAGGCCACACTATGATTGCCCAAAGAATTCACATTTAACTTTTTAATGTTAACAAATGTATAGGTAATGCAGAGGAGTACTGTGTGCTTTGCAGCATGCTGCAGACGAACCCAACGAATTGAAATGGTATACAACTTACAATACACACACCCAAAAATCATTAGTTTAACTTTATGTGCCATGTTTTTAGGGCCCAAGCCCTAAAGCCTTTCCTTAGGATTATTTATTATTATTATTATTATTATTATTTTTCTTACGACTATTCAGGCACTTTTGGGGCCCTTAACATGCTCGAAAACTCTTGAAACTTTGCACACGGGTCAGAACCCGCGGCCATCAGGGCTGGGCTGAAGCTGGTACCCGGGCGTGGCAGGGGGGCTCGACAGCGCCCCCTGGAACGGGGTCCGAAAACTTGGTCCATAAATCAAACATGCTTGCATGTAATCATCAGTTTGAACGGGTCACAAATGAGACAAATGAGCTAATTTTCTGTAAAAAACAAGACATAATAACAGAGCCAGTGTTACTTAATGGTCAAGTAGTTGAAACAGTGGGAACTTTTAAGTACTTAGGTACGGTTTCTTGATAATCACCTGAGTTTTATAGAAAATACAGATTTTATTTACGAGAAATGCACACAACGTCTAAGTCTGCTAAGAAAACTGAACTGTTTGGGTGTCAGTACTAAGATTATTGAGCTTGTGTATATCACACACATTGAAAGTGTTTTAACTTTTCATCTTTCTGCTTGGTTTGGCCATTTAAACTGTAAGCTTAAGAAAAAGCTTAACAGGACAGTGTTAATGGCTAGTAAGATAGTAGGAAAACCACAAAAACAATTGACTCAAATATACATTGACAGAATGAGTAAAAAAGCAAGAAAGATCACAATAGATAGTACTCACCCCCTCTCTAGTGAGTTTGAACTTTTGAAGTCCGGGAGGCGCTTCAGAGTGCCTCTGGCTAAAAGTACTTTTAAAAAATCCTTTATTCCGAATGCCATTAGTATCCTTAATCAAATTAAGTGACAACAACAAAGGAGTTAACTTGATGTATTTAAGTATATTTATCTTCATCATGATTTTTTATATTGTAACTTTTATTTTTTATTTTTAACTTGTACGAGTTGTTGTTTGCATGAGTTGTTGCAATTACCATTGCTCACATTTAAGAAAAGAAATAAAAAGCATACAGTATGTTAAATCTAAAAAATTAGGATGACTTGTGCATGTTTGAAATAACATGAGGGTGAATAAATGTAGACAGAATGTTTTGAATTTTGAGTGAACTATCGGATGTTTCTGTAATTTGGTCCCTGTAAAGCATCTTAGTAGGACCCTGCTCGCAATAGTGATACATTTTATATATATATATAAAATGACTATAAAATGTATCACTACATATATATATATATATATATATAAAAAAGGTTATGTGGCTTAACAAATTTTCATTACAACTGCATCGATCAAGAACCACATCTGTACACTTTCCCCTAATGTTAACTTTTAAAGTTTGAAAACTTGAGATATAGATAAACAGCTAGAATAGTATTAATGTGCAAAAGAAGGCAATCTTATCTTGGTAAAAAAAAAAATGTTTTCATAAAATTGCAATCTAGATATTTTCTTTGGCCTACACAAGAAAAAGAAAATGGAAAAAATATAGGGACAAATTAAGTTCTTATATGTCCTGCCTTGAGCACAAGCTCTCATTCTAATCCTGTAAGTCTTAAATACTTCTATAAAGTATAAAATACCCTATTTAAACACTAAGTCTTTAAAAATTAAAAATCAAATGGATAATATCACCTCTGTACTTAATTACTGTTTTGAGCGCACAATATTTGAACAAAAAGGTTTCCATACCTTTGATACCTTCAAATGTAAGCACAACAAAAGTCCACGTTGTTCTCTAAAGACAGATATTGATTAACCTGCATTGATTGCTTACCTCCACCGTAACTGATTTTCCCACACAAATGTTAATTATTTCATGTTAGAGCTAGAATGACCACTAATGTGTTTATTTACAAAAAGGCATGAGCGAAGAAAAACAAGGCAATTTTTATAAAACTGCAATTTAAATATATTATTTCTATAAGTTCTACAAAAAAGGACAAAATAGATAGGCTGAATAACCTGATCTATGGCATTGTAAAATGGTGGTAGCCTAGTCTATGTACAGTAGCTAAACCCCCCTAAGCCCACAGAAATGGTTAGACCCAAGCCTTCAGCAGCCAATGACACTGACCCGTTCAAACTGATTTTAACTCGTATTTCACACGTCCTTTTCGCCTGGTTGGAAACTTCACACACTTTGTACTGCCTGTTTGGGTTAACTGTTTACACTCAAAAGCATGCGTTTTGTCCTAGTCAAAACACACGTTTTCAACGGCCATTTTTGTTATTATAAACGCGCGTCAAAAAAACGCGTTTTCGGTGACCCCAAAGCGCACGTTGCAAACGTGCGTTTTAAATGGCAAATCACACGTCGAGGACGCGCGTTTTGATGCAAAAACCGCGCGTTTGTGACGCGCGTTTTCCGCGACCACAAAGCGCGCGTTAAGAACGTGCGCTTTTATGGCAAATCGCACGCGCGTTTGCCGGTCGAAACGCACGCTTTTGACGTGTCAGTGTGCAATCAGACGCCCGACCAGGCGTTTATGAATACTTTGGCTTGCCATATGAAATGCAATACACCGCTCACGCAACAGGGGGTAGTAGAGTCATAGTAGAATCATAGTTCTGAACCTATGTTCTGAACGCACGTCTATTTCGCTTCAAACGCTCGCTTTCGCTTTGGACGCGCGAATGGATTCAAAATGTTCAAGCGTCGAACTAGACGCGATAGACACGAATTTGACGCTCTATTCGCGTTTTGGACGCAGCTTAATAACAGGCTCCGATGTCAAGATTGCAATGCTGGAATGTGTGTGTGTGTGTGTGTGTGTGTGCATTTTGTTCATATAGGACATCATTAAAACTGCAAAGTGTTTAGCCTACTTATATTTATGTAAAACACAACATTGTGCTTTTGTCAAACTGTAACCTACAACTGTCACCCTACCAAAATCACACACACATATTGTAGACAAGATGTATGCGCATAAGCTCGCATATTTTTTTCTCTTCGCCCGCCATTGTATTCAAACCTTCTTCTGTAAACATAATATACTTGAATTAATGTACAATACTTGCAATGTCGCCCCCGCCGACAACGCATAGTATTGCGTGCATCGGCGCGTCGCATATCAAAAACGTCTCAGGTTACGTATGTAACCCTGGTTCCCTGAGAGGGAACGAGACGCTGCGTCGAGACGCTGCGTCGAGACGCGGTGGGAACGCCCTGCGTGATTGCGTCGTGAAGCACATGTATAATCAGTCCAATGGAAAGACGAGACGTCATAGGCGGGTGACGTCATCGACCAGGAAACTATAAAGCACCCCTGAAAACAGACCGCGACAGCTTCTGAAAAGCCGAAGCAAGTCGATCACAGGCATGCAGGGAGTATGGCAAGGCGACGCAGCGTCTCGTTCCCTCTCAGGGAACCAGGGTTACATACGTAACCTGAGACGTTCCCTTTCAAGGGAACTCGAGCTGCGTCGAGACGCGGTGGGAACCCTATACCCACGACGCCATATGACAAATGCCTGTTCTGTATGAAGACCATGCGCACACTAGGAAACAAGCACCCTAGACCCTGGAGTGGAGCCTAGGTCCAAGTCATAAAATCTAACAAATGTAAGCGGTGAGGACCAGCCTGCCGCATTACAGATGTCATAGAGTGAAACTCCTGATAATAAAGCCTTAGAGGCAGCCATACTCCTGGTAGAATGGGCCGGGACAGCCAAAGGTGAAGGCTGTCCGGACGCTTCATAAGCAAGTGAGATAGCCTCAACTACTCACTTGCTCATTATCTGTTTAGATGCAGGGCAACCTATCTTAGGTAACCCGAAGCAGACAAATAACTGCTCTTATATATATGCCACAGGGCAGCTCTGTGGACATAAGCATCCAAAGCCCGGACAGGGCAAAAACAGATTCAGTTTTTCCTGATCTGGGGTATTAAGGTGGAGGACAGAAGGCCTGCAGCACAAATGACCCACAAATTTAGTAGGGACCTAGAAATACAAACCGGCAAGGGGTGAAGAAAGACTATCACCATACCAGGTGCAAATCCAAGTACGTGCAGGCCTCAGCCTCATGTACCACGGAGAAGATGAAATAAGGATCTCTCCTCAGAGATAACCCAGCAAAGAAACATTCATTGCAGAAATCAAGAACTGTACCATAGGGTAGATAGCAAGATTCAGAAGGCGTTCTCCGCACCAGGCAGAGAACAGTGTCCATTTCAATGCATATTCAGTCTTCTCGTGGAGGGAGCTCTAGACTGGAGTATGGTCTCCATGACCTCAGTCGAGAGACCTGAATCTATGAGCTGGGCCCCCTCAGAGACCGAGCCCACAGTATCCATAACTCCGGATGAGAGTAACTCCCGGAAGCAAAGATATCGGGAAATGCGTACAGGTGTAGCCGCAACCACACCTAATACGTTGCATCCATTTCAAGCAGAGCTGGATGCGTCAGGGAGAACCACATAGGGCAATGCATTGTATAAATGATGCGAAAGGTAGACTTGAGTTTTGACCGAAGTTCCCCCAAAGGTGCTCCCCCACCTCGGGATGAAGTCTCCATTCCCCGGGCCTCAGCCCCTGCCTCAACAGGATATATGCTCTGATATACGAGACCATCAGTGTGTTGTCCGGAAGGACAAGCACATGGTGACCTCTCGGGTCTGACAGGAAGTATTGAGATTCTCGGAATACCGCCATCACTTCTAGCCAATTATGTGCCAAAAGGAAGATGGTCCTGCCAAAGACCCGCTACCCCAACATCTTTAAATGAGACAGAACGACATCTCGATGCCGAACTGCCATCTGCTCAGATTGAGCTAGGATCAACCGATCATCGATAAAGTATAATATGCGAATGCCCTGGAGTCTCAGAGGAGCCAGAGCTGCATCCACGCATATTGTAAAGGTGCGGGGTGATAAAAAAGGCAGAATGGAAGAACCCGATACTGGTATGCTTCGCCTCTGAAAGCAAACCTCAGGAACCTCCTGTGATGAGGATGGATAGATAAGTAAGCGTCCTTCAAGTCTATTGTGACAAACCAGTCCTCGGACTGAATCTGTGACACAATCATTTTAGCGTAAGCATACTTTGAACTTGAGATTCTGAAACCTGCTGTTTAATTGATGCAGGTCTAGAATAGGACGCAACCCCTCATCCTCTTTCGGAACAATGAAGTAACGGCTGTAAAACCCTGACTGTCTGCTGGGAGGAGGAACCCCTTCTATAGCTCCTTTTGTAGAAGTGTCAGTACTTCCTGCTCCATAACCAGAGCCTGCTCGGGGTCCACCACTGTGGGGAGGACCTCTAGAAATCTGGGCTGACGAGAAGCGAACTGAATTCTGAAACCCTTTTCTATAGTGTGCAGGACCCACTGAGAAATATGTGGCAGTAGTTTCCACGCTGCCAGAAATTCTACTAGGGGAACCAGTCTCTCGAGACTGGCCTCTGGATTTGGTTGAACAGTCACTTTGGTGCCCTGAAGCGGCGAACCGGCAGGGAACAACCGAACTGACCGTTCTACGCCCCTCCTCGGAGGATCGTATGGGGACGCTGACACCTCGGTGCCCTGAACAGAGAACCGGCAGGGAACAACCGAACTGGCAGCGCTGTGACCCTCCTCAGAGAGTCGCACCCCAGAGGTTGCCGAGGAGAAACGATTTCTCAAAACCGTCCCTGCCCCAGAGGAACCTTCAGAAGCCTGATAGCCTCAGCATCAGGACTTCTTGTCTAAGTTTTATTAGAGATAACGACAGTCCTCAGATCTTGCCTACCTCTAACTAGCTTTGTTCCTACGACCCTCCTCGGAGGATCGTTTGGGGACGCTGACACCTCGGTGTCCTGAAACGGCAAACCGGCAGGAAAACCGAACTGCCAGCGTTGCGACCCTCCTCAGAGAGTCACACCCCAGAGGGCGCCGAGGAGAAACGATTTCTCAAAACCGTC
Source organism: Rutilus rutilus (assembly GCF_951802725.1). Taxonomy (NCBI): domain Eukaryota; kingdom Metazoa; phylum Chordata; class Actinopteri; order Cypriniformes; family Leuciscidae; genus Rutilus; species Rutilus rutilus. The sequence continues at coordinate 8,787,372 of NC_140227.1, forward strand.
CCTACCCCGGAGGGGATCACCCTCAGAAGCCTGCAGCCTCGGCCTCAGGGCTTCTTCTTCCAAGCTATTTTAGAGATAAAACAGTCCTCAGATCTTGCATATCTCTAACTGGCTAGACTGCGACTGCCACCCAGGTCCCCCTCGATTGTGGATGAGCCTGAATTGCGAATCTCTGTTTAGCCGCACTCTATGCTGCGAGGAGCTTAAGTAGGCTGAGACTGCTCCCGCCCAGCAGTCTCAGGAACATTAGATCGGTGAGGAAGAAATCTCTGGAACGCCGCTGAAGAGTTTATTTCTTCAATTTTTGAAAGCGGAGCGTCCAGAAGAACAGACATATTTTATCTTAATTTTTCTTTACATCAGAAAAACTATATATATATACATATATATGTAAATATATATCACTCTGTGGCCACCAGCAGGAAACAACCGAACTGGCAGCGCTGTGACCCTCCTCAGAGAGTCGCCACCCAGAGGACGCCGAGGAGAAACGATTTCTCGAAACCGTCACTCCCCGGTATAGTTTATCTGTTGCGCGACGCAATTCTCGAATAGCGTCAGTGCTGTTACATCCTCACATTCATCCATGTCCTTATATACTTTACCTACCAGTGCTGCCTAATAATATTTATCTATTATTTATGATGGCTGGTGGGTAACGTCGGGGTTATGATGGTCCTCGACCCGGGAGAGAGATAGCTCGCAAGCGTCTCTTTAACCCGAGGCACTGTCATACCATGATACTTAATACCCATAACATTACTATAGTAGAAGTTTAGGGATAAAACACATAAATAGAAACCGGTTTATTCCACGATCTCGACACCTCAGTGTGGAGATAGGGAAAAAACGGCACTCCCCGACAAGGAGGCTGAGATATAGAGTTTTTCCTTATATTTTCACTCTCATATATGTTCGGCTGGCCAGTAATATTTAATTTAGCAACAGCACTAGATAAAACCTCCTTTTATAAGCTCCTCTTTATTCAACAGAGTTATGAGCTGACTTTATTTATTTATTGAAAACTCACAAACATCTGCCTTATTTTGATATTTTTCTTTTATTTATTTATTTATTTTTTAAACAAAAACACTAACGATACCAATTCCTCGGAACTGGAAAATCGCAGCATTGGTGCCTCATCCCGGGGAGGAGAAACCGCAGATCGTGCTTCTCCCCGAGATAAGGCACTGGATCTAACAGGTGTTTGTTAGAACCCTTTGCGATCCCCAAGATGCGCGTCGATGCCGTGCCTCGGCAGCAGCGGGACCCGCGCCTCGAGGGGCGCGCACCGAACCGTCCTCCTCGAAGAACGGCCGGCGGGAGCGGAGCGTCCTCACGGACAGCTTCTCGCAATGCTCAGTCAGCCCCCTCGAGAACTGACTGTTGGCATGCTCCACTCCCAAACAAGCAACTTAAAGCTGAAGTGTGTGTCCCCACCCGTGATATAACGTGGGCAGGGAACAACACAACGCTTGCTTGCTCTATAGTGATGTAATACTTTCTGTCGCTAATGTAGGAAATGAGCCAGGAAAGAGCAGAGCCAGTGATGCCAATATCAGAAAGCCTAGAGATCATTATTTCATGGCAGACTGTGTCAAAAGCAGCGCTTAAATCAAGGAGCATCAAGATGCTTATCAGCCCTGAATCCATGGACAAAAGAATGTCGTTAACCACCTGAAGAAGGGCAGTTTCAGTGCTATGTGATGGGCGAAAACCAGACTGAAAAGGTTCAAAAAGACCATTACCATCCAAATGTGATCGCAATTGTGAAGCAACAACCCTTTCAAGGACTTTGCTTAAAAATGTTAAGTTGGATATTGGTCTGTAATTGTCCATATTTAGGTGGTCTAGGCCTGTTTTTTTAAGAATGGGGGTCACCCCAGACATTTTTAATTCTGCTGGAACAATGCCAGACGCCAAACTACAGTTTATCATGTGTGTTAAGAAGGGTGCAACCTCGGGCACCCACAACTTAAGCAAAACAGTAGGTGTAGGATCAAGCTGGCAGGATGTGGAATTTGATGTCACAATTAGGTCACTTATGGCAGCAGGAGTAGTTAGAGTGAAAGCAGAGAGATAGTTTGTTGAGTGAGCGGAAGCAGCTAACTTTAAATGAACATTTGAGTCACTTATATGAGGAGTGTTTTTGATAATGGATGCAGTGATTGACTTCAATTTATCGGAGAAGAATTGAGAAAAGCTATTTACAAGCCTTACAGAGCCCGCAATAACATGTTGTGGTGGGTTTGTGAGTTTGTTAACCATTGCAAAGAGTGATTTGGGCCTGCACTTGGAATTCCTAATGGTAGAGGTGAAATAAGAGGATCTAGCATCGTTAAGGGCTGTACGGTACTTAAGCAAGTGTTCTTTAAAAGCCAAAGAGTGCACGATAAGTCCAGTTTTCCTGTATAGTCTTTCTAGGCGGCGACCCTCAGTTTTTATTGTTCGTAGTTCAGGAGTGAACCAGGGTGAGGCACGAGTAGATGGAACCAGTCTCGTTTTAACAGGAGCATGGCTCTCAAGTATTTGACACAAAGCGTTATTGTATATACAGCAGATTTCTGACGGACAGTTAGATAGTAGACATTCTGACAAGGTGGAAGCCCTTATTGAAGCAGAGAAGGAAGATGGATTCACAGAGTTAATTTTACGATAAGTCAGCATTTTCTTCAGTGGTGATATAGGTATTGGAAAGCTACAACTGAAGCTAATGAGCTTATGATCTGAGAAAGCAAAGTCAGAACCATTTACAAGGATATTATTTAAGCCAGATGTACATATGAGATCCAGTATATGACCCCTGGAGTGAGTAGCAAAAGTTACATGTTGAGTTAGGTTGAAACAGTCCAGTACAGACATCAATTCATTGCATTGTGCAGTGTTTTCATGTATATTAAAATCACCAAGCAGAATTACAGATGAATAATTACCACAGACAAGAGTAAGCAATGCACTAATCTCAGAGAAAAAGTCAGATGGACATTTTGGAGGTCTGTAAATTAAGATTACAGCCAGTTGCGTTTGGCCAGTCATTTTCAGCGCAAGGTATTCAAATGCTGAAACATCATGAAACTCGATCTTTGAAATTTTAATGGTCTCACGGCAAACTACAGCCAGCCCTCCACCTCTACGATGAAGACGCGGTTGAGAGAAATAGATGTACCCAGGTGGAGTTAAGAGGTTTAGGTTGAAAAGGTCATTAGGAACCTGCCAGGTTTCCGTCAGAAGTAGCATGTCCAGGTTTATGTCAGTGATTATGTCATTCAGCACTGATGCTTTATCAGTTAGAGAGCGTGTGTTCAACAGCGCACACTGCAGGTCTGAAGATGCGCGTCTGCAGGTTCCGAGGTCAGGATCAAAACGCAATGATCTTAGATTTCCAAGGTTAATGGAACGATTTTCCAGCCGTGTTGTATCCGACGCACGGGTGTTGGTACGGACAACTGGAATGTTATTAGAAGAGGAGTAATGATAATTCCGAAGTTTCTTCCGCGACTGGTGAATGTAGCGCTGTCGGCGTAAAACTCCAAGTTGTTCACACCATTTATAAGTTTCCGGAGCCAATCAGAACGATCCTTTAAATGTTCTGAGATGGGCTGCAGAAAATTGTAGAGCCACCTCAGGGAAACTAATGTCATTCAAAAACAGCAAAAACCAAAAAAGACCAAAGAACAAAACCGGCAAGTGGATACGTGACGACATGACCAGTGATGACCAACGCGACCTACACAACAATTTATCGGTTTAACTACGTTAGCCAGAACCGGTCCGTATCAGACCCACAATCCACACAATCCACAGAAGGGAAGGCTACCCAACCATACCAAGGATTGACACCACAAAATGATAAAGAGAGGGGAGACTCACAGTATCAGATGTCGCGAGGGATATGAGGATAGGAATGGAGAGGGCTCGTAGCCGATCAGTGTGACAGGATCACGGAAACAGCCAGGTCAGTTATCCAAGAACTTTTGAGCGTGTAAATAGTCCAGAGAACAATCCAAAACGTGTTTCAGGAGTGTAAAATAGTCCGGTGAATAATCCAAGAAGATCGATTCCAAGAAAAAAACATATCCAAAAAACAGACGTAACAACAGCAGACAAACAGGTACCAGCGTGAAGCGGCAGCACAAGCGCGCCTAGCGTTCTCACACCGGAAGTTGGGAGAGAGGGCAGTTGTTATTACTGTGGTAAGCATGGACATTGGAGAAAAGAGTGTAGGAAAAACAAAAAGAACTTTAGAGAAGTTAACAATGTTACTCAGCTTCTACTCAGCCTGCTTGCTACTCTGAAGCAGCCCCTCCCCTCGTCATTACACTTGTGGGGCAACTTGATAAGGTGTTAACCATTTAGGCTGTGAGTGCTTTATTTCCCTAGGAACTTACAACAAAGATAAAAGACTTATTTTTGTTTAATAGAACAAAAGGAAAGTGACTGTTTCAGCCTTCCTTTGGGAGACACTGGTTAAGGCGAGACACTACAGGTGAATAGGGTAAAAATTTTAACTAGCAGATATCACCATGAAACTTTCCCAGTTGATTACCTACATTAAGATGAGAAAAAAATGTATTACAAGTTTTCTGTAATTTAATGTTTAAATATGCAAATTAGGCAATATCTAATTAAATATGTGCTAATTTGTATATATTTTAAAAAACGAAATCTGAGTATTGGATAAAGCCAGATTAAAAATTATTTTTTCATTGTGTTCACATATTAGATGGGGAAAAAATTACAGAGGGATTTATGGATATCTACTTTTGTTATCCTGTAAATCAGAATATACTGTCAATAGCCTTAAAAAAATTTTTTTCGCTATGTGTTTTGTAATAAAATGTTATATAAATCAGGCTAGGAATAATATATTTACAAATCCCTCTGTAAATGTCTTCATAATATAACTAGGTACAAGACTGGAAGGTTTGGTGTGTATCGGTGCTACTGAAGTGGAGATTTCGGACTTGGAGTATGAGAGAAAGGTCATTTTGAGAAAACAGGCTTTAAAGATTTATCATCAGCCAATGAGATTGCGCATTCAGCCCTTTTACTTTCGCGATTGGTTGCTGATAAAAAGGAAATGACCATATTTGGATCCGACAGCATTGTACAGTGAAGAGAGAGCTTTCCAGCCGTGCCTGTGATGACAGAGAGCAGACAGAGATCGCGGATCGGCGGGATGATTTACAACGACAACTTTTGTTGAATTCACACGAAATCTACAGACGCAAACAGACAAAGTGTAATAAAATAAAGACCTAAATGTGTATTTCTGACTTTTTTTTACCACAGTCTGAAAGAAGACATGTTATTGAAGACAAATATCCAAAAATCTCAAAATTGACCAGTAAAAAAAAAAATAAACTTTTTGCCTGCCGTGTCTCGCCTTAAGTAGACTCACAGCCTTAAATGTTATGCTACAGTACAGGTGTATCAGTACAGGTACATCAGTAATGGTGTTAGGTCAGAATGTAAATGTAAAATGCACTCTAAATGTAACTACCCTCACAGCCCCGAACATTGTTTTACAGCGTGCACCAGTCACAAACCCATCCTCATGTATGATGTCTGCAATGACTGAAGTTGTGTTAGAGGATGAAGGAGAAATGACTCACGATTGTGTTACGCTTACATACACACCTACGAGTGAAGTAAAAGAAACTCCCTTAGAGAAATCTGAATTTGAGTTGTTTGTTGATGGTTCAGCTCAAGTCATTGAAGGTAACAGACGAGCAGGTTATGTAGTAACTTCCACCACTGAAGTGGTAGCTTCAGGTCGTCTTCCAGATCATTTTTCAGCTCAAGCTACAGAACTAGTAGCCTTAACTAGAGAATGCACGCTAGCTTCAGGATCAGTTGCAAATATCTACACAGATTCCAGGTATGCTTTTGGGGTAATTCATGATTTTGGTGTCATTTGGCAAAGCAGACAGTTTTTAACTTCTGCTGGATCCCCCATTAAGCATGCTGGATTAGTGAAAGATCTAATGTTTGCCATGAAACTTCTAAAGAAATTAGCGGTGATCAAAGTGAAAGCACATCTCACAACTAATACTACGGAAGCTAAAGGTAATGCTCTTGCTGATGTAGCGGCTAAACAGGCTTGTTCCTATGCAACTGTACAAGTGTGTTCAGGAAGTACAGCACAGAAGACAATTCTGCCTCCTGAATCAATCATTGATCTGTACAAAGACGTTCCTCTATATGAAGCATGGACATGGTTAAACAAAGGAGCCACTGTGGATTCATCCGGTTGCTGGACCAAAGGGGGAAAGTATGTTGCTCCCGAATCACTGCTGCCATATTTGGCTCAACAAATACACAATTTGGGTCACAGTGGTCCAGCAACAATGAATCACAGGTTCTCAAATCAATGGTGGAATCCAAAATTCAGAAAGTTAGACACCGAAACAGTCAAGAGATGTGTTACATGTAAGAAAAATAATGATGTGCCAGCAGCAACCACAACAGCAACACATATCCCAGCTCCACCAGGACCATTTCGTCACCTGCAAGTTGATTACATATCGTTGCCTCGTTGTAAGGGAAAAACTGACGTTTTGGTAGTAATAGACAAGTTCTCAAGATGGATAGAAGCTTATCCAACAGGGCGTGCTACAGCTGCACATACTGCTAAATGTCTTGTCACTGATTTCATTCCCAGATGGGGATTACCAGATTGCATTGACTCAGATCAAGGTACACACTTCGCAGGACAGGTAGTCAAGGAAGTGTCTAGAATGTTGAAGATTAAGTGGAATCTTCACTGCCCATATAGGCCACAAGCATCAGGACAGGTTGAACGATCGAACAGAACAATCAAAACCAGGCTAAGCAAAATGCATCAGGAAGGAGTATCATGGGTCGAAGCGCTGCCAGCAGTACTGTGTAGTATGAGAGCGTCACCTAACAGATCAGTAGGACTGAGCCCTCATGAGATTATTACTGGACGCCCGATGCAGATGCCAGGTGTGATTGATCTTAGAAATGCTGATGTACACATTGCCTCAGATGCCCTGATTGCTTACTGTGAAAACCTCACAAAGGCAGTACAGAGTGCCAAAGAGAGAGTTGAGTCTGGTTGGCAGACTCCACCAGAAGGTGGACACACAATCATCCCAGGTCAATGGGTCATGATAAAGTCATTCAGAAACAAGCCATTAGAGCCTAAGTGGCACAAGGAAAGAAAACCTGGACTCATGTGTCACACTGTAAAGTTGTTCCCCCACCTGCAGGGATAGGATAGGACACGGACCAGTGAGGAGCCCAGGGAAGAACCGAATGCAACCGAATCCAACCCTGTGGTGAAGACTCCCTCATAGGCCTTCCCCATCCACTAGTCCATCCTTACCTCACTGTTCTTTAGGTGTCCCTGGAATTAAGAAATAGGGAAATAAGGAACAACAATAGCAGACTCAGAAAAGGATACAACCCTAGTGTTTGAACAAATACTGCTCTATCTGTCTTTTGTTTTCTTTCTTCCTCTGTGCAGATACCACTTGATGGCTGTCCCGAGACCCATATGCACCGACCTCCACACCTGCATAATGAAGCCACAACCTCAAGAAAACAACTAGACCCACTGCCAAGCCAACTATCACAAAAGAAAAAGAAAAAAATACACAACGCAGAGACTCACATACGGGAACTTCAGTCATCCATCAACATGATCAAGATTGTCGTACTACTAACCATCATGGACATCACACAAAGTGTAGTCTCCAGAAACAACATATTCTTAGAGCTGATGAATATGTCAAGAAACGCCTTGTTTGCTGGAAAGAACGTTTGCATGCCACACCCGCCTTCAGTATGAGCAGGAATCCCATGGGTGGCACACCCCATCTCCAACAAGAATACATGTCTCAACATCACAACTCCCCCAGCTTCTCCGTGTTGCATTCCTGGATTACCATCCTGCAACCTAACTTCAGCTACTCCCATCATGACAGATCTACTCTTGCCAATGACTTTTCCTTGGTGCATGGAAAATTATGCTCCAGCCTCGACTCCCTTGGGTGAAATTCCTTGTGAACGTTGCAGCTTTGTGGTCGAAATGAGAACAGAATCCCATGTGGACATTACTCCATCAGCAGGAAAAGAGGAAAAGGACTTAGAAGAGTGTCTCCGCAGGACACCATCCCTCCTGAAACTCTTTGCAATAAATCAGTGGTGTATGATTCCTCCACCGACTGGCACTTTTTGGTTATGTGGAACTTCTGTCTACAACATCCTGCCCAGCCAATTCAACGGCAGGTGCACCCTGGTTTATGTTCTGCCGGCTATCAGAGAAAATACACACTCCACTCCAAGCTCTCCACATCTACAAAATTCAGCTTCTACCACGAACAAAGAAGATGGCTGCATTCTAGGACTCACTTGTGCACAAACATGGTGATCAAGAACTCTTGGAGCATTAATCCCGTCTTATGGTGTCATGCAGGCCCTTGATCAAGTCAGAAGCTTATCGAATTCTGTACAGAAATTGGCCAATGATACGGCTTTGGCCCTGATGATCTTACAGAACAGAGCGGCCTTGGATTATATTTTTGCAACGCAAGGGGGAGCCTGCACCATTGTCGGCCCTGAGTGCTGCACCGGGTTAATTGATCCAACAGAGAACTTGAACAAAATCCAACAAGACATTCTTGATCTTTCAAAAAAATTACAAAAGATGACTGAAGATAATTCTTCATGGTTCGGAAACTTGTTAGGTAAACCCTGGCTGTGGATCAAGGAAACAGCAATTTTGCTGTTGTTTCTCCTACTGGTGTACTATCTATGCGTCCACAGTATCAAGTGTTTCATTCAACAAAGGACTCACGTCTCTCACGAGAAAATGACAGTTCCAACCAGAAAAGACTATTACCCGTAAGAACTTCACGGACCCTAATTGCATGTTTGTTTCTGTGTCAGCATGCAATTACGGATAAGCAACACAGAACATGTGCTATGTGCCTGTAACGATCACAAGTTACAAGAATGAACTTTTAAGTGTCTAAATTTGTATTTTGTGAGAGTTATTAGTACTCTCAAAGGGGGAACTGTTGTATTACAAATTTATTAAATGTTTAATTTAGGTTTCCAATACAATAGTATATAAACTGAGAAAGTTTAGTAGATTGAATTTAGCATTTGAGGCATAGATGATGATATTCAAAGAAGATTAAGTCAAGCAATCCAGGTGTCTGACATTAACCTTTTGTCTTTTGTCTTTATGCACCTCCTGAACAGTGTCATTGTCCCAAGTTAAGCTATGATAATGTGAAAGCATGGGTGATACTGTCAGGCTGATTGGATTAGCATTTATGCATGTGAATGACACTGTTATGCTGATGAGATCAGGAAATCTCTGTAAACGAGCTGACTCATGTAGGCTACTTCATTTACATGCTATGTTCAACCTCAATGTAAATCCCTCCCCCTAAATGTATATAAATTGCAAGGCAACGTTCCTTAGTCAGACTTGAGTTGGATGACTACAGCAACGCACAGCGAGTTTTCAATAAAGAGTAACTTCTGTTGAAAGATATCCCAACGTCTCCTGTTCTCTGCTTTGACGAAGGAGAAGTTTCCAACACTAAGCATATATTTATTACCAAAGTACTTGTAGTGTTCTTTTTAGAAATATGTTAAAAGTATGCTTGCGTTTAGCATATTTCTTAAAAGTGTAACTAAGCATATATTTATTACCAAAGTACTTATAAGTATACTTTTTAGAAATGTATTAAAAGTATGCTTGTGTTTAGCATATTTTTTAAAGGGTAACTAAACCAACTTTTTTTAGTTAATGATCTGTAAGAATGTGGCTTTGTTAGTGCTGTTCATTGATTCAAGTAACTTTTTTTGACATTTGGGTATAAAGTGTTTTAATTCTACAATATTTGGTGTAAAAACGTCTGAGTGCTGCCCTCTTCAGGTTGAATGGTGGCTACTGCAGTTGAATTTTCCTATTGGATGTTTGCGGTACTACGTGACGTAAGCGGTACTACGTGCCGTAAGCAGGTTCCAGCTCACCACGCTCTTGGTACGAGCTCACCACACCCTTGGTACGAGCTAGCGTAGATTTATCTGTATTTAGTACAGTGGTCAGGAGGGTACATAGGTGTAGTGTTGCTGGTTGCAACAGCACTGCATAGCTTTCCAGCAGACTTGGAATTTAGGCGCCAGTGGTTGCATGCACTTGGCCTGGAAGACCGTGAGTTCCTGCCTAGAGCTCAAGTGTGCAACCTGCATTTTACGCGGGATTGCTTCTCCAACGCAATAGAGGTGGAAATGGGCTTCTCCACACAGCTCGCGCTGAAAGGCTACGCAGTGCCAAATGCTACTCCTCCTGCATGGACTCCACCACCGCAGCGGCGTCTTGATGTGAGTGATCATATATATTTTAATCACAATTTATGGTTAGGCTAAAGTTAATCCTCTGGGGTCGACAAATGTGCCGGTGCATTTTGCTTGATTTTTCACATAAAGGCAAAATATGAATATGTAGTAGTCCGAGACCGGACTCAAGACCGATTTCTGCTTTCTCGGACTCGTCTTGGACTTGTTCCTTCAAAGACTCGGTCTCGGACCACAGTAGGAGGGAGAAGGACTCGTAATTTCAGACCGAGTCCTCGAGATTTTTTTTTTCCAACGCATTTTTTTATGTTCATATAAAAAAAAAAACACAACACATAACAACAATAATAATAAAATGCAATGTTGACAGGCATTATTTGAAAATGACATCCCATGGTGCAATGCAAAGATACTGCCGTCAGAGCCGTTTATTTATATCTATAGGGGGTCGCACACCGTCTAGGACATGAACTCGAGGTATTGCACACCGGACGCGCACTTTCTCAGTTTATGGCCAGCAATATTGTTATGTTTAAGGACATTATGAAATTAAGATAATGCCTGTACTATGTTATGATTGTACAGTACAATTAAATACAATCGTTGCTAAGTCTGCAGTCTGAATTCACTTTACCTCAGAGCGTCCCTTAACTGAATGAATTGAGAATATCACCTGAAAATCCGATAACATCAGCAATTTTCATTCAAGCAGCTGATTTCTGTAAATTAATGTAAAACTAAATGTATATTGCCGAAAGGCGCTGCCGGTGTGTGTACACTCATAAGCCCCTTTCACACAGAGATTCCGGAAAATACACCGATAAAGTGACACAGGATTTGACCCGGGTTCGTTTGATTTTGGTTCATTCACACTGCCAGTGATTTTCCGGAATCAGAGAGTGCGTTCACACACAACCCGTAAAAATCCCGTAAAGACACGTGACAGACGTGACATGTAGGGCCCTATTTTAACGATCTGAAACGCAAGTGTCAAGCGCAAAACGCAAGTAACTTTGTGGGCGGGTCTTGGGCGCTGTTGCTATTTTCCCGGCGGGATAAATGACTCTTGCACCCGGCGCAAATCTAAAAGGGGTTGGTCTGAAGTAGCTTCATTATTCATAGGTGTGGTTTGGGCGTAACGTGAAATAAACCAATCTGAGCGACATCTCACATTCCCTTTAAGAGCAGGCGCGCTTGTCCTAAAGCGGATTCCTATTATAACGGTGGATTTGCCAGGCGCACGCGAGGAGCGGTTCACAGCCGAGGAGACCGACGTTCTCGTCAGGGACATTGGGGATGGAGAAACACACCCAAATTAACTTCGGTTAAACAGGCGTATGTTAATTTGGGTAAATGTGTAAGCTAGATGTAAGCTTTTATAATAAAATGTCTATCTATCTATCTATCTATCTATCTATTGTAATAATGTATGATTTGCAAAAATTATAACTGCTGCGTCTGTGTGTAGATGAGAGAATCAAAGTGTATGCGCGTTGTGCACACGCTACATTGATTAAGGCCAAGCATGCGCCCTTAAAATAGCATATGAATAACATGCGCAACGCGCCACTGACTTTAAACTGTTTTTTTTCGGTCAGTGGCGCAATTGTTTTCTAAACCTGTAAAATAGCATGAGGGAACGTTTGCGCCGGAACATGCCTCCTCTTTGCGCTGAACCGCCCCGGTGAGTGTCAGTAGGTCAGTGTCAGTGACTTCACTTCAGCATAGTCCATATTAAGACGTTATGACTGCTCCTCTAAACAATTCCCAATCTAGCTTAGTCTGTAGCCCTAACTGTTGATTATTAACTGGGGTGATATTAAATCATGAATATGAAAACTGACATGTTTTTATGGTCTTGGTCTCAACTCCTAAAGACTCGGTCTCGACTCGGACTTGCTTCCTCAAAGACTCGGTCTTGACTCGGACTCGACTGTATTTGAAAACCAACGGACTCGGTCTCGACTCAGTCTCGACCCTTCAAAGACTCGGTCTTGACTCGGACTCGGCATAGGTGGTCTCGTCCCCATCACTATGAATATGCCTACAGAGAGTGCGTGCTATTGACATCAACTCGATAAAACTCATCAGATGCATGTACTTTACGTCGTCTTGCAACCCTGTGAGTCACTCTCCATTTTAGAGTCTGACAGCGGGTCTCAGGTGCACGCCCCCCCCCCGCTCAGCCCTGCCCTCAGTTCGTCCCCTCTATCTCCGCTGGGGTCTACCCACTTTTCTAGGATTTTTCAAATATTGCCAGTGGGTGGAGTCAGGCTCTGACCAGGGGTTTAGTTACCCTCAAGTCAAGTCAAGTCAAGTCAAGTCATCTTCATTTATATAGCGCTTTTAACAATGTAGATTGTACTATTCTACAATTACATTGATAATAGGAAATTAAAATAACAGAGATTGTTTTGGCTTTATAGCATCTCTAGAATAAAGTTATTGTCCAGCTAAAGTTAGTTTTGATTGATTCACTTCCGTTGCAACGATCATTAGGGCCGCTAACACGACACCGTTTTAACAGAAAACTCTTAAGTTCTTTCTGCGCAAACTTCAAAAACGCGAAACAGTGACAATGCTGATGGCGTGCACTTGCACATTACGAGTTCAGTCTATAGGTATGTGCGTTTGAATATATGTGCACAGGCGTGTTGTCCTTCCCTACAAATCAACCCTCAACAAACTACTTGTCTGGCCTTAAAATTTATAATACAGAATTTTTAGCGCTTCCGCTATGAATGTCTTCCGTAGCCACGCGAACCGGAATTATACCGACAATGCTTTATCTGTAGAGAGGTAAAGGGAGGGGAGGGAGGCCTTCAGAGGGGAGAGACTAGTTGATACTTCAGGACTGCGCTATCGTCGTGTCCAGCTGCAGGTCCTTCATCAGATCTGGATACAGCCAGGATCCGGCGGTATGCAGTAAACCTCGGGATAAACAGAGAGACTAATATTAGCGTAGATGCCATTCTTCTCATGATGTAACGAGTACATCAGGATTTATGGGAGAGTGTTCCCGGTTCCAGCTGACCTAATCTATGCAGCCTAACATTGAATTATAAAAGTCTATAATGTGTTATGTGTATGCTAGGTCAAAGAGATGTGTTTTTAGTCTAACTTTGAACTGACAGAGTGTGTCTGCTTCCCAGACAATGTTAGGAAGACTGTTCCAAAGTTTTGGTGCTAAATATGAAAAGAATATACCGCCAGCAGTCGATTTTGATATTCTAGGTATTATCAACTGGCCGGAATTTTGAGATCACAATAGACGTGAAGGACTATAATGCGTTAAGAGCTCGCTCAAGTACTGCAGAGCTAAACCATTTAGTGCTTTGTAAGTAATCAGCAATATTTTAAAATTTATACGATGTTTAATAGGGAGCCAATGCAGTGTTGACAGAACTGGGCTAATATGTTCATACTTCCTGGTTCTAGTAAGAACTGTTGCTGCTGCGTTTTGGACCAGCTGTAATTTGTTTATTAAGCGTGCAGGGCAACCACCCATAATAGCATTACAATAATCTAGCCTTGATGTCATGAACGTATGGACTAATTGTTCCACATTTGTCAATGAGAGCATATGACGTAATTTAGATATATTGTTAAGATGGAAAATGCGGTTTTACAGATACTAGACACATGACTTTCAAATGAAAGATTGGTATCAAAGAGCACACCCAGGTTGTCGACGAAGACTTGACAGAGCAGCCATCAAGTGTTAGACAGTATTCTAGGTTATTACATGAGGAAGTTTTTTGTGCATAATTAGAATCTCTGTTTTTTCAGAATTAAGTAGTAGGAAATTACTAGTCATCCAATTCTTTATATCACCTATGCATTCCGTTAATTTTGTAAACTGGTAAGTTTCGTCAGGGCGTGAAGAAATATAGAGCTGAGTATCATAAGCATAACAGTGAAAACTAATTCCATGCTTCCTAATGATATCTCCCAAGGGTAGCATGTACAGAGTGAAAAGCAACGGTCCTAGTACTGAGCCTTGTGGTACACCATACTGAACTTGTGATCGATGAGACATCTCTTAATTTACTGCTACAAACTGATAACGGTCAGATAAGTATGATTTAAACCATGCTAATGCAATTCCACTAATGCCAACATAATTTTCAAGTCTATTTAAAAGAATGCTGTGGTCAATAGTATCAAATGCAGCACTAAGATCGAGATACAACCACGATCGGATGATAAGAGCAAATCATTTGTAACTCTGAGAGCAGTCTCAGTACTATGGTACGGTCTAAATACTGACTGAAAATCCTCGCAGATATCATTTCTTTCTAAAAAAGGAACATAGTTGTGAGGATATCGCCTTTTCTAGTATCTTTGACAGAAAAGGTAGATTCGAGATCGGCCTGTAATTGACTAATTCTGTACGATCAAGTTGCGGTTTTTTAACAAGCGGTTCAATCATAGCCAGCTTAAAAGTTTTTGGTACGTATCCTAATGACAAAGATGAATTAATGATATTAAAGGGGTGGGTGATTGCTATTTCACTTTTTTCATTTTAAATACTGTGTAATGTTGCTGTTGGTGCATGAACAGTATCTGCAAAGTTGCTGCGCTGAAAGTTCAACGTAAGCGGAGATATCGTCTTTTAAAAATCAGGAAGTTTAATGCCTACAAAAACGACTCGAATGGGACTACAACGAGATACTTCCCGGGTTTTATACGTAACTAACCCATACATTTACATCAACCCTTCCTCCGGAACATGTTCTGCTGTCGAAGAGGAGGAGTTTTAGTGGAGAGAGCTGTAGCTGTCAGGTCTTCTGTGTTCAGGCTTCCTACAGACGCTGTAGTTCGTCAACAATGGTTAAAATTTAAGTTTGATTATGTTCCTGACAATTACAATCGTAGTTTAGCTCTCTGTGCTGCGCATTTTACGGAAGACAGCTTCCAGAATCTACACGAGTTCAATGTCGGATTCAACAAGAAACTATTACTCCAACATGAAGCAGTTACAGCTTTAAAACCAGAGGCCACAACCTGCAAGTAAGATTTAATCATTTTAAATGTATTTGCCTGTATAATTTAAGACGTAATGTTTTAGTTTTATCAAGGATGTAAAAAAATGCCAGCGCTGGCTTTAGTATATGACAGATGCGTATAAACATTTTGGACCCGAATTTGTAATATGTACAAATTTTGTAAACGTATTTTCCATGTATAGCTACTTTATGACGTAATTGTTTTATTTGATCAAGAACGCAAACCAATGCCAAAGCTGTTTGGTTATAGTAGCTAGTTAGTTCGATGTTATTTTGTGTGTATAAGAAACGTGTGCAAACTTAAAAAAATTATCGCAACAGCGAACTTCAGCTGCTGTTATCATCACATGTACACCTAAAGAAAACGACAAACTGAGTAAACTACCGGTAAGTTTTGTGAATAGTTAAACGGTTGTTCATTCTATCAATAAAACAATATGTTTAAAAAACGGTATTACTCAGTCCTGTATTCAGTTATATTAAATGTTTAATCAGGGGGAAAGCGTATCTCAAAAGCTAACAAACAGCAGTAGCATTTTCAAGTATCAGCGTGTGGAAATTCTTTGAGAAAATAATAATAATTTAAAAAAAATTACCATTCAGAAACGTTTAGTAAGAGCCGTGTTTGCGGAGGTTCTGCTTGACTCTCTTCATCACCGCTCTCTGGGTCTGATTCTGGCTCAAACTGATGAGGCAATATTGACACCATTACATTTGACCGGGCCAGGAGCACATGTAACTGTCGCCCATAAAGGTAATGGGCGTGAAGATTCCGGACGCAGTTTAGCCAATTACAACACACCGGCCGAACTAACCAATCTGAGCTCATTGCCTCTTTCTGAGGGAGTGGTTTCATAGACTCAGGAAGTCAACCGGTCGTTCAAATGACAGAGGAGGAAGCGGCTTACAATAAAGGTGAAATTTATGAAAAATAAGGCGTTTTTTAACAAACGAAACACGAAGACATGTTATATTGCAGCCCATAAACACAATCAAGCAAAGAAAAAAGGCAGTAAACCACCCCTTTAAGGAGAGGATCTATGACCTCTGGAAGCATCTCTTTCAGTAGCTTAGTCGGTAGGGTCTAACATACATGTTGTTGATTTCGATGATTTAACGAGTTTAGACAATTCTCTTGCTCTCCTATTGCAATGAATGAATGGAATTTTTCCTCAGGGACACTACAATGCACTGCCTAATGCGATACTGTAGTAGACGGTTGCATTGTTATAATTTTCTCTCCAAAATTATCAATCTTTTAAGTAAAGAAGTTCATAAAGTCATTACTGCTATGCTCTTTGGAAACTTAAGAAGTAGAAGCTTTATTTCTTGTTAATTTAGCCACTGTATCATATAAATACTTAGGGTTGTGTTTGTTTTCTTCTAAGAGAGTTGAAAAATAAGCAGATCTAGCAATTTGTAAGGTCTTTCTGTACGCAATCTCTCTCCACGAAATTCTAAAAACGTCTAGTTTTGTTTTCTTCCAGTTAAGATAAATAAAGATAAGATAAAATATACTTTAATGTCCCCCAGGGGGGAAATTTGTCTTGGGCTGCAGTCACTGCGACACACACTTACAACGTACCACATAAAATATACACCGAATATAGACAATACAAACATGCCTCACCAAAAAAAAAAATAATAATAATAAAATAAATTATGCACAATACAATGGGGATAAAAAAGTGTACAAGTAGGTAACAGTCATTTATTACTGTTTAGCATCTTAATGGCAGCTGGGATGAATGAGTTTTTATACCTCTTTAACCTGCAGTTCGGCATTCTAAATCGTTTACCTGAGGGTAACAACTCTAGTTCCTTATTGAGAATGTGGGTTGGGTCATCCAGAATCTTATGAGCCTCCCTGAGCACAGATTTTCCGTACAGTGACTGTAGGTAGCACTGTTCTTGGTAGCCTACAATTCTAAAAGCTGTATTGATCAGACGCCCCAACTTAGATTTAAACTGAACTGAAAGATTACCATACCATCACACTCTCTAAAATCATTTTGAAAAACAGAAACAGGAGTTTCCTATTAACACCATACAGTCTTAGCCTTCTTAAAAAGTACATCCTTTGTTGCAACCTGGTGCAAAGATTTTCAACATGAATGTGCCAGGTAAGGGAACAATCAATAAAAACACCCAGATACTTATATGACGTAACCTGACGTAATGGTGTGTTGTGAATAAGTACAGGATTAGGTTCACAGATTGATCTTGGGTCAAATATCATCTCCTCTGTTTTAGTGACGTTAACCATCAGATGGTGAGCATCACACCAGTCCACAAACTGTTTTATTTCTGAATGGTAGGAGACTGTGTCTTGTTCTCGATACAATAAGCTAAGGATAGCAGTGTCATCAGAGAATTTAACAATGTAATTGTGTGGATGTTTACTCACACATTCGTTGGTATAGAGATAGTAAAAAGAACAGGGGAGCTCACACAACCCTGTGGTGCCCCTGTGCTGATGGATTTGGGGTCTGAGACTGCCTTATGTACTTTAACACATTGTGTCCTATTAGTTAAAAAGGAGTAATACCATTTAACAATAAAAGAGCTTACACCCATATTTTTAAGAGTCTCAAGTAAAATAACTGGCTGAATCGTGTTGAAGGCCGAACTAAAATCTATAAAAAGTAAGCGTGCGTAGGCCTTCGGGTCCTCCAAGTGCTTTAGGACTAGGTGGGTGATGCTACTTATAGCGTCATCTGTACTCCTACCCCGTTTATAGGCAAACTGCCAGGGATCTAACTTTTTGTTGACCTCAGTTTTTAGAAGAGACACCATATATTTCTCAAAACATTTCATTACAATGGATGTCAGTGCTACTGGTCTAAAATCATTATTCTCCTTGGGACAGGGTTTCTTTGGGACTGGAATGATAACAGTCTTTTTCCATAGGGCTGGGATGATGTGGGAGTCAAGTGATCGCTGAAAGATAGGGCACCAGGCTGGAACAAGCTCCTCCGCACATGTTTTCAATAAGCGGGCAGAGATTCCATCTGGACCCTTAGCCTTCCTAGTACACTGATGCTGGAACAGTGACTGTATCTGTAACCAGTCTATCTCATGCCCTATGTTCAAATCCGTGGTGATGGAGTTTAGGATACTAATGCATTCATTGTTAAAATCCTGAGTTTGAAATCTGAGGTAAAAATCATTAAATTCATTAGCTTTCATCCGGTCGTCTGTAATGATTATATGTACCTTGCTTGGTGCCATATTAGTGATGGCTTTCATTGAGTCCCAGAGTTTTTTTCGAATTCATGGTTGTGAAGTGGCTCTCAATTACTTCTGTTTTCTGTTTTCTGGCTTTATTAAGCAGTTGGTTCAGTTCCTTTTGTACCACTTTTAGCTCAGTTCTGTCTTTATTTCTAAAAGCTGCCTTTTTTCGATTTATGCAGTCTTTTATGTCCTTAGTTACGTAAGGCTTATTGTTTGGATAAACCACAACCTCTTTCTTTATAAGGACGCTGTCTATACAATAATTTATATAGTCTGTGATTGTGTCTGTTGTAACATCAATATCTGTATCGTGGAACACACTCCAATCTGTACACAGGAAGCATCCTTTTAGTGTTTCTATCCCCTCATCAGACCACACAGTAACTGTTTTCACTAGTGGCTTACTGCGTTTCAGCATGGTTTTGTAGGTGGAAATTAAGTGAATCACATTGTGGTCTGAATTGGCCAATGGGGCTTTTGGTTTGGCTACATAGGCATTTTTGACGTTGCCATAACATTTGTCAAGAGTCTTGTTTTCCCGTGTGCTGCACTTAATATATTGTTCAAACCCAGGGAGTGCTAATTCAAGTTTACAGTGGTTGAAGTCGCCCATTACAAACACGGGGGCACCCGGAGCGCGCTGCAGTTCTTGGTGTACACAGTCAGCAATGCGAGCTGCGGCCCTAGCTGCATTCCCGCTGGGGGGAATGTACACAACGCACACGGCCACACTTCCGAACTCCCTTGGGAGGTAAAACGGTCTCATAGTCAAATGCAAAATCTCGACATCCGGACAGCAAAGTGTTTCCCTAACTGTGTACTGTTTGCACCAGTTGTTACTTACATACACAGCCATGCCGCCACCTCTTGTTTTTCCGGATTGTTCAGTCCTGTCTGCCCTGACAAGTGAAAATCCATCGATGTCAACCAGAGAGTTTTGGATATCCCTGTGTAACCACGTTTCTGTGATCATTATTAAACTTGAGGTGCGATACTCAAAGCATGTCCTGGTATTAATCCGAAGTTCGTCTATTTTAGCTCGAAGTGATCTTGCGTTGCATAATATCATTGAAGGTAGAGGAGGCCTGCTGCCTCTCCGTCGTAAACGCTGGCGCGCGTAAACGCAGTTGCGCTCCATTTTTCTGGCTGCTCTCTTAAGGGCCCGAGTGTGCTCGTTGTACCACGGCGCTGGACTATTTTCTTTAATCTTCTTTAAAGGGATAGTTCACTTTGAAATAAAATGTTGGTATGTTTTAGCTTACCTCAAGGGCATCCAAGATGTAGGTGTCTTTGTTTCCGCAGTAGTTTCAATTTTGATATTTTTAGGTCAAACCGTTCTTGTCTGTCAGTCATATAATGCAGGTCTATGGTCACCACCTCAAAGAGCATGCACAGAGAAGTCCAAATTAAACAATTCCCCATCGTAAGTACACATTGATGGCCTAAGACACGAAACGAGCGGTTTGTGTGAGAAAACGAACAGTATTTATATCGTTTTTACCTCTTGTACGGAAAGCGTGTACGTCACTCATATCTTTCCGGCGCTTGCGCAGACTAAGCCAGAACGTGCGCACACGTCACACACCAGGAAGCGCGCGCGCCCTCAGATCACTTGGACGTGGTTGTGTACAAGAGGTAAAAACGATATAAATACTGTTCGTTTTCTCACACAAACCGCTCGTTTCGTGTCTTAGGCCATCAATGTGTACTTACGATGGGGAATTGTTTAATTTGGACTACTCTGTGCATGCTCTTTGAGGTGGTGACCATAGACCTGCATTATATGACTGACAGACAAGTACGGTTTGACCTAAAAATATCAAAATTGAAACTACTGCGGAAACAAAGACACCTACATCTCGGATGCCCTTGACGTAAGCTAAAACATACCAACATTTAATTTCAAAGTGAACTATCCCTTTAAGCGCAACGGATAAAAGTTTCTGTCGCAATATTGAGTTCTTCTAAGCTATCTGAGATGCTGAGATGATGAAACTGATCAGGAAGTTTATTAATAAAGAAATCTTTAGTGGCAGAAGTGATAGGTCTAACATATTTGTAACATGGAGTCGGCTTTGCAGCCTTGGCTAAATTAAGTTTACATGAGACTAGATAATGATCTGAGATGTCATCGCTCTGCTGCAGAATTTCAACAGCATCAACATTGATTCCGTGTGAAAATATTAGATCTAGAGTATGATTACGACAATGAGTAGGTCCTGACACATGTTGTCTAACTCCAATAGAGTTAAGAATGTCTTTAAATGCCAGTCCCAATGCATCTTTTTCGTTATCTACATGCACTGTAAAACCCAACAAGTTAAGCTAACTCATTTCATTTGAGGAAACCGATTGCCTCAATTCAATTAAGTTTATAAAAACAATAGTTATGAGTACTCTGAACTTATTTTAATCGAGTCCACTAAAACAATAATATTTCTTAATACACAATTACACTTTACACTGCATTTAAATACTTTATATAGCTGAAACTTCACTTTGAGTAAAAACAGTGAAATGACAAACTTTAAATGAACTCAGAGCACTTGCAGTTACTGTTAGCTCACAATGTCACACACAAAGTCAAATTCAATAAGTTAAGCTAACTTATTACATTTGAGGACACTGATTGCCTTAATTCTTTTAATTTTAAAAACCAATAGTTATGAGTACTCTGCAATTATTTCAGTTGAGTTTACTAAAAGTAGATATACATTGCAGTCAAGAAATTAAGCAATTAATTAAGTGATTATTGAGCATTAGTGATTAACACCTGCTGTTAACAAGCATAATCAATGAAGGAAAGAGAAACAAAAGAACTACAACTGACTTCCAACCACAGCCTTAGATGAAATCAACTCAAGATAAAATGTTTAAATCTCTAAAGATCTCAGCAGAGGAGGATTAATCCACTACATAAACAGCATTACCAGCTTCACTTATTACTAAACAGTTTGACTTTTGTCATGCGTCTACAGAAGTTGTGACTGAGAATGAACAGAGGGTTAGATGCTAATGATTTATTGAGTTTCATTTAAAGACACCATGATAGTGATCAGTGTTTGCTTTAGTTGGGCTCTTGACCCTTGACTTTAAAACACCAGTTTTTCCTCTGGCTGCTGTAACTGAGTGTTTATAAAACACATTTGTTATGGCACATACACCAAAAGAAAATATGAGCATGTGGTTGTGTTTAGATGATCAAAATCATCATTTAGTGACTTGATTCTCTGATCTTTTCCAGAGCCTAATCTCTGATTAGACAGGTGATGTATTACTTGTATTATTCATTATAATAGAACTGATCCTGCTGTAAGGCCCATTGTTGTGACAATCAGATTTTTAAAACCTCTATGGTATCATGCTGACTTAAGGCCCGTTCACACCAAGCACGATAACTATAAAGATAACGATAAAGATAACTATATATGCGTCCACACCAACAAACGATAACGGTCTTTTTATTCTAAGCACGCGCGCGCCCGCCCCATTTTAAATGCACGAGACCTTTAAATTAGAATGGATTCTGATTGACTGTCAGTGTTTTATCGTTTGACAGCTGGAAAAAAATCGTTCTGAAAGTGATCCCAACGATATCGTTCCTCATATCTTTATCGTTATAGTTGTGGTGTGAACTCTGTTATTCTTTAATATGGAATAGAATTATATCTTTATCGTTATCTTTATAGTTATCGTCCTTGGTGTGAACGGGCCTTTACACAGTAATCAAGAATCAGCATATGAATCTCAACAATGGTGACCATTAAAAAATGATTTATGCCGCAATGCATGCTGGGAGCCATGGATAAGTTTTGTATTATGCTAGAACCCAGCATGCATATTGCAGCATGAATAATTTTTTAATGGTCACCATTGTTGAGATTCATATGCTGATTCTTGATGTCTGTGTGAGTCTTAGAAATGCAATATCTTTTCTGTGAAACTTTTTGTGCACAACTATTTGTAAAATCCTTCATATTATCTGATGGTCACAACATGGCTAGCGCTTATGCTGTAGAATCACAGTTTTGAGTAAAACTAATATGTTGCCCTTTTAATCAGAGATCAGACTCTGAATGAAATCAGTGAATCAAGTCACTAAATGATGATTGTCATCATCAGTCCTTCACCATCAACACCCGATCAGACTTTTCCTTGGCTTTTGTGTCATAACAAATATGTTTTATAAACACTCAATTATAGCAGCCAAAGAAAATCTTAAGTGCAAAAGTCAAGGGTCAAGAGCCCAACTAAAGCAAACGCTGATCTCCATCATGGTGACCTTAAATGAAAATCAAATCATCAACTTCTAAACCTTTGTTAATTCTAATAGGAACTTCTGTAGACGAATGGCAGTAATAAAGGCAAAGTGGTTAATAATAAGTGAAGCTTGTAATGCTGTGGAGTTGTTTAATCCTCCTCTGCTGAGATCTTGAGATATTTAATGTCTTCTTTTATCTCCAGTTGATTTTGCTGTGGCTGGAAGTCAGTTGTAGTTCTTGTGTTTCTCTTTCCTTCAGTGATTCTGCTTGTTAACAGCAGGTGCTCATCACTAATGCTCAATCATCACTTAATTAATCACTTAATTATACAGTTATCATTCTGGGATCTAGAAATGTTCAATAATTCATTCAGTTTGAGTTCTGTTTCAGTCATTCAAGTTTCGGTAATATTTGAGTGCTGTGAACTTTTATTTAGTACATATTACTGTTAGGTTTTACAATGTGTATATTAAAATCACCAACAATTATGACTTCATCTGCAACCGTACTAACTCTGATAGAAAGTCAGCAAATTCTTTGATAAAGTCTGTATGGTGCCCTGGTGGCCTGTATACAGTAGCCAGCACAAATCTCAAACGTGATTTATCATTTACACTATATATTGCTATATTAAGCACCAACACTTCAAAAGAATTATATTTGAAACTAGACTTCTTAGTAATTCTAAAAATATTACTATAAATTACAGCAATACCTCCCCCTTTGCCTTTCAGACAAGGTTCATGTTTATAACAGTAATCTTGCGGGGTGGACTCATTTAAAGTCATGTAATCGTTTGGTTTTAGCCAGGTTTCTGTCAAACACAGCACATCTAGATTATAGTCTGTAATCATATCATTAACAATGTGCTTTTGAAGTAAGGGATCTAATATTTAGCAACCCAAGCTTTATCATTTGCTCATTTGTATTATATCTGTTTTTTATTTGTTGAACATCAATTAAAATTGTACCCTTAGATGGGATTAGGAGTTTGTATGTCCTAATTCGGGGAACAGACACAGTCTCTATATGATGATATCTAGGTGAAAGAGGCTCTATGTGATGGGATTTATCTGACCTTGGTGACGTGAGACAGCTAGCAGACGGTCGGTTTAGCCAGTCTGTCTGCTTCCTGACCTGAGCCCCAATTCATGCTTGAGCTCTAAGACAATGTGCTATATTACACTATACAATATTACTAGAGAGAAGAGCAGCACCATCCCAGGAGGGATGAATACCATCTCTTTTCAACAGGTCAGGTCTGCCCCAAAAACTTTTCCAATTGTCTATGAATTCTATATTATTTTGCGGACACCACTTAGTTGATTGTCTTAACTCAATGGCTGGTTGTCTAAGTATCTCATCACTCCTGCGAACAGGAAGGGGGCCAGAGCAAATTACAGTGCCTGACATCACACACACGAGTTCACACACCTCTTTAACATTAATTTTTGTGATCTCCGACTGGCGGAGTCGAACATCATTAGTGCCAACGTGAATAATAATCTTAGAAAATTTACGATTAGCATTAGCCTTACACTTAAAAGTGTAACTAAGCATATATTTATTACCAATGCACTTATAGTGCACTTTTTAGAAATATGTTAAAAGTATGCTTCTTTTTAGCATATTTCTTAAAAGTATAATTAAGCATATATTTATTACCAATGTACTTCTAGTGCACTTGTTAGAAATGTATTAAAAGTATTCTTGTGTTTAGCATATTTCTTAAAAGTATAATTAAGCATATATGTATTACCAATGTATTTCTAGTATAGGCCTACTTTTTTAGAAATATATTCAAATGCAATTCAATGTATTTTTAATGCACTTCAAATAAGCATTTTGGGAATACAAATGTATTATAAACATACTACTTGAATTTCAAGTATATTTTTAATACATTTAATACCATGGGCCCTATCTTGCACCCAGCGCAATTGACTTTGTACACGGACGCGTATCATTCCTATTTTGCACCCGCGCAAAGCGGACTTTTCCCTCCACAGAAGCACGTCGGTTAACTAAGAAATACACTTGCGCTCCCCGGGGCGGTTCCGGCGCAAACGTTCCCTCATGCTATTTTACAGGTTTAGAAAACAATTGCGCCACTAACCGAAAAAAAACAGTTTAAAGTCAGTGGCGCGTTGCGCATGTTATTAATATGCTATTTTAAGGGCGCATGCTTGGCCTTAATCAATGTAGCGTGTGCACAATGCGCATACACTTTGATTCTCTCATCTACACACAGACGCAGCAGTTATCATTTTTGCAAATCATACATTATTACGAAAGATAGATAGATAGATAGATAGCTAGATAGATAGATAGATAGATAGATAGATAGATAGATAGATAGATAGATAGATAGTTTATTATAAAAGCATACATCTAGCTTACACATTTACCCAAATTATCATACGCCTGTTTAACCGAAGTTAATTTGGGTGTGTTTCTCCATCCCCAACGTCCCTGACGGGAACGTCGGTCTCCTCGGCTGTGAACCGCTCCTGACGCGCGTCTGGCAAATCCGCCGTTATAATAGGAATTCGCTTTAGAACAAGCGCGCCTGCTCTTAGAGGGAATGTGAGATGTCGCTCTGATTGGTTTATTTCACGTTACGCCCAAACCACACCTATGAATAATGAAGCTACTTCAGACCAACCCCTTTTAGATTTGCGCCAGGCGCAAGAGTCATTTATCCCGCCGGGAAAATAGCAACAGCGCCAAGACCCGCCCACAAAGTTACTTGCGCTTTGCGCTTTGACACTTGCGTTTCAGATCGTTAAAATAGGGCCCCATGTCTTTTTCACCTAGGTAGATGTTGTCTTTGCAAATCACCTTTTCAAATCACACAGTATAGAAAGGTTGTAAGGAAACTTATAGAGAAGGTGGTAAGAACAGATTGTTGTGGTGACCTAAATATTTGCAATAACATGTACAATATATCACAGTCGGCTATTGTCTTAGAACATCTGTGATGAAAAAAAAATACTGTTAGTATCCTTGTGTCCCTAGTGAAGTTTATTTTAGCCATTTCAGTTAAAAATAATTAACAATTTGTGGAGCTTGAGAAATCTCAAGATGAAAACAAGATAACCAATAAGACTTTACAAAGACTAAAGCATCTAAAGCCTCATAAACATAAATGTCTATTAATCAGTTAAATTAAGACAGTGATGGGACGCAGAGGTGTTTCAGACCATAAAGAAGCTCATTTAAAATGACAACCTATCCGTCTCTCCCCTCTGTCCATCTCTATCCCTCTAACCCATATAGGTAACAATCACTCATTAAACCTTCTATCTTTCTGTCAGAACACAGTCATTATAGCACACATCCTATCCACAATAACATCTCTAAAGAAAGCTGTTTGGTATAGGAATAAATAAAGTATACATTATAAATAAACCAAACAAATCCACATTAATTTGAATACAAGAGTAGCAGTAGTTATTTATAGTATAGTGTCACATTAGAAAGCAGTAGAAAAAGCCATTCATTCAGACACAAATTAATCTGTACAAACTTAACAAGTAACTTTTGACAAAGAGCAAGGTTTGGGCAAAATTCATAATTTAAGAATTGGTGTCTTTTCAAGTCATTAGTGTAAGCTTTGAAATTAAAGTGGATACAGTCATGGATATTGAATTGGATTTTGAATGACAGAAAGAGAAAAAGCCAAGGTCGTTCACTTCTGTAAAACAAATCTTTATTTTGCCACCCAGCATCACAAAAATTCACCACACTGTTTTCAGATAATAATAATAAAAAAAATAATAAAAAATACTGGCCAAATTTGAATCTATTAATTCTGTAACCTATTGAGCTGTAACTACACACATGTTAATAAAGTGATCTAAAAAAAAAAGTGAGACCATATAGCCCTGCAGAGTTTAGTTCCAACTCAACTTTCTAGTAATCCTGCATACCTTGAGTTTGAGGCCTCTGTGTTAAAAAGCGATAAATGTGCAGACAATTCAATGGTCCATTAGTTGGCTTGATTAATTCCATAGTCCAAAAAAGTAATTTGATGACATTTGATTAAATGACCAATTTCAGACAAATTCCAATAGGCGGCATTTCAAAATTGCCTTATTAATATCTTCTAGTGTTTCTAAAAAAATACGGGCGAAATTCTACTTCCTGTCTCAAATTCCAATTCTGTATCCTGATTTCTCAATTCCTCCTTATAAGCCATTCTAAATTTAATTCTGAATGGGGCACAACCTTGACAGGTTAGTATAGCATAGGTACATTTAAAAAACAGATAGCTCCGGTTCATGATGCTGATTGGTCATTAGCCATGTTTTATATACAATAAAGCATGGCTATGACGCTTCATTGAACAGATTGGTGTTTCGGTACAATATCAATTGATCAATATACTGTCAAAACTGTTCCATGTATGATGTATTTCAGCAAAAGTAACTATTTTCTGTTTCAGAAAGTTATACTTTCATTGAGTTATACTGTTGAATGGAATTTAGGCAAACTTGTGCTGTGCTGCGAACAGGTCTGGTTTAAATTAAAAGGTTGAAAACCAACTTTTTTTAATGTTGAGAGATAAGTGTTTGAGAAAATATCTTATTGTGTTAAAAATAAAAGACAGCGCATGTAAACAGTTCCTAGTTCCTTGTTTTTATTTGAGCTCCATTAGATGAGGCATTACATCTTGAAATATTTTCTTGCTTTTTTACTGTCACTGTCATTTAATGGCGGAAGGATGGAATTGAATGATTTTCCTTCAAAACAAAAATGTATATAATATTTTGTTGGGGTGGTAATCGTTTTAAAAAAGCAATAAGGTAGCCTACTCAAGGTGTGCTGTATTTTGAATACAGTCACGGATGAAGGGGTTGCAGGCACTCTGCTTCGCGTCATGCCTAACAGCACCTTTCAGTCGTGACTGTATTCACAATACCGCATGGCCTCTTGTAACCTTATTGCTTATACTGTGGGTTGAGTTAGAGCAAGCTTTGATGGATGTTTAACTTTGGCCCACATTCTTAAGGCTCAGTCCATTATCAGTCATGGGGTATGAGGATGCATCTCTTTATATGTCAGATGGTGATGAAGGCCCCTTGGTTGCTGTTGGCTGATTCTGGCTCCACACAGCGGCCACGTCTTCGGGTCACCCGCCTCTTGCGGTGGAACTTGGCATAACAACGCAGACCTAAAGAATTTTACATTTACATTTATTCATTTAGCAGAATTTTTCATCCAAAATTACTTACAAATAAATGTATTCTTTGATTGAATAAGGAAGTCAAGATGTTTTCAATTGAATCATGAGAAATAATTTCCAGGTCACATTTTACTATCTATCACCTGATATCTGGCACTATCTGACACCTGATTTGCTTGTGCGAGTATTGCAAGAGTTTTTCTATGAAGAACCCTGCAAATCAGGACCTGCTGCAGCTGAAGCGAGGAGAAAACTGAGATCATGCGGCTCTCAGATGGAGCTTGCAGAGGAATTCAAGAAAGGTATGGCTTTTTCTTCTTCTTCTGTAGCTGATGAGGGCGAGCTGCTGGATGAGGATGTGTTATGCTCACATCTTCTGATCCGGCAGTGAGTGCGCTCCTGGCTTCAAGCCAAGAAGAGCAGGATGTGGTTGTTGAGGACGATGATGTTTTTGAATCCTCACAGCCTGACCGCCCCACGTCCAGGACCAGGGTCAGTTGCCACACATCCACTTTATCTTCATGCAAAGCACAGTTTATGGTAATGGTTATTGACTGTTAACACAACAGTTCACGGGACAGATCTATTAACAGATAAACAAATGCATGGACACTGACTTAACCATTTCTCATAGTGTTTGGTCTCTATCTGTTCCATTCAATGCCTTTAATGATTTTAAAAAAGAGGTTTGGTAAAGAAATGTGCATGGGTAAAATATAACACTGTTTTAATACTGTACTTTATAATATGCAAATGAGTTCCTCAGTAGGGTCAGCAACACCGTGGCTAATTCAGACACCATTGGCCAATCACAATCCAGGATTGGAAAGGCACCAGATATCAATCTCCTCCTCATCAGAATGGGATAAATGTCCCCCTGGTAGACACACCCTTGTTCTGCGTTTCCAACTCGATGGGAAAGGAGACACTTACAGACACACCATGTCTTGAGTTTCTTTTATATAGCTTTCAGCTGCACACTAGCTGCAAAAGGGCCCCGGCATTGAGGGACCTC
The DNA here is from genome assembly GCF_951802725.1 of Rutilus rutilus. Classification (NCBI taxonomy): domain Eukaryota; kingdom Metazoa; phylum Chordata; class Actinopteri; order Cypriniformes; family Leuciscidae; genus Rutilus; species Rutilus rutilus. The sequence continues at coordinate 8,816,421 of NC_140227.1, forward strand.
ATCTGACCCTTATGGCTCCTCCTGCAGTGCAGCCCAGTCCACAAAGGACCTCTGCATCAGCAGACATTGCCTTTCCCACACACCTCAGTGGTGCAGCCAGCCTGCAAAGGACCCTGTGAAAATTCAACTGACCCAGCTGCCCAGTCCACTCTGTAAGGTCCCTCTTGGCTCAACTGAAGTTCAGCATCCTCCAGGCCAGCATGGCAATGACTACTGGATCGCAAATCTGCGCCCTTCCTATTGTATGCTACCCACATTACCAGTGGAAGATGTCTCTACTGCCGGACTAAAAAATCACTATGTCATCTGTGACTTGAGTAGAAATCACATTACCATGGAGAGGCTTCTCTGGGTGAACCTGGCAGACATCGGGGAGAAAGAGAGAAACTTTCTCCTTGATGCACCAGTTTCGCCCTCTGAGCTCTTCGACACATCTGTTGAGACTGTGGTCAGGAATTTCAAAGAGGCCAATATATCTATATATAAGACCTATATATAAGACCTCTATAACATGCCGGGCCAGGTCACCGCCCCAAGACTCTAAAGAGGCCTGGCCTGTCTTGGTCTGAGGTCTGAGGTAAGCGTTGCCAATTGCGCTCCTCCACCTCACAGGAGTAAAATGAAGAGAAGGCGAGATGTAAGAAAATAGAAAACAGGATTTGAGGGAAATAATCTAGAGCAGACACACCCAGCATTCTCGGGATACAGAGGCCAACATCTGCCTCCTTCCTTTTTTTCCCCTAAGTGTTGCTAGGTCTCCTCTTGTCACACCTCCACTCATCAGGGGTGTGTCCCCTGTGGTGACAGGCAGGATATATTTTTAATCCTTGGTCATATTCTGCTAAAGGTATTCTTTGAATACCAGGCTCTGAGCTAAGCTGCCCAATGTAGTAAGGGTTTCTGGCCCTAGGGAATAGAGTCACGACGACTGCAGGAGCGTACCCCTAGGACAGGGAACTGTGACTCCGGATCAGTGCCATTGAAGTCATTGACTAATGTCAGCCATATGGCACTTATTCTTTCAGCATGGCAGAGTAGGTATTTGTTTCCAATTAGTGTCCTAGGATGCAGTGAGTTCCCATTCGAAAGAAAAAGTATTGGGTAATGAATGTAACCTTGGTTCCATGAGAATGGTAATGAGACACTGCGTCTCGTTGCCATGCTTTAGGCATGTCTGCCCACGCTTCAGAAAAAACATGGATGACGTGTACTACAGGTGCCCTTTTATACTCTGGTCACACTAGTAGTGACATCATAGGCTGTCGCCGGTCAATGTTATTGTCGTGTTTTGACGTGCTTCAGACACCGGTCATGCCAGAGGCATTTCACATTAGCGTCCTAGGATACAGTATCTCGTTCCCCTTCTCATGAACTTTTTACAGTTGTTGAACTAAACTCAGTTCAGTATTGTATTGTCTAAAGAGCTACATTAATAAAAGTGACTTGACTATGTAATGTTTAAAATAGGTCATTTTACAGTTTAGTATTTCTATGTTTTGATTTACTGGTGAAATGTGACTTGGACATATTCCTGATGGGTTTTGTGAGATCCCTTTTTATACTTTTTAGTATCTCTCTAGAATGTTAATTTGCCTCTAAGAAAACCAGAAAAGTCATACCCACCTTCCTCACACATGCAGTCATCATAACACTTGTTGTTTAGACCATGGTTGTGAGGTTTGCACTCATGTTCTCTGAGGTCACAACAAGAACCTGATCGTAGCACAATGAGATAAACCACAAAGGTAAACACTGGCAAGTATTTTCTAGTATGTTTTGCTAATGAATATCATATTAATTAAATAATTTGCTGAAAACATTAAAATTGTGTAATCTACTCACCCTCATATAATTTTAAATGATACTGTGGAACACAGAAGATGAATTTTTGGGGAAAACAAACTTTTTAACAGAGGGGCTATTATTGTCTTTTGTTCATAAATTTGGCGTATCCCAAAACCATAGTTGCAACGAACATTTGCGAACAACATTGCAAAGTCATGTGATTAAAACTACAACTCATAACCTGTGTTTAATAGCATAGTTTCATAACATGTGGCCTTAAATAGATGATGCTCATGAGCAAAATAAGCAAGCTAGCAAGCAACAGATATACAGTATATTTCATTTTGTTCTCATTATTCCACAATCGTCTTGGTGCCTACACTCCACATTCATGCACATCCCATGTGCTAGAAAAGCCATACTTTATAAAATAAATAAATAAATGTGTATATATATATATATATATATACTGTAGCCAGATATCAATTATGTATGTATGACATTACCAAGTATGACATAAGAAGACATTTTTTTCTGCAGCAGTTTATTTTTGCTACAAAAGAAGTGATATCGCTATCTACAGGGCATTGAAGGTACTATATCTTGTGCATTTTGCCTTTACTCACCCAAACTTGTCGACAAGGCAACTTTACGCAAATGCATGAGCAGGTATTTGCTGAATCACAGGAGTTTCATATATGAGATGAGGACATGGCTGCAGCTGAGGATGAGGCTGAAACCAGCACGTCCGGTAACAGTAGGCTTTGACGAATGAGTAAAATTCTTAAGTATTTAACTGACTCTGACTTTTAAGTCGTATTGGAATTCGTTACTTGTAACTTGTAATGGAGTCATTTTCGCTGTAAGGTATCTGTACTTTTACTCAAGTATGGTTTTCAGGTACACTTTACACCTCTGAAAAAAAGAGTGCCTTTTGTTTTCCACAAAAAAAAAAAACAAACAGTAAACATACTGGTTTGTAAAAACACGATGACAAGTAAATAATGGCATTTGTCATGTTTGAGTGAGCTATTCCTTTGATCAGTGCTTGTCACACCAGTTTTGAGGACCCCCCACCATGAAACATTTTGGATATCTCCCTCATCTAACATCTTATTCAACTCACCAGCTCATCAGTAGACACTGCGAGAATTAAATTGGGTGTGTCTGACGTCGAAGACATTCAAATGTGCAGTGGTGGGTGGGGTCGTCCTCAGAACTGGTTTGAGAAGCACTGCCTTTGATAATGGTATTATTAAACAATTATAGGGGTGCACTGACCAGGAAGGCAGTCAAGATGATGGTCACATGGTTCAATGACTTCCGAATCAAGCGTTGTGTTCCCATTGCTCTTATTTTTGCTGCGGCGTTTATCTTTATAGGTGGAAACAGACACAGGCCTCCTATGAAATCCTTTATTCAGAAATCAGCTGTGAGTTTGCAAATTATTTAGGCACGGAGGTTTAAATATCTGGGAGATCTATCCAATCTTATAATCAACTATTTATCCTGATCGTTGAATATATCTTGGTCTTAACACTCCAAGGAAAAAAAACGGAAAAAAACCTACTGTTGGAAACAAATCTTATGGACAATACAATATCTGTTATTGTTTAGACCATGAGAATGTGCTTTCATACCTTTTCTTTTGTTGGATGGCCAAGTGTCTGCAGGCTTCATATCCTCATAATCAGTCCAGTCAAAGAGCGTCATGTCCAGAGTGGGCAACACCTCCCCTTGAATCTTCCCTCGACCAGACTTCTGAATAAGACAGATTTAAAACATGGTTTTAAACAGGTTTATTCTGGGTGATCAAATTGGCATCACTTTCTAGCAAGGTGCTAATTCAAAACCTGTGATATGACAACTTTGCATTCATTTGCATTACAGGACAACTATGGGGAAAAAAACTAGGCATATATTATTCATTAGACCAAAACCCTGCATATATAGTAAAAGGATGTTATGTTACTTCATCTTCTATAATTAAAGATCTAGGTGTTACATTAGGCAGCAAATTGTTTTTTGAAAATAATACTTTTGATTTTACCAAAACTTCTTCCACCTTATGCCAAACTATGGAAAGTGTTATCTGTTTTTGATGCAGAAAAGCTAGTTCATGCATTTTTTCCCTCAAGACTAGATTATTGTAATGCACTACAAGCTGGCTGCCCTGAATCCTCCATAAACAAGCTTGAGACTCTAGACTGGCTAACTGTTAAATTAAATGGCTTAGCTCATTTGAATTTAACCAATCTTCCATCACACTACAACACGATATCAAAGCCCACTCAAGAAGGTAGAGCTTATTTGCATTTGGCTCCTAAGTTCTGGCATAGTCTGAGGATGGTCTGAGAACCTCTTTAGTGGGGTTAATAGAGACTGCACAAGTTCCATTTTGGGTTTAGCCTTACTTGCGAAAACTTGATGACGTCAACTATGGATGACTTACCAGACTGGCAAATTATATCATAATCATCACAATTCACAAGCTGAAATCATCACCTTAATGCACTGAAGGTGAGCACAATTCTTTCTGTTTAACTAAATACATGACTTGTATTTTCTTAGAGCTGTATATTATTGTCATATGGACAGCGAAGGATGGGCTTCCACAGATGAGTTAGGTTCCATTTAATATTTTTCTCCAATACCTCTCCACCAGTGGAGTTTTCTTTTCTTGACACAAGCTTGACACGTTTCCATCCAAAGTTGCGAAATTAAACTTAAAATTTGTAATATCACATATGCGAATAAAGCACCCTTTCCATCATATGTGTTCAAGAGAATAAAACCTTTACTAGCTGGGAAACTGGCGGAAAGTATCATTAATAAATAAATCAAATTTGCTGCGACAAGAGAAGCCTGTGACACTTTTTCCTACATAATTATAAATAAATAGAAAAACCTACATTATAAATTACTTGTGCCTCATGCAATACCCCAAAGAATGGCTGCTTATGTGGGGTTAAAGAGATTAAAGGAAATGCAATACTAGATTCCCTATTTATTTGAACCCAAAGACATTGTAACATTGAAACATGCATTTTCCATAAAGCTGCTTTGAAACAATATGTATTATGAAAGCATTATACAAATAAACGTTTTACTTAAATACTTTAGTGTAGCAAATTAGCTCAAGGGAAATATTAATTATTAATAATAACTCATTATAATTAATTATAAATATTTTGATCAGTTAATAGAATTAACTTAATGTAGCAGAATTAATATTATGATCATTTAACCTGTTCGCCCTGCGAACACTCAGTGTTAATTGTTTATTAATTCTAAGAAATGTTTATTTCCGGGGTATGGGAAAAGTGCAGATTGAATATCAAAAATTTCCTTGACTGCAAATATCCAATTTTTTCACATAGACAAGGTCACAGGTTTAGCGTCATTAGTCCGCGCAGATGACAGTTCCAGATATAGTATCTCCAATAAAGATTGTAGCCAATGCTTTGTAGAAAAGTCATGAGGAGGTTTCCAGCATTGAACAAGTAGCTTCTTTGCAGCACCCCTGGCAGCTAGCCAAAATTCCTGTACCTTCTTACTTAGAGGAAATTGAGAATTGTCATTCAGCAATAAAATGACAGGATCTTTGGGAAAACGAATAGTAGAAGCCTTGTACAAAATATTAAGCACCATATTCCAATGTATCAAAGTGTCCACGCATAGCCTGGGTGCCAGCCCGAACCCCGCCCACAACATTTTTTGGTCGGGAAGTTCAGTCTGGACTCGCTCCGTTGAGGAGCTATTATGCCCGAACAAAAATTGTTCGGACCAATCAAATTGTCAGGGCGGGCTTTATACGATGATGGACAGATGAGCAACGGTAACGTAATCATCCACGTCACCAAAGAGCGCTTGATTTGAATTAGTTTACAACAAAGACGACTGCTGCTGGGGAATTGAGATTTCACGAGTTCACATTTACAAATAAGTCAGATAGAATAAATGCGTATATAAGATTTCACACAAATAAGTCGATAGAATAAATGCGTATATGACGTGCTGTCCGAGGAGAGGGCTGTGGGCTCGGTAGCCATACTCCCCCGTATTCCTGGTTGTGAGAGAACAAGACAAGAGTGAGGATTCGGGGTGGTGGAGGGATGCTGAAAAACTGTCAAGGAGTGTTAGGTAAGTTGACAGAGTGAATATGCTTCCTCATGCTGATAGATAGGGTAACGTTAGACATGGTATTGTTTGATGACAAGTTGATATTGGATTGATTATTTGTACGTGCTCCTCCCGAACTTTGTTTATGAAACATCATGTGTAGATTCCGCCATCGCGTCTGTTATAGAATATATCCACAGCGCATTCATTTTAAAAGAGGAACAGAGAGCCGCGACATTTTGTTGGTTGAAAATATGAATGAAGAACATGCGTCATTTACTCCGTTGCTCTGATTGGTTGTAGGTCTATCCAATTGAGTGCAGAGGTTTTTTTTTTCCTGGTTTGGTTGAGACACACCCCATAATCAAATCTCTATGGAGCAGTATCAGACTCACATTCTGACTAGAATCTGAGTATGACGACGTCAGGCTAGTCAACGCATCCAGGTCCACAAAAATTATAACTATGAATGGGGTGATAGACCCTTAGCATATTGTACACGTGTGGTTAGATAGCCCTTTGAATAACTTGTGGTTTGAAAAATTGGTGGTTAGGGTTCGTGGATGCATGGAATGGATTATCCCACACTGGATCCCATTCGATGATTCTGTTAGAAGTGTTCAAATCCAATAACCAAGCTCTAGCTTTTGGGAAATTGTCTGTATTAAGATTTAAATAGCAAAGATAAAAATAAGAAACAGTTCCTGTGCTTGTTGCATTGGAAATCCAATTCACCACCGGGGGAGTTTGAAGATTTGTGCCCCATGATACCTTATGGGCCTTTAACACAGCACGTAATTTAAAATATAAAAATAAAGTGTAATGAGAAATATTGAATCTTTTAATTAAGTCTCGAAAACCCATGATTGATTCCTCTCCTTTTATGTCATTTTACACTGGAATACATTTTATAGACCAGGATGGGTACATAAAAGGTTGTCCATCAGAAAGTAAGTTCAAATTGTGCCAAAAATGAGTATGAGTGTGCTATATAGTTTTAGATAAAAAACAGGCTTCTATCTTTTTAAATATTTGGAGAGTGTAGGAAAGTATAGGACCATAATATAATGAGCACTTCCTGGGCCCTATTTTAACGATCTGAAACGCAAGTGTCAAAGCGCAAAGCGCAAGTAACTTTGTGGGCGGGTCTCGGCGCTGTTGCTATTTTCCCGGCGGGATAAATGACTCTTGCGCCCGGCGCAAATCTAAAAGGGGTTGGTCTGAAGTAGCTTCATTATTCATAGGTGTGGTTTGGGCGTAACGTGAAATAAACCAATCAGAGCATCATCTCACATTCCCTTTAAGAGCAGACGCGCTTTTTCCTTGGCGTATTGCTATTATAACGGCGGATTTGCCAGGCGCACGCCAGGAGCGGTTCACAGCCGAGGAGAGCAACGCTCTCGTCACGGCCGTAAAAGAGAGAGAAGTGACATTGGGGATGGAGAAACACACCCAAATTAGCTTCGGTTAAACAGGCATATAATAATGTGGGTAAATGTGTAAGCTAGATGTATGCTTTTATAATAAATTGTCTATCTATCTATCTATCTATCTATCTATCTATCTATCTATCTATCTATCTATCGTTTGTAATAATATGATTTGGAAAAATGAAAACTGCTGCTTCTGTGTAGATTAGAGAATCAAAGTGTATGCGCGTTGTGCACGCTATACATTATGGTCAAGCATGCGCCCTTAAAATAGCATAATGAACAACGCGCAACGCGCCACTGACTTTAGACTAGGTTTTTTCTGGCCAGTGGCGCAATTGTTTTATGGAACAGTAAAATAGCACCAGGGATTGTTTGCGCCGGAACACGCCTCCTTTTTTGCGCTGAACCGCCCAGGGAGCGCAAGTTCATTCCCTAGTTTAGCGACGTGCTTCTGTGGAGGGAAAAGCGCGCTTTGCGCGGGTGCAAAATAGGAATGAAACATGCGTCGGTGTACAAAGTCAATTGCGCTGGGTGCAAGATAGGGCCCCCTGTGTGAAAGTGCTCATTATATTGACTTATATTCACTTAGCACGTAATAACTGTCTAACACTTGATGGCTGCTCTGTCAAGTCCTCGTCGTCGGTTAGGAACCTGGGTGTGCTCTTTGATACCAATCTTTCATTTGAAAGTCACGTGTCTAGCATCTGTAAAACCGCATTTTTTCATCTTAAAAATATACCTAGATTACGTCATATGCTCTCAATGAAAAATGACATGACATCAAGGCTAGATTATTGTAATGCTATTATGGGTGGTTGCCCTGTACGCTTAATAAACAAACTACAGCTGGTCCAAAATGCAGCAGCTAGAGTTCTTACCAGAACCAGGAAGTATGACCATATTAGCCCGGTTCTGTCAACACTGCATTGGCTCCCTATTAAACATCGGATACATTTTAAAATATTGCTGATTACTTACAAAGCACTAAATGGTTTAGCTCCCCAGTACTTGAGCGAGCTCTTAACGTATTACAGTCCTTCACGTCTATTGCGATCTCAAAACTCTGGCCAGTTGATAATACCTAGAATATCAAAATCGACTGCTGGCGGTAGATCCTTTTCTTATTTAGCACCTTAACTCTGGAGCAGTCTTCCTAACATTGTCTGGGAAGCAGACACACTCTGTCAGTTCAAATCTAGACTAAAAACACATCTCTTTAACCTGGCATACACTTAGAAAATTCTACAATCCTATTATTCATCCTATATAAAAACAATGGTTATTATCAAAGCAAATCTGTACGCACTGAATGACTGTGATATGAATGATGTAAACTGTGAGTAAATGAGTGATAGATTTCTTAAGTGCATAGTGTTTTTATGATGTGAGTGAAGTAATGCTTCTATGTATTATTCTGTATATATTTTATGAATTTTTGTAAGTATAATATCAACCTGTCCAGGGACTGCAGGTGGAAATTAGCATTTTTTTGCTATAACCTGGCACATGACATCTCTTCTTTTTTAGACTAATGTTGTTTGTGCATTGTCCCTGATCAAATAAAAAAATAAATTCAAATTCAATTCAAATCCATTAAATGATTTTTAGGCTGCATAAATTAGGTCAGCCGGAACCGGGAACACTTCCTATAACACCTGATGTACTCGTTACATCATAAGAAGAATGGCATCTACACTAATGTTGGTCTTTCTGCTTATTCCGAGGTTTACTGTAATCAACTGGATCCAGGCCGTATCCAGATCAGATGGTGGACCTGCGCCTAGACACGACCACAACGCATGATGTAGTCAGCCGGATCCGGGCCGTATCCAGACCAGATGGAGGACCTGCACCCTACCCTGCACCTGCAACTAGACTCTCCCCTGTGAAGGCCTCATCCACATCCCATCTCCATACCGGCGTGACTCTGATCTTCAGCCAGATCCAACTCCAATCCAGTTTCAGATAATATTCTGATTGTTCCAAACCAATCTGACTTCTTACCTATAATGCTGCCTGAGTCATAATCATACACTGTTCGTTCATTGGCCAGAGGAGAACTGGCCCCCCGACTGAGCCTGGGTTCTGCCAAAGGTTTTTTTTTTCCATTCTGCCACCTGATGCAGTTTTGATTCCTTGCCACTGTCGCCTTTTTCCACCTTTGTTGCCATTGGCTTGGCTTGCTTAGTTGGGGACATTAAATTTAACATTTAATGTAATATTCAACAATAATATTGATCTGCCTGCATTGACACTATTAAATAAGAACTGAACTGAGCTTGACGATGACATCACGGTTTACTCCAGAGCGGCTATATTTAAATTAGTTAATTTCTATATAGCCGCTCTGGAGTAAACCGTGATAAATTAATAACTTTTTTAAAACAAAAATAAAACATCACTGAACTTACTTAATCTGGACTGTGATGCTATTTTCTTCTGAAAACAAACTTTTTTGCATTATTTTCCTGTTATCTCTGTAGAGCTGCTTCGAAACAATCTGTATTGTAAAAAGCTCTATATAAATAAATGTGACTTGACTTGAATTGACGTTCGATAGATTCTATAGACTTTGTGTAGAGCCGGTATCTTCCTGTGAACTCGCCCCCAGTGGCCAGTAGTGCAAAGGACCGTTCTTAGTGTCGGCTTGCAACGCTGGGCCAGATACGTGTGTCTATTTGCTTCAGTAGAGTTCCCCAGAAATGGCTAACCCTGTTGATTTTCTCCATCACCCCTGCGGCAGTCAGACGTTGCGGAGTGTCTGATACCAGGCCTACAATCGTATGCATTGTGGAACCTGTGTTAGGCTGGGTGTCCATATGTAGTGGTCCCTGCGGTGACCCCATTTGTGTATTCTTCCACGGTCCAGCTCCTCTGCGGACGAGCCCGTGCCTTTCCCTCGACAGCGTCCGATTTGTCGTCTCTGCTGGTGTTCTTTCCCCCCTAGAACTAGGCTGGAACCACCCCAGAGACTGCCATATGTTGCACTATCCTGCTTGGCTAGTCCATATGTGTAACCTCCACAGTACCTCCCTCTGGGTAGGATGTAGCTTCCGCAGCGTCCCCTTCTCCAGGGCAGACTTTCCCAGCGTTATCCAATAAGTCAAACTGAGAGGGCCTTGCGGAATAGCAGTGACTGACCTTCTCTGCTTAGAGCTCCTACTGTCTGCCCAACACTGGGGGCAGACCAGGAGACTCAAGCGGAGCGCTGGAAGGGCCAGCAGCAGTGGTGTGTTGGTAGATATCCCCATTCTGTCAGATCATCTCTGACGTACGTTGAGAGTGACTGACTGAAGGGGAACGTCTCGGTTACGTATGGTAACCCTCTTTCCCCGAAGGAGGGAACAGATATGTACGTCCCGTCACCATGGTTGTGGAGCCTCCACTGCACGGCCAAGTCACAAGGTCCGGCTCCTCAGCGGAAAAATAAAGATGTGACGCACCTGCTGCTCATTATATGCTCACGCTGCGAGGCAGAGCAGCTGTTGCAAATGATCGCATGCCAATGTGCATTGGCTCGATTAGTTTACATTCGAAGTGGACTGGTCTCTCAAGCGAGATCCCCATTCTGTCAGATCATCTCTGACGTACGCATCTCCTTGGGGGAACGAGGGTTGCCATTCGTAACTGTAACACAGTTTGTTGTTATGGGAAAAATGAGGCGGGAACCGGCAAACATTTAAAGACTTTGAAAATGAAATACAAATACAAAATGAAAGTAAAGACAGCAGCCCCTCACGGACGACTGCTGTCACATATAACAAAACACAACATAAATCCGGGCCTGGCCTCTCTCGATCTTCACTGTCGTCGCTCCTCCTTTTATGCTTCTGCTCCTCCATGAGAGATACGAGACCGGTTCATCGCGCAAGTGACCGTTATCATTAATCACAACACCGGCCTCACACCATCCTCCCACGGCCCTCGACCTCGTACTGCTCGCCACAGTAACCGAGACGTTTTCGATAATATTGTCATTGAAGGGATTAAGGGACATCTTTATTGCCTCTATAAATATGCGGGAAACCATTTGGTGCATAGCCTCCTATTGTGCTTCGATTGCATGGCTAACAATTGAGGCTACGTCGTAGCGTGAGGTCCTCGAGCGTTTTTTGAGGCTCCAGTTGATTTTTGCTGATGTTGTCTTGATGAGAGAGAAACAGTTACAGAAACAACCCCCTCTGCGGGATGGCGTTCAAAGGCTGCCCTCCCGTCCAAAGCCTGCAGGACCACATCAGCTCTCGTCGGCCGCACTTTCTCCGCCGCCGGGCAGGCTGCTTCCGCCCTGCACTCCATGGCAGTCCTGCAGATCCTCCAGACCGATCTCCTCCGTGAAATGGACGAGAAAGGCCTGGACCCGGCTGCCATCACGGATTTACGGAGCACGACGGATCTCTCCCTTCGTGCCACCAAATCCGCGGCCCAGGCTATTGGAAGGTGCATGGCCTCACTCACCGTCATGGAGAGGCACCTTTGGTTGACGCTCGCCGACATGAGGGAATCTGAGCGAGCCGTATTTCTTAACGCCCCGCTCTCCCCCACTGGTCTCTTTGGCCCAGCAGTAAACGGGATTGTAAAAGACCATGCAGGCCATGAACCTCTTCCTGCCTCGACGCTCGAGCTCAGCTGCAGGCCGCTCTCAAGATCAGCCTCCTGCGCGAAGCTCTACCCAGCGTCCAGCCCAGCCTCCGTCTTCGCAGCGACGACAGGGCAGCCGCCCTAGATCGCGCTCATCCAGCCATCACAGGCCGCCTCCCCCGCGGGGACCCCGGCCTAAGATCGCGTTGAAACCTGAGCATGCGAAGTCCTCCTAGCGGCCGCAAGGAGGAAGAGACGGTTGAGTCCCGCCGCGGCCGGCCCACCGTCAAAACGTTCCGCTCTGTCAGTCCCCTTAAGAAAGGCTACTGCAGAAGTGTATTTTGCAGCCAACGAGCCGCTAATACAACCCGCTCGCCTGCACGCAACTGCCGTTTTCACGGCGACCCAGAGAAATCTCAAAAAGAGTGTAATGTCTGGTTATCTGGCTCACGCCGTTGGTGTTTTAAGTGTAGAAAATCTGCCCACGTCTCAGTGTTCACCCCTACACACAAGCACGATAACCCCCGTGTCTCTCACTCTCACAGAGCCCACTCTCATAAAGCTGGCAAATGCCGCTAGAGTGTTAGATGTAGGAAATGTGCCCACGACCCTGTGCCCACACCTACTCACTGCCCGCTCTGTTACACGGCCAAAACTGCCTCATACCGGTCACGTTATGAATGTAAGTCCTGTGCCCGCTCACAAGCGCTCACACTTACTGACAAACACTTTACCCCCGGCGCCGCTCGTGTGTCCCGGTTTTCTCACGAAATGCTCCTTGTCCAAAGCAACCGGGACATCGTGTGTAAAACGGTCAGCCATCGCTGTCAGCGAGCCGCCATATTCAAGCACAGAGAGCGCGCGCTCCGCGCCCATACCTCTGGTTCAGGTTCTCGACCCCACGAAGTGCGGCGATCGAAACCCGGAGGCCATTCTGCCCCTAGCTGTGCATGCAGAAGCATGGGAAGCGATTCCAGGTGTGTCAGAATGGGTGCTAAGCACAGTAAAACAGGGCTATTCATTGCAGTTCGCTCGCCGTCCCCCACGCTTTCGAGCACGGACCGAGACGAGAGTGAATATGGAAGTAGCACACCTACTCCGCGCAGAAATAGCAAAACTGCTGTGCAAAGGGGCCATAGAACCGGTACCTCCTTCAATCAGGCTTTTACAGCCGTTACTTCCTCGTGCCCAAGAAGGACGGAGCTCTCAGACCTATCTTAGATCTGAGATATTTGAACAAAGCTCTCATGAGAAGACCGTTCAAAATGCTCACAACCAGACAAATCCTCGCGCAAATTCGCCCGAGGGACTGGTTTATTTCTCTCGATCTGAAAGACGCTTACTTTCAGATTCAGATAATACCCCGTCACAGGCCATTCTTGAGATTCGCCTTCGACGGTCAGGTATATCAATACACCGTCCTTCCGTTCGGCCTGTCTTTAGCACCCCGTACATTCACAAAGTGCATGGACGCAGCTCTCGCTCCCCTGAGAAATCAGAGTATGCGGATTCTGAACTATTTGGACGATTGGCTGATTCTGGCACAGTCAGAGATATAACTTATATCTCACAGAACAGTGCTTCTCAGCCATCTGGAAAGCCTGGGTCTCACGGTCAACTGGACCAAGAGCTCATTACTGCCCAGTCAGTCAGTCTCTTTTCTGGGAATAGAGCTGGACTCTGTGGCTATGACGGCCCGCTTCCAACTTAGGTTGGGGCGCTCTTTTTGAGGGCATACCGGTCTTTGGCCTGTGGTCAGACCGGGAGAAACGCCTTCATATAAACTGTCTGGAGATGATAGCGGTTGAGAATGCGCTGAAGCGCTTCCTCCCACACATATGGGGCCACCACGTTCTAGTCCGTACGGCCAACATGTCTGTGGTGTCCTACGTGAACCGCCAGGGCGGTGTCAGATCCAGGAATCTCTGCGATCTGACAGAACGCCTACTCGTTTGGGCTCATCACTCGATACGCTCGTTGAGAGCCGCGCATGTGCCGGGCCACCTGAACGACGGCCCAGACAGACTGTCCAGGGACAATGTTCCCCCAGGAGAATGGTCCCTGCATCCTCAGACAGTCCAGTTGCTATGGCGCCTTTTCGGCAAAGCGGAAGTCGACCTTTTTGCGTCAAAAGACAACGCTCATTGCCCAAGGTTCCTCTCGAAGAGCGAGGATGCGCTGGCCCAAACTTGGCCCAGCTGCCCTCTGTATGCTTTCCCTCCAATCTCGCTGTTACCACAGGTAATCAAGAGGATCAGGGAAGCGTGCCACTCGGTGCTCCTCATAGCCCCGTGATGGGAGAACCAAACCTGGTTCCCAGAGCTAAGGAGGCTGTCACACGTAGCCCCATGGCCGATTCCGGTGAGGAGAGATCTTCTCTCTCAAGCCGGCGGATCAATTTGGCATCCTCATCCAGAGCGCTGGTCTCTGCATGCATGGATAATCAACGGATACCCGTTGCCTTGCCAGAAGGGGTTGTGAACATGATCACGCAGTCTAGAGCTCCTTCTACGAGAAGGCTATATGCGTCTAAATGGTCTGTGTTCTCCAAATGGTGTGCCGACAAAAGTCTAGACCCACGAACTTGTGGGGTCTCGTGGGTGCTTTGCTTCCTTCAAGAGCTGTTGGACGAGGGCAGGTCCCCCTCCACGCTCAAAGTGTATGTTGCGGCCATTGCAGCGTTCGCGGAGTCGACGTGCGGCCGGTCAATAGGAGGGAACGAGCTCATCGTCCGCTTCCTTAGAGGAGCCAGGAGGATGAATCCCCCGCGGCCCCCGTCGGTTCCTATTTGGGATCTTTCTTTGGTCCTAGAGGCCCTGAAAACATATCCCTTTGAACCATTAGATTCCGTAGATCTAAAATACCTCTCGCTCAAAACCGTTTTTCTGATAGCCCTGTCATGGCGTTGACAAGGGGTTCCCGTAGCGTAAGCAACTTACACAATATGAGAGAACCTCTCGTAAGAGAACGTACTCGGTTACCTAATGTAACCTCGTTTCTCTCTAGAAGAGGGAACGAGTATTGCGTAACCTGCCGTGCTCGCGCCACGAGGTTATTTCGCTTCAGTCGATGAAAACCAGGGAAGCAGCCCCCGAGCCCGTCCTTTTATACGCTAAGCCACTCCCATTCTGGCGGGCTGTGACGCGTGAGGGCGTGACGTCACGCAGGGCTCAGTGGTAGGCTGCTGCAGTTGCCGCAGGGCAGCCAATGAGCACGCTAGATAGCCTGCTATGGGTCTGCTGGCTGCTGCACTGCGTTGACAATAAATACAAAAATGAAGGATAATTTTTTGGCTTCATATCTCGAGAAAAGATGACTTTACCCGTAGCGTAAGCAACTTACGCAATACTCGTTCCCTCTTCTAGAGAGAACCGAGGTTACATTAGGTAACCGAGTACGTTTTTGGAGTTAGACAATGTGAAGATAAAGTGAACCTGCAGGGTTTTGTGTTTAATGCATGTGACCATTTATCAAACCATGCCATAGTTTCAAAGTGAACTAAACTCAAGAAGACCTCCTGACATGGTTTGAGTTATTTTGGAGGTTTCACATACACTTGCACGATTTTCAGGGCTTTTTTTCTCTCTGAAATGCTCTTGCGCAATGTGATCGAGTGGCAGTGTGCTGCTGAAAATCTGAACAAACAGCTTCTCATACATGCGAATCGTCAGTTCTTGTTCTGTCTGTTCATCAAGATGCAATAAAATGTGTTTTTTCAAGTGTGTCTGTTGCTTGCATCTAAATAACAGCATTTCTTGTCAGATTTCTGAGATGTCTCACAAGTCTCATACAGTCACTTAGATGAGCAAAATTACATGCCATTGCCTTCATCTGATTGTTGCCAGGGGGTAACATCCTGGTTGGGATCTTTTGGAATAATGTATAGAGCAGCAGGTGCTACCAGCCTGATCTTATGAAATGCGTCTCTATAGCACGCATTGTATTTATCGTACAATTTATACGCAAAAATGAGTTTTTACTTGCATATGATAAATACACTGCACAATAAATACAATGCATGCTATATAGATGCATTATATGAGATCGGGTTGGTGCTATACACAGAAACAGCAGAAGGTTTGACTTTAACATATTTTGCTCTTCTGGTGTTTATAAAAGTAAATAGTATCTATCTTACCTCTATTACTTCACTGTGACTTTTTTTTTAAATACATTGAACTCTTATCTTAAAAGATCCTAAAAGTCTCCTCAAGATATGATCTATTTAAGATTTAAGTTTGGAAACTAGCGACTTCTGTTGACATAATGGGTCCTTATTTTAACGATAAAAGTGCATGGTCTAAAGCGCACAGCGCAAGTGCACTTAGGGCGTGTCCGAATCCACTTTTGCTAGTTTAACGACGGGAAAAATGGTTGGCGCACCCGGTGTATGGTCTAAAAGGGTTGTCCCTATTCTCTTAATGAGTAATGGGTGTGTTTTGGGCATAATGTGCATAAAAACAATCAAAGTCTCATCTCCCATTTCATTTAAAAGCCAGTTGTGCTCGCGTCATGGTGGATTTGCTACTTACAAGGCGGAATTTGCAAGCGGAAAGACTGAACGCTTCTGCAGAGAGGAAACGCATCTGCTCGTGTGCGAGGTTAAAGCGTGCAAGCAGACCATCTACGGGACAAGTTGGATTCCACCGTATCTACCATATGTACACAATAATAATCGTTTACATTGTAATCCTTTTTTAATATTTAGCATGTTTGTGTGCTGCTGCATGACCCTGTGTGTGTAATAAGCAGAGTGTAAGCGCGTTGTGCATCCGCCTATAGGCGCATATTAATAATGTGTCCTTTAAATAACAAAAAAAATACTGCGCCATTGACCAACAAAAACCTGAGTATTTCAGTTGCCTCAAAATAGCAACGCGCCAACAATGCGCCCGAACACACCTCGTTTTCAGACCAGCAAGCCCATGGGCGCACAGATGGGCGCTAATGCATTTGCTATTTCAACAACGTGGCGCAGGACGTGAAAATGATAACAGCGTCGGGCTGAAACTAGCACAAGAAAAAAACACTTGCGTCGCACCTGGCGCTGCATTGTGCCGAGTGTATGATAGGGCCCAGAATGTTCACCATAATCAGCTTATGCTGAAATTGGCCATCATAATGGCTCACCCGCAGATGCTAATGTCAACTAAGCCCTGATCTCTTGGTATCACATTCGCCAGCTTTCATTTTCTTTTCTGCATTATTTTATCAAAAATATGATGATTTACTGCCTTGTAAGCATTTATATTTCCATGAGGAAATGCAAATCTAGTTTTTATTAATATCAGTACCCAGGCCTAGTGATGCCTCTCAAGGGAATTTAAATAAATACAGGGAGTGGTTAAAAGATATCTAGGGAGCAGAACAGAGCAGAACAGATGGCTGTGAGAAAGAGGAGCAGGAGGATGGGCGAGCGACATCTCACCCCTCACTCGCTCTGTTGACAGCTCCCATCCTCCACCTCCTCCCTAGTGCAAAGCGAGCTGGGTAATTTTGCTTGTATACAATCCAGCCCCAGGCGGCACTCTGTAATAAGCACGGCACAGAAGCACAGGTAAATAAATCTGTGTGATGAAGCACCTCACACCACAAGGATGACAAGTACCTCCACTACTGGCTCCAAACAGCATTTCAGTATCTATATCTGCGTCATGCGCAGTTCAAATGAAGATGTTCATTTTGGGATCCAACAACAAAATGACAGAGTGGAAAAAGACTAAAATGCCCAAGCAGCTAAATTTTTTACAATAAAATAAGGATGCTGGTGAGTTGTTTAACCAAGATCTTGAAAAAAAAAGTCAATCTGCTCTGTCTTTTTCCCCCAAACAATGCAAAAACACTTCAGCAAATTTTGTAGGCAATGAGAGGAATAACAGCATCTTAGAAAACTAAACACTCTGACCAACACAACAGACCTTCGTATTCAAGGACGCTTCTGCTAGCCAGGGTACCTGGGGTTTGGTGGAGGCTGGGGGCAGTGTTGGGGGATGCTCCTCGATTGCCATGGTTACCAAAATGGGGGAGAGACGGGAGGGAGCTTCAGTGAGTGGAGCATTGTCGTAATTAGGAGGGGAGGTATAAAGATCCTCAAATGCATTCATGTCCTTCAACAAGGAGTCTAATTCTGGTTCAGGGTCATAGAGATCCCCTAAGAGAAAAAGAGAGAGAAACTATGGTTGGTTTTTAATCAAATTAGCATTTAAAGTCCAGACCTGGCAATTTTCAGAAATTTTCTTTTCTACTCCATTTAGGGCCCTTTGGACACCTCAGGACTTTATTGTTTAATATGATTAATTTACATACACTACCAGTCAAAAGTTTAGAATAATTATGATTTTTAAAAATGTTTTTGAAAGAAGTCTCTTCATTTTAACAGTAATGTTGATGAAATATTTTACAACTTAAAATAACTGTTGTCTATTTTAATATATATATATATATATATATATATATATATATATATATATATATACAGTACTGTGCAAAAGTCTTAGGCATGTTAATATCCCCCACCCCCCGTCCCCCCAAAAAAGTGGTTTTAAGTCAGTTATTTATATATTTTGCTGTAGTGTGTCAGTAGGAAATATCAGTTTACATTTCCAAACATTCTTTTTGCCATTAATTGCAATAATCCAGTGAGATTTGTGTATGCACAAGGAGTCTGACAACAGCCGGTATGATCTGATCTCACCATCATCGAGTACGTCTGTGATTACATGAAGAAACAGGAAAAACTGAGACAAACTAAATCCAGAAGAACTGCGGGAACGTCTCCAAGATGCTTGAAGAAACCTTCCTGCAAAGCTACAGTACTGTGAAAAGTACTGGCACTTGTGTTAAAATGCTGTAAAGTGAGAATGCTTTCAAAAATAAAATCACAAATTAAATTTATTTATGATTTAACTTCTATTAACTTATTATTTCTTACAGAGCTCAGCCAATCTATTCCAGCTTTACTCAATCTCATAAAAAGGTTCGGGAAATTTTCTGCCTATAAGATAAATCAGTCTAAATCCTCTATTTTATTTCTAAATCAAGAGGAAAAGTCAAAATTATCATACTTAACTTCCAGTCTTAATGTTACAGATTCATTTACATACTTAGGACTCCAGATTGTGGCAGATATAGAAAAAATAACCTCATTGAACTACAATGCCCTAACAAAGTCTGTAGATAGATGGTCAGGTTTACCAATCTCATTAATCTGTCGCATTAATATATTAAAAATGAATACACTACCCAAAATAATTTATTATTTCCAAAATATCCCTTTGCCCCCCACTACCTCATTTTTCACCATTCTACGAAGAATGTTTATCCAGTTTATTTGGAATAATAAACACCCAAGAGTCCGGACATCTTTGCTTTACCTACCATACGATAGGGGAGGATTGAAACTCCCAAATATTCAAGCATACTATTGGGCATCCCAGTTAAGAGCGATAATGTTTCATTTTTCGGCAAGTGCTCCTCCTAAATGGCTAGAAATAGAAAATTTATTTGTGAAATCAAAGATTCCTTTTAACTTGTATCTTTATTCAGCCAATATAAAAATATTACAGAAAATTTTGAGTGGAATATCATTTAATCCAATAGTACTGAACATGATTAATGTCTGGGGGAAAGTACGAATTCATCTAAAGGAAAAAGAGTCTCTATCTGTATTTAGCCCAATATGGGGGAATGATAATTTTATACCTGGTCGAAAAGATTTAGGCTTTCGACTCTGGGCTCAGAATGGTGTGTGGAAAGTTAAAGATCTATACAAAGATGGCGTTCTAATGTCATTTACTGATATTACTGATAAGTTCAAAATCCCTAAAAAACATTATTATAAATATTTGCAAATTAGGAATTTTATACGTACTGCCCGGGGACAAGGACTTGCTGAGCCAGAGCTAACTAATCTAGAGAAATGTGTATCTAAACCAAGCCTTGGTGGAGGACACATATCTTGTTTATACAACATGTTATTGTTAGGTTCTCAGGAGTCACCCAGATTAGCCATGTGGGAACAAGACCTTGGATTGAAGATAGATAAGGAAAAATGGGAGCAAACATGTGCAAAAGCTCAAACACAGACAGTTAACAGCAGACTAAAACTGTTACAGTACAATTGGCTTATGCGTATTTATATAACTCCGGTAAAACTAAATAAAATTTATAGCAACATACCAGATACTTGTTTTAAATGTAACAGTACAAAAGGCACATTAATTCATTGTATGTGGTAATGTGATAAAATAAAAGAGTTTTGGAAAGAAATTAATAATATGATATGGCATATAGTCTCAGTGAGATTGCCACTGGATCCTGGGCTTTTCATTATTGGTATTCAATTAATTAAATTCATTCAAAAGGACACTCAAGTATTGATAGACATGTGTATTCTACATGCCAAACGGCTCATCGCCATTTATTGGAAAAAGATAGAAAGGCCTACTATAACTCGATGGTTAAGAGAAATATCTTCATGCATTGCAGTGGAAAAGATAACATATATTCTTAAGGGTAAAGAAGACCAATTTAAGAGGATTTGGAGTCCCTTTTTATTATTTATTGAGCAAGGGGATATGAACAATATAATAGAGGAGGAACAAAATGCTTGATTAGGTATTATATTCATTTGAAAATATATTTTAATTTGCACTAACCCTATTTTATTTTATTTATCTCATCTGTGGCTATTATTGATTGCAGTGTATTGTTAACTCTGACTTCCAAAGTACATACTTTCTTATCCAATGTTGGTTTGTGCTATTGCACTTTCCATGTAATATGAGCCCCGGTGTTTGTTTGTTTGTTTGTTTGTTTGTTTGTTTGTTTGTTTTTGTTTTGTTTTTGTACATTATATGTGATGTTACAGACATGTGATGTACATTGTTGTGTAAGTGTTTAAGAAAATGCAATAAAAACAGTATTACGCAAAAAAAAAACCTTCTATTAACTAATTCAAATCAATATATGGTGTAACGACCCTTTGCGTTTAAAACAGCTTTTGTCCAGGTACACTTGCGCATAGTTTTTCAGGCAGCTCTGCAGGAAGGTTTCGTCAAGCATCTCGTAGACGTTCCCGCAGTTCTTCTGGATTTAGTCTGTCTCATGTATGTAAACTGATATTTCCTACTGACACACTACAGCAAAAGATATAAATAACTGACTTAAAACCATTTTTTGGGGTGGGGGATATTAACATGCCTAAGACTTTTGCACAGTACTGTATATACAGTGGGTACGGAAAGTATTCAGACCACCTTAAATTTTTCACTCTTTGTTATATTGCAGCCATTTGCTAAAATCATTTAAGTTCTTTTTTTTTCCTCATTATTGTACACACAGCACCCCATATTGACAGAAAAACACAGAATTGTTGACATTTTTGCACATTTATTAAAAAAGAAAAACTGAAACATCACATGGTCCTAAGTATTCAGACCCTAAAAAAAAAAACGAATGCTTTTATTCAGCAAGGATGCATTAAATTGATCAAAAGGGACAGTAAAGACATTTATAATGTCACAAAATATTTAATAATTTCAAATAAATGCAGTTTTTTTTTTCTTTTTTTTTTCTTTTCTTTTTTTTTCAAAATATCCTGGAAAAAAATATTACTGTTTTCACAAAAATATTAAGCCTTTTCTGATGTGACACTGATCAACAAAGGACAAAAAAGTTTGTTAATGTTAAATTTAAGTTGACAGAAACTTTTCCATCCTCTGCAGCAGTCAAGTCATTCTCCATTCAGCATCTTCAAACAGCATGTCGCATTAGGCTATGACAGTGAGCACAAGAAAAACTATCTTCATGATGCTACAATTTAATGCATAATCTGAACATAAAGGTCTGTGCTTTTGTTTAAAAGGACAGTATTTTAATGAAGTCTTTTAGTGATTCTGAATGGTGTGGTACTCGCTATTGTATGTCTGTTAGATGAGAGCGTTAGTAGTGGACTGAATAAATCATGTCATTCATACTCACAGTAACTAGAATTTAAATCCCTGATGAACAAGGCTCAGTAAAATGTTGAATAGATGCAATACCTTAGGTGTTGCACACAAACAATATCTCTAATCTTTGTGTTGTAAACTTTTTTAGCTAGGATCGTCCATGACTATATATATTTTTCCACCTTTTCTATCATCTTATCTTTCATGCCTGTTGTCCTGTTAAAATAAATTTACATTCGCAGAATCGCCAATTTTGAGTAAATATTTTCAGCATTTTATCAGATTTGTAACAATTTGTTTATAAACCTGTTGTAAACTAAACACAGACTTAAAGGTCTCCCTGCAGCTTGCAGGTTTAATTTTTGAAAGTGAAGAATTTAATGGGATAGTTCTCCCAAAAATGAAAATTCTGTCATCCTTTAAGTTGTTCCAAACCTGTAAGAATTTCTTTCTGCTGAACACAAAAGAGTGGAGGTGGGCAGCTGTTGACCTAAACTGGGGATATCGTCAGACAGTAGAAGGAATACTTCAAGGATCTCCTCAATCCCACTGACACGTCTTCCATTGAGGAAGCAGAGGCCGAGGGCTAGGAGGTGGACTCGTCCATCACCCAAGCTGAAGTCACCGAGGTAGTTAAGAAAAAGCTCCTCGGTGGCAAGGCAGTGGATGAGGGGGTGGATGAGATCCGCCCTGAGTACCTCAAGTCTCTGGATGTTGTGGGGCTGTCTTGGCTGACACGCCTCTGCAGCATCGCGTGGTGGTCGGGGACAGTACCTCTGGACTGGCAGACCGGAGAGTGTGTTCCAACTACAGGGGGATCACACTCCTTAGCCTCCCCAGGAAAGTCTATGCCAGGGTACTGGAAAAAGGAGAATTCGGCCGATAGTGGAACCTCGGATTCAGGAGGAACAGTGTGGTTTTCGTCCCGGTCGTGGAACACTGGACCAGCTCCATACCCTCTCCAGGGTGCTGGAGGGTTCATGGGAGTTTGCCCAACCAATCCACATGTGTTTTGTGGATTTGGAGAAGGCATTCGACTGTGTCCCTCGCGGCGTCCTGTGGAGGGTGCTCTGGGATTATGGGGTCCGGGGCCCTGTGCTAAGGGCTGTCCGGTCCCTGTACGACCGGAGCAGGAGCTTGGTTCGTATTGCCGGCAGTAAGTCAGACTTGTTCCCGGTGCATGTTGGACTCCGGCAGGGCTGCCCTTTGTCACCGGTTCTGTTCATAATTTTTATGGACAGAATTTCTAGGCGCAGCCAGGGGCCGGAGAGTGTACGGTTTGGGGACCACAAAATTTAGTCTCTGCTTTTTGCGGATGCTATTGTCGTGTTGGCCTCATCAGACCATGACTTTCAACGTGCACTGGGACAGTTTGCAGCCGAGTGTGAAGCGGCTGGGATGAGAATCAGCACCTCCAAGTCCGAGGCAACCTGAACATGGTTCTCAGTCGGAAAAGGGTGGCTTGCCCACTTCAGGTTGGTGGAGAGTTCCTGCCTCAAGTGGAGGAGTTCAAGTATCTTGGGGTCTTGTTTACAAGTGAGGGAAGGATGGAACGGGAGATTGACAGACAGATCGGTGCAGCTTTTGCAGTAACGCGGTCGATGTACCGGTCTGTCGTGGGGAAGAAGAAGCTGAGCTGTAAGACGAAGCTCTCAATTTACCGGTCGATCTACGTTCCTACTCTCACCTATGGTCATGAGCTGTGGGTCCCGGGGGAGACCCCGGGGAAGACCTCGGACACGCTAGAGCGATTATGTTTCCCGGCTGGCCTGGGAATGCCTTGGTATTCCCCCAGAAGAGCTGGAGGAAGTGTCTAAGGAGAGGGAAGTCTGGGCATCTCTGCTTAGACTGTGACCTGGCCCCCGAATAAGCGGAAGAAGATGGATGGATGGATGGATGGATGGATGAACACAAAAGAAGATATTTTGAAGTTTGTCATTAACCAACAATTGTTTTTCCATACTATGGAAGTCAATAGCCTCTTTCGCTCTGGGTAATTCTAGGAACTTAGTTATAGGAACTAGCAGCCAGGGTGGTTCCCCGAGAACTAAATGTTCCCCTTTTATTTTGACAGCGCTGAGAACGTCAGAGCCTCCAAAGAAGAAGAAGAAGAACGTCAGAGCCTGAGCACACAGTGCTCACATTCTCCGTCTTCATTAGTTTACGATCTGTCTAACAGTCCTGTCTAATACGTTATTAGATATAACTGTTATACAAAGAAAGTAGACAGTATATGAAAAAGTATTCGTTTTTGCCGTGTGGTTGATGTCCAATGACGCTAGCTTAGCAGAAATACATAATAATTTTTCGCTTCTCCCCTCAAAGTTGCATTGGATTTTCTCCTTAGTGTAAATGTTGAGAGGTCCATCTATCACTGTTCGTAGAGTTAGTTTCTGGAGTAAATACATTTAAAAAAAAATTAAAAATGTTGGGTGTTGGTGTTTCACATTTGTTCGGCCAATCACCATACACTTCCATCTCTGGTAATTCCTATAGTGCTGGGTTAGACCCTACTCTGAAGTATGAGCTAATTTAGTTACCCCAAAAGGCGTTTCTAGAACTAAAATCGTTAGTTCCTGCAATGCGAACACGCCAAAAAGCGAGTACTTCCACCATTAGTCCTAGTAACTATGAAAAGGTCCCTCCAGTGCGAAATCCCCAAATGGGGCCCATCAATTGTTTGGTTATCCATATTCTTCAAAATATCTTATTTTGTGTTCAGCAGAAGAAATAAATTCATACAGGTTTGGAACAACTTGAGGGTGAGTAAATGATGCCAGAATTTTCATTTTGGGTGAACTATCCCTTTAAGACATATGAATATTTTAACTTGTAAGGTAAAATAAAAATGTCTGTCTTCATTTTTTGTAGTTAGCTTTAAATAATAATAATAATATATATATATATATATATATTATTATTCAAATAAAATAAAATAAAAACTGTGAATATAAATGTGAACACAGACACTATCATAACTAAAAAAGAGTCTTCTCCTTTTTTTTCTCTCTGTTCAATCTGATCACTAAAATAAGTCTTATTTTAGGTTCTTGTAAAGATTGAAGCCAATTGTGAACACCCAATGCAACTATTGCCATTGAGAGTGGTTTCTTTGTTCTTTTGCCTGGATGTTTACAAAATTATTTAAAAAGAAAGATACAACAACAGAACCATGAACTTGCGAGTACGTTGTTAAATTATTATATACATTTTCATTTAAATCTCAGTTTTTTTTTTTTTTTTTAAGAAAATATTTTTTATGTCAAAGAGGATTGGCTGATAAAAAAACGTTTGGGAATCCCTGCCACGGAGAAAAGAAAATCATTCAAGTCTGAAGCAATATGTGACTGAGCAAATGTCAACAGAATTGTCCTTTTTGGTAACACTTTATTTAAATAGTCCACTTTCTACTAACTATAAGTAACTTTGCAACTACATGTCAACAAACTCTCATTAGAGTATTAGTAGACTGTTAGTAGACTGTTTGCTTAATATCTGCCAACACTTTATTCCGATGGTCCCCCGACAGACTATAAGTAACTTGGCAACTGCAAATCAACTTATTCTACTAACCCGAACCCTAACACCTAACCATAACCTAACAGTCTACTAACAGGCTACTAATTCTCTATTGAGAGTTAGTTGACATGTAGTTGCAAAGTTACTTATAGTTAGTAGAATCTCTAAACTGGACTATCGAAATAAAGTGGAACCTCATTTTTCTGTGAACAATACCGTTAACCTTTCTTTGTAGAATGTAAAATCTTATCTGGCTAACTATACTTAGTTAGTCAGATAAAATTTTATATTCTTTCAGAATGTTCAGAAAATCTTTATTACCTTTAGTGCGACCTTTGTCTCTTTTGCCTCCCTGCTTTCTATGCTCAGCCAGATGCCCATGGCCACGTCTCCTGCCTTTACGATTGAACTCTCCCTCTGGTGGATGATTTCCCCGCCGCATATGAGCAGGACCCCTGACTTCATCGTGAACCTCCACCCTCATACTGTCTCCAGGCCCCATCTCCAGCCTTACAGGGCTCAGGCCCTCTAGACTTGTCCCATCATCCTCCGGTCGGTCCACAGGCCTTTGAGAGAGCAGTCCAGCATTATCACTCTCTTTGCGTGACCAGTGTCTTCTTCGCTGGCTGTCGCCCAGAAGACCCATGTCAGGGTCTGGCTTGGAGTCAGTGGTGGAGGTGGAAGACCTGGTCATACTCTGTTTGGCATTTTCAGATGGGATCTCAGAGCTGTGCGAGGTGTGGGACAGTGTGATAAGGAGCAGGGCAAAGAGGTGACACAAGCCCGGAGCTGCCATCTTCAAACACAGCGCCACCTGCTGGTTAGGGCACAATCAGGTCAGCTGATAGAAAACAGACAGATAGATACAGTATATTTGTACTTTAAATACATTTGAGTGTACACATCTTATTTATTACATATAATTAATCATTAATTCCTAAATATCATTAACTATTGGGACATGACGTGTAGAACTAACACTGATTTGTCATAAAGTCATCAAATTATCTGATATTGTAAGAGACTAATGGACCCTTTTCAAATGCTGTCATGACACGTTTCCACAGTTAAGCTGGAGATCATAAATCTATTTTCATTTTTAAAAAGTTGAATATACATTTATAACTCTATACTTTGTGCTTTATTACCTTTGCATAAAATCACTGAAAACTGGTTAAAGGTCACATTGAGTCCGAAATTTTCGTATGTGTTTTTCGTCATTCGGTGGCTCTGAATTGTCAAAATACCTCTCAAAATGCTTGCTACGGATGCAAAAAACGCAGAAAATCGAACCCGATCCGAAAATTTCGTACGATAATTTCGTACTCAGTGTGCAATAACCTTATGAATGAATGTATCTAATATAACATTTGAGGGAGAGACAGCAAATCTTCTGAAAAATGTTATCTCTCAATATTTTTCCTCATAGAAATGTTATCGTAGAGTTTGCTATTAGGGGAAATGAGAACGCAAAGAAATATTTATATATTTGTTGTAGTTTCTTTTGGATATACAAAAAATATCATTATTATAATTTCAAAACCTGAAAACATGCTCATCATGGAAAAGGTGTTATTAAAGTCACTTTATGTATAAATTACATTTTTAATGTATTTTGAATGAATGAATAGATTAATCATCATCATGTTGTTAACACACTTATTCATTATATCCAATTAGACTGACAGACCACTCATAACATCCAACTGCACTTCTCAATGTTTGTGTACAAGAATCCAGCCCTGACACAAATGTTGGATGTTATGGCCAATATCCCCATAATAATGCTTATTATAACTTATCTTAGTTAGCTAAGCTTAAATTCATCAAAACTGGAAAAAAAGACACATTTTTAAGGAAAAAACTTTTGACTATATTGGCTAGAAGTTAAAATCAGGACATCTCAAACCAGAGCATCATAGTACCCACAAACCCACAAACATACTTACATATTTAAATAATAGCCTTGCTTTGCTTTGCTTTAACATAAACAAGAGCTCAAAGGCAACCTAAATGTGTTGAGAAAACTTGCCAGACTAAATATCATGTTTGGATTCCCACTAGGCCAAGAATAAGAGGATCCAAAGGAAGAATCTTTCCTCAGGTGGCATATCAAAGTCAAGCTTATGAGGAGGTTCTTACCATGCATCTCACCATGCAAATCAGTGACATGGGTCTTACTTTGATCATCCGAGGTCTCCTCTCATCCTCAGATTTTCCCCTTAGTAAATCTAGCCCCTTCACTCTGTATTTTGTCCCTGAGAGCTGCTCACGTTGCCTCAAACAGCAGGCATCTATCCCTGCATTTAAGACTGATACAAACATGCTAACTTTACACCTAAGATGTCTTTATCTTTCTGATTATTTGTCATATTTGTAATGATAGAGTAAGGCTATTCTTATGATGGATTCAAGTCATGTCAGAATGATTAAAGAATGTCACCAATAATTACTTGTGGGAAACTCTGGAAGTAAAGTTTGCAGGCATTTTGTGTATTGTTGATGAGGAAATTAGCAATGAAGCTTACCAGAAAATACCATTAATTTAACCGGTTAAAGGCATGGTTAATGACTCCAACAGACTGTAAATAATAATAATAGAAAAAATTATTAGATGCAGTCACAACCAAATACACTGCATGCTGATTTCCTAAGGGCTGCACTGAAAAGGTAGCTACACATGTAGAAATATGCAAGTGAAATCCTCATTTGTTAAGATGTACATATTAAGATATCCTCATTAGGCAGACATTTTACAGTTTTGTCACCAGATCCATTTTACCTGGCACAAATGTTTTTTTGTGGTACATTAATGAATTAAATTATACGGATAATTAAACGACGGATTGGAGATTTTGGTGGCAGAGAGGTGGATCAAACAGCAGCCATTTAACTATTTATAAACATAAACAAAGAAGGTAATATAAATCACAGGAGTAGAAAATATGTAACTTGTATTTCGTTAGCCTCATAGCATAATTGCCTATGTCATCTTTTTTTAAATACTACTTAGGCAATTATGACTACTTAGGCAATTATTACAATAATGTAGTTTGGCATCTGTATGAAGACAATACTGAATAAAGGGCTGAACCAAACGCAGGTCTTAAATATACAGAAAATAACGAGCCACTAAACTAGAAACAGGTGTACAACACAATCAGTTACTATGGAAACAAATTAGTGACTAGAACAAAGGAAACCAGAAGGAAACACAGGAAACAAGAATATACAAGCAAAAAGTAACACATAGGTCTCGCCAGGTGTTTTTTTATTTTTATTTTTCAAAAAGTGGAGGGAACATGCACAAATGACACTACCCTATTAATTTCTTTATACAGTATGTGAAAGTTTTGAGAAAATTAAAGTACACCCATTATTCATTTGGGCTGGCTGAATATATGAAGATCCCAATCTTTACAGCATTGGCTGTACATATTAAAGAAATAATATGTTCTTCTTTACAGCAATCTTTAATTCTTTAACAACAATCTTTACAGCATTGGCTGTACTATATTAAACATATAGTACATATTAAAGAAAAAAGCTCCAAAAATGTTTTGCCGCTTAAGACGCATGTACAACTATCATTGGAGGACATTGCTCTTCATTGCCTTGGTGACTGGAGAGCACATTAAGAAGACTTAGATTGCAGCTCCATCTCATACCATTATTGCATTTTAATTGGTATCTCAGTGCTTTGATTTAGGTAATGAATCAAGCTCAATGAAATAAAGCAGAATTTAATGAGAGTCTGGTACAACTGGCGGTAATGAGAAGAGTTTAATATGCCATAGTTTATATAACAATACGCAATACAAAATTTGTTTATAAAACACATTTAAAAACAACCAAGGCTGACCAAAGTGCTGCACAGAAAAGAATAAAAATAAAAAATAAAACTACCACAATTAAAAAGTACACAACAATAGTAAAACAATAATCCAACCTATGGTCAAGGAGTATTGAAAGCAAGAGAAAATAAATATCAAGAGAAAACAAAAGCGCGATGGCCTCGTTTTTAAAGCCTGGATCTAGGCACGATGAGTAAGCAGAGATCACTGGATCTCAGAGTTCTAGAAGGAGTGTACAGATGGAGCGGAGCAGATCAGTCAGGTACTGAGGGGCCAAATTATTAAGTGCTTTATAAACATATAGTAGAATTTTAAAATCAATTCTTTATTTGACAGGTAGCCAGTGCAGTGCAGATAAAATAGGAGTTACTGGCTCAAATGTACAAGTCCCAGTGAGGAGTCTAGCAACTGAGCTTTCACTTCCACAATCAGATTCAAAAATGTTTTGCACACACAGCAGGGTTTAGGACAACTTTCTCCCACCAATCTCTGCCATGTACTCTCATCCATAGATAATTATTTTAGGAGCTACAGTGGCACTAGAACCCTGTATTGCTCCACATATTTGGCCTACATATTGATTAGACATTTATTTAAGTAATATAACTATAAAACCGCAAACAACACAGGCTCATTGAAAAATGGGCCTGTCACAACATTTCTGCAAAGAGTGGCACAAAAAAAGTTCTATAGAGTTCTGCAGCCGTGACGTCAAAACCCCAAAGACTAATTTGCCAGTAGGCCTATGGGTTTTTATAATGTGTTTTTCAAATTATAAATAAAGTAAGGACTGTGGTAAACATACCTTGATGATACTTGGACCTTTTGCTCTACAACATAAATGACACATATATCGAAAACATTTTATTGAATTTTTAAGCTATGTTTATTTAAAAAAATGTTTAAGTAACTAGAAGAATGTTTGGGGTGTAAGTGTGTGCAGTTTATGTTTAAGTACAAAACGTCCCAAGTACCGTCAAGTTTTGTTTACCACAGACCTAATTTTACTCATAAATTAAAAAACAAAACAAAACAAAAAACACTATAAAACCCCTTAGGAAAATCTTGAGGGAACCGCTGGCAAATTAACCCTCTGACGTCACAGCTGCAGCACTCTACTGTGTTAGAAAATACCAACTACACTAAACCCTTCCCTAAACTTAACCGATAGTGTTAACAAAAGCAAATGTAAGATACAAATTTATTTGCTGAAGCAATCATGCCATTTTCGCTTGCTTCCACAAGTCCTTGAGCTCTTTTATCAGACTTGTGTTTCAAGTCTGATAAAGGTGAGAAGGTGAGCTTCTGAACATGTTTACTATGTCAGAAAAGCCATGTGGAGCTAATTATGTAATGGAAAAGATGTTGATGTTTTACTGCCGCTGCGGTGAATTGTACTTTATGTATTGGTATGCGTTTGGTATTTTACGAAAAATATAGGTAATGGCATGTCTTTCCAATGAGCCTATATTGCATAAAAACATTATATATTCTTACTTTAACGTGTCACCCTGGGGTGCTTGGTGACCTTCTGGAATATTATATGTCATGCTCTATGGATTTCTTTTTAAATTCGTGTTTGACTGGTGGACGCTACATTCTTTGGAAATAGTTTTGATTTTTATTGGAAAACTTTTTCTTTAATTACCTTGAACAAAACTGAAAAACATTAACAAGATATAATCAATAATATTGTCATGATTCCTGTCTTGTGTTCCCCTTGTCTTGTATGGACTTTTATGTTTTGTAGTCCTTTGTAGTTTTTCTTGTTGATTAGTTCATGATTGTTCCCAGGTGTGTCTTGTCCGCCAATCTCCCCTTGAGTGTATATATACCCAAGTGTTTCTCATGTTCTTTGTCTGGTGTTGTCCTTCTATGAATCTTCTTATGCGTGTGCTTATTGTCAGTTTTGTTTGCCTTCCTTGCCCATGTCTGCATTTATCAGTTTTGCCTGGATTTACTTTTATTATGTTTGTTTGAATAAATGTTTGCTGCATCTGGATCCCACTCTTATTCCTCTGAAACAGCCACCGTTATAAATATAGTCAATCATTTTATCGATTCTCATTTGCTACATAAATCTACAACATTTTAAAAAACATTAAAATCATCACAGAATAAACTTTGCGTTGCTGTCCGCAATCGCGTCAAGGATCAGCCAAATTTCCACGTGCATCATAAAAAATCGGTTGTTAAGAAAAGTGCTGAGCTGAATTTTTGTGCCATCTAGTGATATTATAAGAGAATAAATTCAAATGCGCCTTTTACCCTGGGGCGCCTTTGGCCCCGTTGTACACTACACAAGAATGTTTCAATGGCTTTATGCATAAACATTATATTTGAATTATGGCGGCAACCCGAATATAGAATTTGATGTGCATGTAAACGTATTCATTAACAGGACCTGAAAACATTTCAATTCTATGCTACACTGACATGTAATGCTCTTTACATGTGCAGACACTTTGTTTGGATGCATGTAAAAATTACTTTAAAGTTTACAATTAGATTGAATTTATTTGAATTAATGAAAGTCAGAGGACATAATCATAGAAGTAGTGTTCATTTTGAGTTGCTAATGGCAGTGTACATATCGGTTTTAGCATTGTGTTAGTGCTACCATTAGCATTAGTATGAATTAGTGTTTGTATTGAGTTTATGGCATGCTTTAATGGGATTAGGGGTGTGTTTACATTGTGTTGATGTCAGCATTAGCATATTTAGGTCTCTCTGAGACTTTCTTCAATGTGGGAAAGGGGTAGTTCATCAACCTGGCACCCCGCTCAGGCAGCCATTCTGCTCTGCTAAGACAGCGACATATGATAAATTAATAAGGATGGGGTATTGATCTTGTGTGGGTCGATAGTTGGACTAGCCTTATCAGCCAGAGATGCACAAATGCACCTCACACCCTGCAGAGATAGTTGTGTAGGGTTGCTAACCAGGGGACTTTATTGTGGACTATTTAAGAACTCGTCTACAAAGGCTAAGTGAAGGAAATTGCATATGAGGCTGGGTAGCAAATCTCCTGCCAAAAAAAGGAGTTGCAGGCGCTTCATTTGGGAATACACACGGACTGTTTTGGACTATCAGTCAGTTGTACACACTGTGTGCTTGTTACAGCCGGAGAGGGTTTGGAGCGACTGCTGAGCTTTAGTTTTCACACAATTGCTAGTCTCTATTCAGTATGAGCGCTCCCCCGTAGAATTTTTAGTATGACAAATGTGTTCGTTGGTAGTTCATTAGTCTCTCATCCACCACACAAAAACAACATTGAAGACAACTAAAGAAATGAACAGCAATCGAACATAAAAAAAAATGAAGAAAAAAATGAAGCTGCTCAGATTCCCGAAAGGGCCTTACAAATGTATAGTCTGGGTGATCCAATACAAAAACTGCCCACTGTCATGGGACTAACAGGTGGACCTCTGAGGGGGCTGAAGGATGAAATTAAATATTGAGATGTGGGGGTTGTGACTCGTGCACCCTGCGGGGCTTAGTAGGACCTCACCCACAAAGACCACACATCATTTAAATAGGAGCCATGGTAAACATACACAACATCTGGCATGATATGGCAAAGGCCCAGTGCTCAGCCTTAAGGTAAGATGCTGACCGTGAGATGACAAGAGAGGAGAGATGCTGAGGGAGTGGGGAATCTTATGTATCCAATGCATGATTTATAAAGATGCTGGGCTGTGCAAAATCAATAATACAGCCATTGGCTGTAAAAATTTTGCCTATTTGTTCTACACACAATTGCTATGTGATTTCTAAAAGAACTTGATCAAAACAATATCCAATTTGTATACCAGTTCTCAATGCTAAATTGGACTTTGACAGTAAGAAACGGTTATTCGGTACTAATAATTATTGCAAGACTTTATACAGTTTGTATAAAGTATAAAAATTATTTCTATGGAAAGTCCCCATAAAACATGGATACCCAGTGTGTGTGTGTGTGTGTGTGTGTTCCAAACAAGGAACACTTAATACTAATGCAATTAATGTCCAATAAAGATTTGTTTAAAGAACTTTTTCAGGTTTTCCGTGGCCTAATCTAAAGTGACCTAAGCCCCCGTGTCAACAAGCTTCCCCCTAAATTTGGAATTGTATAGCATTAAAAAAAAATCTAAAACCGGGTTCAATGTGCAGATTTTGCTGTGGCGGTAGTGAAGAAAATAATAGACTAAATAATTGTGCCGCCATATCCTTTTAAACTCTGAGAAGAAAAAAATACTCGACGACCAATGCAGAGAAGCAAAGCTGTATGAAGAGTATGCGGCATGCGAGTAGTAGTGAATGATTGTTCATCATGAATGATTTGTCACTCTGTCTGCACTCAAAGATCTTCTATCACACAAACGGACCCAGCTTTTCGTGTCCACACCAATCTGTCAGTAACCAGCTTTCTGACAGATAGGCAGCAGCTAGTGAGACTGGGGAAACTCAGTCTGCATAGGAGACAGACAGGAGGTCATACAACTGTCTGGTGCAGTCATTACAACCTGTAGCTGAACACGCTCAAAACTGTGGAGATGAGAGTGGACTTTTTAGGAGGGACACCCCATCACTCCCCCTCCTCAAGATCACGAGCAGCACTGTGGCAGCAGTGGAGTCATTCAGGTTCCTGGGCACCACCATCTCTCAGGACCTGAAGTGGGACAATCACATTGACTCCATTGTGAAAAAGGCCCAGCAGAGGTTGTACTTCCTTCGCCAGCTGAGGAAGTTCAACCTGCCATAGCAGCTGCTGACACAGTTCTACTCAGCTATCATGGAGTCTGTCCTTTGTTCGTCTATAACTGTCTGGTTTGTTCAGCTACCAAATCAGACATCAGGAGACTACAACGGACA
The DNA here is from genome assembly GCF_951802725.1 of Rutilus rutilus. Taxonomy (NCBI): domain Eukaryota; kingdom Metazoa; phylum Chordata; class Actinopteri; order Cypriniformes; family Leuciscidae; genus Rutilus; species Rutilus rutilus. The sequence continues at coordinate 8,850,519 of NC_140227.1, forward strand.
GTACAGACTGCTGAGAGAATTATTGGTGCCCACCCTCCATGACCTGTACTCTTCCAGAGTGAGGAAAAGGGCAGGCGAAATAATCACAGACTCCACTCACCCCGGACACCACCTGTTTGAACTGTTGCCGTCCAGACGGCACCTCAGATCACTAGGAACTAGAACATCTAGGCACAGGAACAGTTTCTTCCCACAGGCTATTTCCTTCTTGAACAGTTAAATGCCTTACAAATGCAATACCCCACTTTTTGTGCAATATCCTTGTAAATTCATTTAGTCCTATTTATTCATATTATTATCCACAATACTGTAAATATGTACATTATCTGTATATGTATGTACATTATCTGTATCTGTATCTCTATAATTTGGATCAAATATGGACAAACCCAACCGTTGGGTTAAAAATTGTAATTAAAAAATGTAACCCAATGGCTGGGTTTGTCCGTATTTGACCCACATTTGGCTTGAAACAACCCAGCATTTTTTAGAGTGTGTAAATGTTTATTCTGACTAAACCTGTGTCTTTATACTTTTTTTTTATTTGTTATTCTTGAATGTTATTATGTGTCTTGTTATATTTACTGTATATGTGTGCACTAGAAGCTTCAATAGCCTACCAAAGTAAATTCCTTGTTTGTGCAAGCACATTTGGCAATAAAGCTTTTTCTGATTTTGTAGAGGCATGTTTTTCCAATGAACCTGTGTTGATTGTTATGGTGGTCATCAGTACAATAAAAAAATAGTGATACTTTAAGTTTCAAAGCTTCAAGCAGATTAAAGTAAGCAATTAAAATGATATAAATTAATGAAATATATGGTTGTAAATATACAGGATATATATATGTATGTGTGTGTGTGTGTAATAACACACCTGTTCTCAAAATGCTGCAGAATTTGAGATTTTGTCCAAGTTAGCAAGTTAGTTAATTCCCTGAGCATAATACTTGGAGTTAAATGTTCAAATCACTAACCCTAGTATGACCAATAATAATAGTGATGTTTAATAATAATAGTGATGGTGTGAGTTGATGAAAAGCTAATAATTTGTTCAATCATACAAACTAAAACTATTAAAATAAAACACAAAAAAGATTAAATATTATACTTGTTTACCTGCATGTCATGTGACCATCAACCGACATCAGAAAATCTTGACCATGTGAATATGTTGTTAAATTACTACAAATAAATATTGCGGTCAATATAAGGTATTCGGCTGACAAAAACGTTTGGGAATCCCTGGCTTGGGGAAACAAGAATATATTCAATAGTCAAATTTGTCATCAGCAGGGTTATTATAGTAAAAAAAAAAAAAAAATAAATAAAAAAAAATAGCAAAAACACAAAAATTAGTAAAAAAAATTCTAAAAATGGATAAAAAAACATTTAATAAAAACGAATTAAAAAAATATGTATGTAACTATCATAGTGTCTGAATTATACTAAAATAGCACTGGTCATCAACCAAAATAATTATTCCAGTATATCTTGAATATGTTAATATTTTTAATAATCTATTTGACTGAAATAATCAAATATATATCCTATGGAAAAGCATTCCAGTAACCTAGTTCTCTGCAGTAACACAAGAAACAAATCACAAACACATGCTTCAATGTCAGACACATTCATATGAGATACAAGACATAGAAGTATAGCCACAACAAACAGAGATCTCAGTGGATTCATGCAGTAGTACTTCAGTAGTCTGTAGAGCAACGGCAGGCAAGTTTAGATTATATAAGATATTCAGCAAAGGGTCACAGCATGGAGCCTGGGATGGTGCTGGAAATTCAGTGAAAGACAACGAGACCCAGAACCAGAAAGAGAATGAAAGAAAAACAGAAAGAAAAAAAGCAAGGGGGGTGGAGTAACCACAGAGGATATGTGTGAGCACAACATGGTGTTCAGATCCTACCACTGTGTGAATAACTGATAAAAGCCTCCACAAGCGACTTGGATGATATTGTGCAAAAGTTTGAAAGGAATGTGAAGCTCACTAATGAACTCAGTGACATTTCAAGAGGAGGGAGAGAGCTTCCACTGTGAGGTCTTCAACATCTCCTCCTGCTGAGATCTGGGGCTCCATAAGCCATCTGCTGCACCCCTGCTACCCAAAGCAGGAGAAAAAAAAGCTTTTCAAAGAGATGAAAGGTTGAAGCTTTTTCTCTATACTTCCTCAACTGGAAGATCTAAGAAAATTACAACTTTTTAAGAGTTGTCTGATACTGAATGAGGTGGATATAGACCACATACGGGACAGAGAATATTTTCTGAGTCGTTACTAGCTAACTCTAATTGGTTTCTATTCTGGGAAGTATATGTAGGTCTACCTCAGTTAGGGTTTGCTTGAGTTTGTGTGTGGATTGGGTCATGTTTGATGTGTAGAAGCAGTTGGTTGGACTCTAAATGACATGAGGGGATGCTGCCCATGCCAGATTCAGACCCACTAAATCTCCCAGACCGTGAAGACAAGAATAGTCATCAAGAAAGGGTGGCACTTTTGAAGAGCCTCAATAATATTCTGCTACAAAACTAGTGAGCTTTCTTGCTGTCTACTACCTACATAGGTAGCATCCCCAGTGAAATGGAGCCTCAAGTGATGGATTTGGAATGCAATAGCCAGCTATGTCTGTCTTAGAAACAGTGCTCCTCAGGCAGAGAACATGTGTGTATATATATATACAGTATATATATATATATAAGTCTCACATGTTCTTTGCCTGAGGAGCACTGTGAATGACCAAGACACAAGAAAATCACACTTTTCAGCATCATTTCTAAGCTTTGCAAATCTGCAAATATGACTATACTATGGAAGTAAAATAATGTCAAATGTTTTTGAAACATTTTTATGCTTGCATTTTTATGGGCTGAAATTCAGCATGGTTGAATATTTAAGCAGTGAATATTTCAATTCAAAACATCTCAAACACATTTTCATTATTAAAAAATCAATAATCCATTTTCACCTTTCATATTTCACTTCCAAAATATTCAAACTGTTCAAAAATACAACCTATAATATTCAACAGGCAATTTTCTTTCTCTTTGCAAATTCGCTTCCACAAATTCAGTGGTTCAAATTCGACAGAAAATTCTACGTTGACATCCAGGAAAAGCAGTAGATTGCCGAGCATACTCTCCATCTGCTGTTAGTCGACCTCACCAGCAGGTGGTGCAAAAGCGCGTGTTGTTGACGAAGACAGAGCAACAGTTAGAGCAAGCCATTCATTCATAAAACTCATTTACAGAAATGTAAGTGTATTTGTGATTATTATGACGGCTGTTTTATGTTAAATTCAGTGTCTTCATGGTTACTTTTCCTGTGTAGCCTACATGCATCTTTCTCTACCGTGAACGAGATTATAATGTTATTCTCCCAATGCGGATATACAGATCCAATGTTACATTTTTGAGGTTGACATATTTCTCTTGGTTGTTTAGTTGCCTTAACTGTATGCTGCGATGTGCTGCATGCAGGCTATTAGGGTTTCCCTCAATACTTCAGGATTCTCCTTCTGGACATATAAAATGCTTAACGTAGCTTAATGGACTAATACAGTGATAAAAGACCAAACTCGCATTGGACATTGGACATTGGACATTTGCACATTTATGGACCGTCTCTAAAGTTACATACGACATTGGTATACACATTTCTAACTTAAATAGCATTTGAATAGAACGACTTACAGTCATAAAACCAACTGTAAAGTGTTCATGTAGTGTCAGGCATAATGCGCACCCTTTAGATTTTTGATATTTATTCAAATAAATTAAAATTTGCTATTGAAGTTAGAAACGTGTATGCTAATGTTGTATGAAACTTTAGAGACGGTCCCTAAATGTGCGAATGCCCAATGTCAAGCCAATTTTACATTTAGGCTACATTTAGTCATTTAGCAGACACTTTTATCCAAAGCGACTTACAGTTAAACTAAACTAACAATAGGACTACAATATGCAAGTGCTATGGCTCTTCCCAGTTTAATCAAATGTAGGCATATATATATATAGAGAGAGAGAGAGAGAGAGAGAGAGAGAGAGAGAGAGAGTAGAAAGTGTTAGTATTAATTGTTCAAGTGTTGATTTTATGCCAGTATATCACTGGGAAATGCTCAGCATTAAACTTTGCGCGTTAAGTTCATATTCTGCTTGCCTGTAGCCTATAGTAGCCTACAGCCTACTTCCCAAATAAGGTGCGAGTTTGGTCTTTTATATCACTGTATTAGTCCATTAAGCTACGTTAAGCGTTTTGTCCCGACGGAAGGGGAATCCTTGAGTATGAGGTATTGAGGGAAACCGATTATAATCCCGTTCATGGTAGAGAAAGCTGATAACGTAGGCTACACAGGGAAAGTAACAATGAAGTTACTGAATGAAACATAAACAAAACTTTTGTGTCTTTATCATCTTTTCCGCATATACTGACCCAGATAATCATTTTCATTTTATGAATGAATGGCTTGTTCTAACTGTTGCTGGTCTTCGTCAACAACACGCGCTTGTACCTCCTGCTGGTGAGGTCGACTAACAGCAGATGGAGAGTATGCTCGGCAATCTACTGCTTTTCCTGCAGTTCCTGGATGTCAATGTTGAATTTACTGTCAAATTTTAACCACTGAATTTGTGGAAGCGAATGTTGCCTGTTGAATATTATAGGTTGTATTTTTAAACAGTTTGAATATTTTGGAAGTGAAATATGAAAGGTAAATATGGATTATTGAATTTTTAATAATGAAAATGTGTTTGAGATGTTTTGAATTGAAATATTCACTGCTTAAATATTCAACCATGCTGAATTTCAGCCCATAAAAATGCAAGCCCTAAAAATACAATGCATTAAAATGCAAGCATGTTTAATGCAATGCATATTTTTTTAAAGTAGTGCAATTCAACAGGCTTTTTGTTTCAAAAACATTTGACATTATTTTACTTCCATACTATACAGCGTGCGTGAAATTCCAGCATTTATTGATGCCAGAAAACAATGCATCTAAAACATTGTCCAGAAGTCTGAGAATCAAGTTTTTGTGGTTGTAAAACTTAAGATATAAAAACTACCAGCTGTGGTTGCCAGGTTGTTGTTATAAGTATTACAGGACAGCATTTTTTTTCACTATATGCAGTTCCTAAATTAATATGCCATTCAATTATATAATGTTAATATAATATTTGAGCTATTCAAATCTGTCTTACCATAAAATGGACTGATAATAATAACCTAGTAGAAGACCACATGATTACAAAGTTTTTATATATATATATATATATATATATATATACTGTTCTTTGTATTGATGTATTGATTTAGTATCAATACTGAAGTGACAGGGGCTGATACTGTACCAAAGCCAAAATTGTATAATAAAACCCAAAGCCACCGTCTATAATAAAACCAATAATATCCCTGTAACAGTGATGTCATAAGTACAATTTCATACTTCATGCAGGAAAAGAGTATTGCTTTATTACATAATTTATTTTCAATTATTGTCAGATATTTTGCAGCAGGTCTGTATAAGCACATTATACACTCCAAATTTACAAAAAAAATGAGCTCAATGTTAAAATTGACCGGAGTTCTCCTTTAAGATTTCACACCCAGCCTCCTAAAATAAAACAAAATAAAACAAAAGAATGCTTCAAAAGAGGGAAATAAACGCATCTACAAAATGAGAGCAGCCATCCCTTAACAAACAGTTTCAGCAATTTCACACCTCACATTGTTCGTTTTGGCAGCTCTAAAAGTGTCAAGGATACAAAGCGCGTAACAACAGGCTAAGTGTTAAAATTGCCATAAAGAGAATCCATCTGGTGCCAAGAGAGCTCAGGAAAAGTGAGAGAGTGATATCACAACTGGCTCCCTGCAATGTGTCCCGTTATCTTCTAGCTAAGCATCCTGGCAGAATGCTCCTCATCCTCACAGCAGGGAAAACTCCTTCATACTGTCCCAAAAAACAGACAGATGCACAAGCATACACACTCTGCAGTCTTTATTGGCACGTTGTGAGGCGTGAAGACAACAAAAAGAAGGCAACGTGGAGAACCACGCCATATGATCAACCATAAAACTAGTCTACATGGAAACATCTCTGTTGAATCAAAGTAGCTTCTGTATAAGATAAGTGGGAGAGAGGGACAGTGTCTCATTTGTTAAGCAATAGACCAGCTGTCTCCAGTGTCCAACAAAGACTAATTCCCAGTTAGCCAGCAGGACATTGACGCTGGAGAACAAATCACACAAAGGTCTTTATTGATCTGCTTTGGGGTCTCTTAATTGCTGAAGCGATTGGAAGTGTTTTAGGGATGGCCTACATTTGGAGCATCTGCTCTATCTTAACAATCACACTCTAGCTAGAATCAGCAGAAGGTCATTCGATCATAGTATTGATGAGTTCTTTGATATTCAGTCAGCATTGTACAGTCGATGTCTTGATACCACTGAATGGCATGACATGATCAATATGTGTGATCTTTTAAAACATTTATTGATTAGAAGTGTGGCTCTGTAAGAAGAATGCACATTTGGAGCACACAATTACCAAGCAATATTGAAGCCATTTAAGTAAAAAAAAAAAAATTGTTCCAAACAACGGCGGCAAGAGAATGACCACAAAGAAACAAGACAATCATGCTTTTCAGCACCATTTCTAGCTTTGCAACTCAGCAAATATAACTATACAGCACACATGAAATTCCAGCATTTATTGATGCCAGAAAACAATGCATCTAAAACAATGTCCAGAAGTCAAAGAATCATAATTATAAAAACATAATTCTATCAATATTGACTTGTTAAACATCAATTTTCTGAAAATTTCATTCATGTTAACTTATTTAAATTTTTATTTTTTACAAAAGTTTACAGTAAAATTACGTACTTTTTTTTATAAATTTACTGTTCAACAATTAATACGTTTTTACTATATAATTTACATAATTTATATAATTTACTATTTAATTTTACCTTCTTTTTCATTTTTGTTTTAATTTTATTACTTATTTACATTATCTGCTACATTATTCTTTCTACATCAGACTGACCAAAGGTATTCCATCGATCACTAAAGTCACAAAGATGGATCAAGTTTGTATAATGATGTGTGCAAAAAAGAGCTAGATCCTTATTTGGAGTCTAATTAAAATCCACATGTAATTGCATGCTTTCAAACTCAGCTGCCCACTCAAATCAAGTCACACAATTACTGTTTTTGTGGCGTTCATGTTTTTATTTGTAGCTAAAGCGCTTTGAGCTCTGGAAAGGCGCTATAAATTAAACATTATTAATTGTTATTATTATTATTATTATTATTATTATTACAATTAAGATATGATCAAGCTTGGGTTCTCACACTTGCGCACACACAGACGCACTTTCTTACCTATTATATTCATTATCTTTAAAATAATGAAATCTATAAAATACACAGGCCTGTGGAAAATAAAATAGTACGCAAATTAAATTGCTAAATTGAAAATAAACATATTTGCTCTTAAAAATCAATTAAGTAGTCTATAGTAAGAAGAGAAGGTATAGGGTGTATAGGGTGTATCCTGATTAGAAAAACGTGGACATGCTGATCTTGGTTAGTTTTAAAACAAAACTGTTCTCCATACCATCTTTCTGACAAACATCATTTTGCGATTTGAAAATAATACAAACGGGGAAAACAGAGAACATACTGAAAATGAGAATAATAAGAATAGAAAAGAGGCAAAAGTTGTGTCTTTTTTGGTCTAATAGTAAATAATAAATGAACCACCGAGCGAAATGCACACTAAAAAGCTTCACATGTTTCCATCAAAAGATTTTACAAAATCAAATATGAATACGATAAGACATTCTTTAAAGCATAAGAATGAGTATAAGAGCAGGACTCTTACCGTGTATTAATCCGTTGAAAGGGAGCTGAGTGAAGAAGCAAATCATAGATGAACTGTCTCGGTCTCTGATTGTCGAGCGCGCTCCCTGATGCGCGCCGCTGGGAAGGCTGATGTCAGTGATGATGAGAGAAAATCACCGAACAAGTTCACCACATATTTATCCCTCAGGAAAAATGAAGAGAATTTCTCACAAACAGGCTTCCTCACATATCTCCTCAGAAAAGCCCTCATAAATGGTAACATTTATCATTTTTTCTTTTCTTTTTTTTTATCAGGCATAGTTATAAGTGTATCTCCTTTAAAATGTATATCTGGAAGTAAAATGATGTAATTTGGCATAAATTAAAGAGAAAATAATAACACCGCGAGAAAGTAAAATATGTAGGTATAGGCTAGCTAGTACATTCTCCTTCCTGTCCAAACATTCTGCTAAAACAGCTTCATATGGTATTGCATTCTTATTCATCTCAAAAGCATTTGACTGGCAAAAAAAAAAAAAACTTCTAGTACACTATTTGAAACCTGCCATCTTACTCATGGCAGCTCAGTTCTGATGCCAGGTTGTTTTCAGCCAATCACCTCAGCTGTTAATGATATAGCTACTGTTGTGCTGTAGGAACATTACATCATGACAAGACTGGTTTGCTTATACATCACAAGAACATGCAGTCTTAAGCCCTTTAATAGCTATACTAATATAATGCAATATTTGATTGCAGGAAAAAAATCCAAATTCAAGTCTAATTCTGAACGATGACATTCTTTTCTTTTTGAATAAAACAATATACTTGTTTTTGCTGTCTGTTATTGATCACACTTTTAAAAGTTGGAGTGATAAAGGCATTGTTTGTTTTTCTTTTAATTGATAATTATTTTGCTACTTTCAATGACCTTATATCCTAATATAATTTGGCTTATTCAGGTTGTGGCAAGCAGGGCGAGGCTGGTGGCGTGTTTGATAATGAGCGTCACCTGCGCTGCACTGGTCTCTTATCTCTCACGGAGGAGCACGGATGAGAGAGGACCAGGCCTGGGCTGCGTTTCCCAAAAGCATCGTAACCCTAAGTTGGTTGTGGAGACCACTGGTGGCAATTGTTCTACGATCAATTTAGGCTTAGGTTGCTTTTGAGAAACTTGGACCTGGACAGTTATGTTATGATATGTTATGTTATATGTTATATGTTATATGTTATGTTATGTTATGTTATGTTATGTTATGTTATGTTATGTTATGTTATGTTATGTTATGTTATGTTATGTTATGTTGCTCGCTAGATTCTGATTAAGTTTGTAGAGTGCGTGAGCATGTTTGCATTTATGTACAGTACTATGGTTGTGTGTGCATGCATGTAGGTATACTTATATATGTATATTTATATATTTTGCATTATTATATACATTTCATATATTATGATTATTATTATTATTATTATTATTATAGATACTGCAGTTTATTGTTAATCCTCCTGATGAGGTTTATGGGTAGGGGGACGTTACCTAATGTTCGTCTAGTTTTGTCTGAATTCACCTGAATACACATAGGCTACTGTAGGCTACATCAGAGAGGAAAAAGATCACTTTTGCACGTTCAGACCATTTATCACTGAAGTATAGTGTTTTTTTTGTGTGTTTTTTTTTTTCATTTAAAGTTTAATAGCTCTCCTTATGGCCTGATCTCTCTAAAAGTTTGCATGCTTCTTCAGAATCATATAGCGAATATGCTCACCTAATTTTGGGAAGTTCTACGTAGAGCATTTTTCAGTCATTTAAATGTAATTTATAAATGTAAAAAATGTTTTTTTTCCACCTTTATATCAGTTAAAGTCCCACCTCCTAGGATCGGGCCAAAAACCTAGGACTAGTTCGCAAAGTATTAGTTTTTAGTTTTTTTAAATCAAAGATACCCGAAAATGTATAATTTGTTATTATTAATACCCTAATAATAATAATTTGTTACATTTATATAGTGCTTTTCTCAGCACTCAAAGCGCTTTACATCAGTATTCATATAGGGATGATTAGGAGGCCATGATGATGGAAAGAGGCCAATGGGCAAATTTGGCCAAGATGCTATAGGGTTACACCCCTACCCTTTTTCCAAGACCCTTTTTTAACATCTCATCCGAAGGACAGTGCTTTTTTTGACAGTAGCCTACAGTGTCCCCATCACTATACTGGGGCGTTAGGACCCACACAGACCACAGGGTGAGCGCCCCCTGCTGTCCTCACTAACACCTCTTCCAGCAGCAACCTAGGTCTCACATCCAGGTACTGACCAGGCTCAACTCTGCTTAGCTTTAGTGGGCAACCGGTCTTGGTCTACAGGGTGATAGCTGCTTAACTCTTAGCTATTCATGATTCTCTTCACCCACCAAGCCCGAGTTCCAGCTGAAGAAAAGCAGCCCCAAAGCATGATGCTGCCACCAGCATGCTTCACTGTGTTGGGGAGTACTTAACTACAAGTAGCGACACTACTAACTTAACTACATTTTTCAGTAGCTTGGCAGTAGCTCAGTTGCTTTTTAAACAGTGTTGCTTTCCAGTAGCTAACTATTTTTTGCAGCAAGTAGCGGTGTAGCGTGAGCAAAAGCTACATTGCGTTTTGTCGAGCCTGCGATGCATTGAAGCAGCGCAGCTTCTTCTTCTTACTCTGCCATTTTGGCATTGGTATCAATAGCATGATCGATAGTGGTCGAATGATCATTTAAAACCAGACTGTTTAAACCTTATAATTTCAACATCGTGAACAGGCGGAGGAAAGCAAAGGGGAAATTATTTTATCGTATTCCCAGTGGCGGATTTAGCAAATCGGGGGCTCAAGGCGAAGGTAGGCTATGGGCCCCTACCCATCCAATGTTTAAAAGAGAACGAAAAAAATATGTAGGCCTACCGACTGAATGGTGGATAGGCAGGTAAAGCTAATCTACGGGGAAGTAAAGGTTAGAGAGGAGAAAAAAACGTCCCCTTTAAACCCTGCATAGGCTACACTTCTTTACTCCTAAACAGAAACATGTTACAATGTTTACATGGTACAATTTCTATTGCTATTGGTAAGCTATGTTTTTTTTTGCTTGGCAAATTTCACCATTTCGATTCAATTCTTGTGATTTGATTCAATATTGACTCATTTGGATAAATATTAGGTAACGTTTCACAAGACAGGCGTTACTTTTTCTCAAGAAAAAAAAAAAGCCCTATCAGCTGGTATAATTTAAGGTTAAAATAAGTAATATAGTACACATATTTAGCCATATACTCTCTATAGCTCTTTTTTTCTAGCCAATTAAATGACTTTCCTGAGGTAGCCTAAATGTTATGTGACGAGTGTTCTCCAGCTGTTTTACCTCTTTCCGCGGTTGAAAAACACTTATTGATCGATATTATAAATGAGGAATATACATTTTGGTAAGTTATACGGTATATTTCAACATTGTTAATTAATTCGTGTTTATTTAGGCTACTATTAGGTAGAGATGATCAGTTCACGTGCCGTTATAGGAATCTGTCACGTCACATTAAAACGGCAAAACGGTATTTATTGTTTTGAATTTCGTAATAGAATTGACAGAATCTGAGAGCTGAGATTTTTTTAAATATCACGATTCATAAACTGCTCAGTTTTGTCTGTCGATCTCCGTGTCCTCTTTGCTTCACGATTTTTCTGTGCGTTGGACGTTGTTGTTCCTGATCTGTATCCCCAACAGTAGCCATAAAAAAGTTTGTCATCTTTGGCAGCGTTTCCAAATACTTATCAGCGTCTTTTCACTTTTTTTCTTGTATTTGAGCCGCTTGGGTAACTTCGAAACTTTAAATTTTCGCGTTTAGACTCGTCTTGCTCTGGGGATCAATTGCTCTATTTCCCAGTCCTCCTGTTACTGCGTGTTGTTTATCTTTCGCGCCGCGCACTTTTTCGGACTTTTTGCTTTCCTCCCGCTTCCTCCTTTTTTCAGCACCGCTTGGGTAGCTAGCTTCGCTTCATTTTTACTCTGTCTACTACTCTGTACACTCTGTCTGTCAATCACTTCTTTTTCTCCGTCAGTTTTTTTGGCACAGCCTTGTCTCTTTCACAGATGCGCAGTAAAAGTGAGATAATGGAATAGTCCAATGTTGTGAGGCGGGGGGGCCCCCTCCTGTCTGCGACACTAATGATTGATGCCATTTTTCACAAATGGAGTTTTAGAAATATATAATAAAAAAAAAAATAATAAAAAAAAACTTAAGCATAAGTTAATAGGGCATTTTGGGGGCCCCTAGGTAGCTCGGGGCCCAAGGCAATTGCCGACCTTTGCCTAATGGTAAAGTCCGCCCCTGCGTATTCCTAAGGATCCTGATAGACAACTAAAATGGTTCACTGCAATAAAACATGCGAACCAACACAACAAAACAGAGAGATGGGAGCCATCAAACAATGTATTTCGCTTACATGTACTTCAGCTAACATGTTTAAAATGGTTTCTGACGATTGTAATGCCATTATGTTTAAGTTTCCAACCCTCTACAATGCGAGTGAATCACTCGCATATGCAACTAAATCTTCACCCTGGGCGACTAAATAATGTCTATCATTAGCCATTAGCTAATAAATTCTTTGATTTTACATGCCAGTGTGTGTGTTAGTGGCTAAGAAACGTTGAGGTTTAGCATAGATATATTTTCACTCGCTGAATACTCTGACTGAGCGCTTGAGATTATCTCTCCGTCAGGCTGATTTATTTAACTGATAGTAATCACTAGAAGGTATTCTTTTTTTTTAACTAAAGTTCATTGCTGTGTAACTTCAATGTTAGTGCTTAGTCTACTTGTAAATCGCTATGGATTAAAGTGTAAGTTAAATGAATAGATGTTAATGTAGCTAGCCTAAAAGAAGCTTAAATTGTTGCCCTTTTCTTTTTATTACTGTTTTAGGGAAAAAGAGTGACAACCCTCCTTCACTCGACAACGTCCCATCTATCTTCAACCATGTTCCATCCCCGGAGAAGAGAGGAAGAAGGCGGAAGTTAGATGTGTTTAACAGAAGACAGAAGAGCAAACTCCAAAGAATAGAGCAAGCAGCAAAGTCATCAGTAACACATTCAACAGTTTGTGGCATTATAAGGATCTGTTATGTTTAATATATTAAGTTTTGCTATGTACAGGTCTATGTCTTTTGAATTAAAGTGCGCAGTGAACTCTGTTGCCTTGAAACTCATACTGCCGTCATTCATTACATATTCGCTCCCGGCTGTCCCCTGCCTGCCAATATGGTGGTATAAACATAATAGGTCACGTGACGTCCGGAGCTCTATTAGATTGCAAACTAAATTTGTGCATTACTGCCACCTGTTGTTTAATCACGCATCTTGCGGCTTACGGTTCACTGACGTACAGAAGTGGGTTGATAATTCAAGTTTGACACACCCATCCTATATTACCCATGATGGAGCAAGACATGGCAGCAGAATCGAGTAGGACGAGGCTCATATATACGCCCCAGGCATTTTTACGCCCCTGTTGTTCCTGATGCGTCCAGTAGGGGGAAGCTGTACAAGCGACACGAATTGAGGTATGTTAAATAATTAACTTATTGTTGTTTAGCAATGATGCAACATTTATTATTTATAAACGATTAGCTAAGGGTAGATATCAATTAATTTCTATATGTCAACAGATGGTTCTATTATTTATTTCTATTATTTATTACAAAAAAAAGTACTTGACGGTCAGGTTGATGTTCTGTCTGGCTCAAACTTTGCTAACCGTGTAGGTTTAGCTGCCCCTAGTCTTCTCTTTACCTGCTCTGTCTCACTCACTTTCAAAATTAATTTTATTTTGTTGTCTGTCTTTAGCTTGCGTGAGATGGCCTCCCTGTTTGCTCCTTGCATTAAAACATACTCCACATGGTTTCTGCACTGTAAAAAAAAAAAAAAATGTGAAAAAACTGTATTATTCCGGCAGCTGGGGCGCCAAAAAATTACCGTAAAATAACAGCAAAAAACAATCTCGTTAAAATACAGTAATTTTCCATAATTAAATAACAGATTGTATCTTTAATATTACATTAAATCTTTGGGATTGGGATTTTTAACGTTTAAAAAAGACATATACACCTTTAAAACAATTAAATACTGTTATATTACTAAATTATTTTATATAATAATGCTGTTTATCTACAGTAATTTTCTTTTAATATATTTTTTCTGTGTAAAATAACAATGAAATTATGTATTAAAATGCACACAAGTACATAAATTCAAATACAAATGTTTGTAAATTTACAGTTAATTTTTATTTGTACAGATCCAATTTCAAAACTTTGACCAATCTCTAATTAAGTTCTTAATAATAGCAAATGTACAGTCAATTTCTTTTAAATTAACTAAATGTATGAGTACAGAATACCTGCACATTTACAGTATTAGTAATTGAACAAACACTAAACATCAAGATAAGTGAATGATAGGAAATAGAAGCTTAGTATATAATTTAGAACATGTAAAAATATCCACAATAAAAGGCAATTACCGTATACCTTTACAGTATAACTTATTTTAACATTTACAATTACATTTTATCCAAAGTGACTTACCAATTAAGATAATAATTAAAGATAATAAAAAGCAACAAGTCCAGTGACAAGTCCCAGTTAGTCTAGCACAGTACACATAGCAAGTTTTTTTTTTTTTTTTTTTTTTACAAAGATTTAGTATTATTGGGTGAAGTGTTTACGAAAAAGATGGATCTTAAGCAGTTTCTTGAAAATGTGTTGAGTTGCGCCGGTCATTCCACCACCAGGAAACAGTCCAGGTAAATGTCAGTGAAAGTGGTTTTGTGTCTCTTTGGGATGATGGCACCACAAGGCGCCGTTCACTTGCAGAACACATGCTTCTGGAGGACACATAGATCTGAAGCAGTGAGTTTAGGCATTGGGCTACCTTTAAAGACAACTCTTGCTGCAGCATCTGGATCAGTTGCAGAGGTTTGACTGATACTGGAAGAGCTGCCAAGAAAGCATTACAATAGCCCAGTCTGGATAGAACAAGAGAGTTGTGTGGCTCCGATAGGAAGGGCCTGATCCTCCTAATGATAAGGCAAATCAGCAGGATCACAGCAAGTATGTTTTGGCTGAAAGTTGAACCATAAGCAGTTCTGTCTTGGCAAGGCTGATTTAAAGGTGAAGGTCATTCATCCAGCAAGAATTTTCCATCAGGTAGGCTGAGATGCAAGCAGCAACCGTCAGATCATCTGGCTGGAATAAAAGGTAGAGATATGTGTCATTAAGATAGTAGTGATAGAAAAAAATCCTAGTTAAAAAAAAGAAAGAAAAATGGGTGGAATCTAACACAATTGTGATCTTGCTGTATCAAATCCAAACCTTGTGCATACTTTTAGTGCAATCATATGGAATCAGAAGACTGTTATGAACATATGGAATCAGAACCATTATGATTTTTATTTTTTAATGAATTCTTCCCATACCTTGTTTGCCATGATCATCTTCTTTCCACGTGACCTGAAATCTCTCTCTCACACACACACACACACACACACACACACACAAAGTTATTTTAAAACTCAGTATTAGATTTACACATGTCAGAATATGTTCCATTGGGACAATGCAAAAACTCAACTGACTATTATCTTGAAGCTGAGCTGGAAAGGCTAACAGTAATATTTTGAGTTGCCATGTGATTTTAGCTAAGTTTAGCTAAGTGATTTACTGTGACCTAGCTGCATCAGTTACACCTAGCGGTTCATCATGTTGTAGGCTATTCATATTCTAGTCTTCCTGTTCTAGGCTTTCCTGTATCATTATCAACAAGTACGTTAAGTTACAGTATTTCGATTTCTTAACGGTCTTAATAAAGTTAGTCACGTTAACTATTACGAAATAAACAAAAGAAACACGGTAGGCCTATTTTTAGTAAAACTGTGGTTATTACAATGGTAAAAAATCCGCCAAAAACGTGTTTACTACAATTTTACTATAATAAAATAAAGTATGTTTTTTAAGAGAAAAGTTTTCAGCTTCCAGACAGTGTTTCAAAATGTCCCACCATTTAAGAGATTGATTTAATGTTACTGCACTCTAAAAAATGCTGGGTTAAAAACAACCCAATTTAGGTTATTTGGCAACCCAGCGCTGGGTAAATATTGGACAGAACACATGCTGGGTTATTTTGACCCAGCAGGTTGGGTTTTTATACATTAACCCATCTGCTGGGTTGTTTTTAATCAGTGCTGGGTCAAACCACACCCATGCTACAGGTTATTCATTTTAGATAATAATAATTAAAAAAACGAATAAAAAAAATACAAAAATATGAATAACAATAATAACACTACAGTTTATTGATTCAATTAAAGTGTTTATTCCAGGAAATTAATATAATCATAAATACATTCATATAAAAAAAACAGTTAGACATCTGCAACATAAATGGAGGCCTACAAAAATAATTTGCGTTAAAATGTTGGTATGTTAAAAGATTATAAAATGGTAAGATTCTCAAAATTCAAAACTCTACACTTATGAACTGTAAAATAGCCTATAGCTAAAGATTCTCTTCACAATGAATACAATAAAAAACACATAAGTACATACATTGCAATTCACTTAAATAAGCAATCATTTAGTCCTGTGTAGCAAAAATGGGAGGCACATAAAAACTGCGTATAAACAGTAAGTACATACATTGCAATTCATTTTAAATAAGCAATCATTTAGTCCTGTGTAGCAAAATAAAAACATGAAACTCTATACCTATAAACTGCAAAATAGCCTAGCTAGAAATTATCTTTCTTTAATAAAAGAAACTGAGTCAACTGTTCCAGAGTTTCCCCTTCACCAAAAAACTGTCCAGCCATTCCAAGCTCCAAGACAAACGGGAAGGGTTTTGCTTCTCTCTGCCTTTCCAGGTAAAGCACCATGTTGGTTCCAGACTAAATGAGAGAAAGACAATATCAGACACAGATAATTATTTAAAAGTGTGTCTTAGGTTTTCATAAGAGCAGTCTTAAATTAGTTAAATACCGTCTTAAATAAACTTAAAGAATTAGTTCACCCCAAAATATTAATTTCCTAATCATTTACTCACCCCAATGCCATCCAAGATATCCATGTCTTTCTTTCTTCAGTGGAAAATAAATTAAGTTTTTTTGAGGAAAACATTTCAGTATTTTACTACACAGAATGGACTCAAATGGCAACCAACTATCCCAATATTCAAAGAAGGTTCAAATGTCAGTCTCAATGCAGCTTCAGAGTCTCTACACAATCCCAGTCGAGAAATAAGGGTCTTATCTAGCGAAACCATCGGTCGTTTAAAAAAAAAAAAAAAAAAAAACATTTATATACTATTAAACCACTAATGGCCGATGGTTTCGCTAGATAATACCCTTATTTTTCGACTGGGATTGTGTAGAGACTCTGAAGCTGCATTGAGACGGACATTTGAACCTTCTTTGAACGTTGGGATAGTTGGTTGTCATTAAAGTCCATTCTGTGTAGAATAATCCTGAAATGGTTTCCTCAAAAAAATTAATTTCTCTTCCACTGAAGAAAGAAAGACATGGATATCTTGGAAGACATTGGGGTGAGTAAATTATTAGGAAATTTTCATTTTGGGGTGAACTAATCCTTTAAAGAGTTGTGAGAAAATGAAATGCGTGTCAGATCCAAGCAGCAATAACCATAAACTATTAAAACGATTTATCGTGCAGCCCTACAAACAGGTGTAAAGAAATGAGCCTGCTCTTTTTGTCCCCTGTTGTTTTACTTACCAGTTGTACATCAATGAATGAGGTTCTTGCCTCTTGAATAGTTGGCCGAAAGGTTTTGTGGGGCGGGGGAAGAATGACAGGCAGGATTGTAAGTGCTAGTATGCCTTTGGAATCTAAGAATAGAAAAATGGCAAATTAGAACTTGTTCGTTCATCAGCTTTTAAATTAAGCAAAGTGCATTTCTAACTAAGGTCAACTTAGAATGAGTGAAATTAGCTTAAATATATAACAGTTAAATATGTACTCTGGTAATCTGAAAACATTTAGTGTTATTAAAGGTATAGTTCACCTTAAAATGCAAATTTACTCACCCTCATGTCAAATTTACTCGCCTCATTTACTCACCCTCACGTTGTTCCAGACCTGTACAAGTTTTTTTCTTCTGCTGAACACAAAAAGATTTTTTAAAGAATGTCAGTAACAAGATAGTTGACGGTAGCCACTGACTTCCATAATAGGAAAAAAGTACTATAAAAGTCAATGGCTACTGTTAACTGTTTTGTTACCAACATTTTTTTAAATATCTTCTTTTGTGTTCAGGAGAAGAAAGTCATTCAGGTTTGTAATAACATGAGGGTGAGTAAATGACGACAGAATTTTTCTTTTCAGGTGAACTATCCCTTAAAGCAGTTCTTCTCAAACCCGTCCTGGGGACCCCATACCACTGCACATTTTGTATCTCTCCCTCAATTAACACACCTGATTCAGCTCATTAGTACAGACTGCAAAATTTAAATTGGGTGTGTCTGATGAGGGAGACATCCAAAATTATGGGGGGTCCCAGGACATTTGAGAACCACTGCCTTAAACCAAGAAAGGGGCAAACAAGCAAGGCTATCTATGAAATTACACTGACAACGACTAGGCACAGAAGTGGTACCCTATGCCAGCCCTACAATATAACTGATTTAAATTCACCCTACATGGATTGACATTAAGTCTTGTCATGTGCTTGTACTTTGGACAAGTAAATTGGCCATTCATGTTTTTGAGCTTATTGTGAATGGTGTAGCAAACTCTGTTAAGGGTTAGGGTTGGCACTGGATGCAACTGTGAAAAAAAGATTACCTACAAAGAAAGAGAATTTGAAATGCTAAATTGTTCATTACATATTTACCAGCAATTTTTCAATGAGGCACTCAAGATTCCAGTTGAGGAGTTTTTGTTGAACAAAAATGTCCATTGCTGTAAAAGAAAAGAAGGAAACATCTGATTAGTAATATCTTTACAAAGTTAGCATGTCTTATACAATGCCTTTAAAATAATTTTTTATGCTGGCTCCAGTTAATTTAAAAAAAAAAAAATATATATATATATATATATATATATATATATATATATATATAAATCATTTTAATGAATCTTTACTTAATTAAAAAATAAAATAAATAAATAGACAAAATCATTTTAACAGTTTAATTAACTATTGTAATTCACAAGACTGTAAACAGAAGAAATGTTAATTTTGTGGATAATTAAAAAATATATTTTATAAAATCACCTGTAGATATTTCATAGAATATTTTTTATTCATTCCAATGTATTAGTCTATCGGTATAACAATCGCCTGAGGTCATTGCGCCCATTGACTTATTTGATTGCAGTTTCAAGATAAGTTAAAATAATAAATAAATGTTGTTAATGTTTATTCTTCCTGCCAGTTTTTTTTTTTTTTTTCACGATTCAATGATCATCATAGTTATTTTAATGATTGTGAACCAAATTGCATGACAAACCAAAATAATAAATTGTATTAGGCTTTTTAATACATAAGCTTGGTTCCTCCTAAGGTTTTTTTTCCTCTCCATTCTGTCACCTGATGGAGTGTGGGTTCCTTGCCACTTGTCTCTGGCTTGCTTAGTTAGGGGCACTTAATTTTCAACAATATTATTGATTTAATTGCAGTGACAATATCAGATGAGAACTGAACTGAACTGAATTACTCTTTTTTTCAGAGCCGGTTTAAGACCAAATTGTACTTCAGTAACTACTTTGATTATCTTTACATAGTTTCTGAACGTAACTGAAGCAACACTGAACTGACTTCAAATGAACAATGACAGTTTTTGATAAGAATTGTACTGAGCTGGACGATGACATCACTGTTTTCTGCAGAAATGCTTAGCCAAATGGAACTAAGGCGCACGCACCCAAACACAGAGAACATACTGCAGCATAAGAAAATATTTTATGTAAAGCTACCTTTCGAAAATGACTAACAAAAACAGTTAAATAATAGGTAACGTTAGACTTACAGCTTCTTTAGCATATCCAGCCACTAGCCAGTGACGTTACATTGCATCCATCCAACACCGCCGAGTCAAGTAACGTTAACCCGCAACATTTCTGGAGATAAAACAGACACCAACAACTGTACTCAGACATTGTGACCGTGTTATAAGTGGAATAATTGATGACAGACCGTGTAAAAATAATGAATGTTATGTGTAACGTAACGTTAGCATAACGGTCGCTAGTTCGACAGACGCAAAATCTAGACTAGAGCATTTGGTCCGTCGTCAAAAATTCATAGTTCATTTCAACATAACTTCTTGTTGATTTTCTGACTTCTTTGACTAACGTTACTTAACGTTAGGATAGTTTTAATAAAACAGGGTTGCTCACCTTTACGCTCGCTCCTGCTTGAACCTCTCGTCCTCCTGTTGACGTAGTGATTTGAAGTGTGGACAAAAGCGCGCAACTCGCGAGGAGGTAGGCGCTGGGTCAAAATTTCCAAAACAAACCCAAATGCTGGGTCATTGTCAGCTGATCACGGAGAAAATAACCCAGCAACATAGTCAAAATGCTCAACCCAGCATTTGGGTTTAAAAAATAACCCAGCATTTTTTAGAGTGTGACTATCATAACGAAGATTTTATACACAATTATGGACTTTAATATGAATAACGTCTCGGTTACATATGGTAACCCTCGTTCCCTGAGGGAGGGAACGGAGACGTACGTCATGGTGAACGACGAATAGGAATCTCGCTAGAGAGGCTACTTCGAGTGAAACTAAACGAGCCAATGCATATTGGCGTGCAATCATTTGCATCAGCTGTGCAGCCTCGCAGCGCGGGTATTTAACGAGCAGCTGGTGCGATTGCACTTCAGTTTTTTGCTGAGGAGCCGAGCCGGTGTGCTGGCTGCCCCGGCGGGTCGCAGCAGATGTGGCGACGGGACGTACGTCTCCGTTCCCTCCCTCAGGGAACGAGGGTTACCATATGTAACCGAGACGTTCCCTATCGTCCGGTCACTACGACGTACGTCGTGGTGAACGACGAATAGGAATCCCTACCAAAGCGCCACAGCTGCTGCACCCCATCCAGCGCCCTGAGCAAGCCTGTACACCTTCTTGCCTGGAAGGACGATAGGAGAGGGCTTACACCGAGAGTATCCTTCACTGTTGTTCCGTGATAACCCATACAGTGAGATTATTGGATAACACTGGGAAAGCGTGCCCGATCTGAGGGAGGGGAACGCTGCGGGAGCCACATTCTTAAGAAGAGTTATGTGGGAATACACATACGGACTAACCCAAGGGTTGTACTGCATATGAATAGTGGGTGACTTAGCCCAAGGGAAAGACACGGGCTTCCGTTTAGGAGCAGCCGTGGAAGATATACACATATGGGATCCCCGTAGGGTCACACATATGGGACCCAGCCTAGACCCGGTTCTCAAGGATTCAGCGGATAAAGGCCTGGCACCGGACGCTCCGCCACGTCCGGGCCGAGGGTGTTTGGAGGACTCGACAGGTTTTGACTCTGGAGGAATAAGGGTGCACAGTAGGGTGCAGCAAGCCGACAGAGCCGGTACTCACAGTGCTTCTACCCGTTTAGGGCGAGAACACGGGAGGACACCGGCTCTACACGAAGGCTATAGTATCTAGCGAACGTGTTAGGTGTCGCCCAGCCCGCAGCTCTAAAGATATCTGCTAGCGAGGAGCCACGTGCCAGCGCCCAGGAGGATGCAACGCCTCTCGTGGAGTGTGCATGTAACCTGAGCGGGCAGGGCACGCCTTGAGCTTGGTAAGCCAAAGCGATGGCATCCACTACACAGTGGGCCATCCTCTGCTTGGAGACAGCCTTTCCCTTCTGCTGGCCTCCGTAACAGACAAAGAGCTGGTCTGAGGTCCTGATGCTTTGAGTTCTGTCCACGTACATACGCAGAGCGCGAACGGGACAGAGCAAAGCCAGGGCTGGGTCTGCCTCCTCCAGGGGCAGCGCTTGCAGGTTCACTACCTGATCTCTAAAGGGAGTGGTAGGAACCTTGGACACATTGCCAGGCCAGGGTCTCAGTACAACATGGTTGTCAACCGGCCCGAACTCTAGGCACGATTCATCGACCGAAAATGCTTGCAGGTCCCCTACCCTCTTGATCGAGGCCAGTGCAATCAGCAGCAAAGTCTTCAAGGAGAGAAGCTTTAAGTCTGCTGACTGCAAGGCTCAAAGGGAGCATCCTGAAGTGCTCGGAGCACCATGGAATGGGTCCCAAGAGGGTATGGAGGGGGGACGAGGAGGATTTAATCGTCTCGCCCCCCTAAGGAACCTGACGACCAGGTCGTGCTTTCCAACTGTTTTGCCATCTATGTGGTCATGATATGCTGAAATAGCAGCAGCATGTACTTTAAGGGTGGAGGGAGACAGCCTTCGCTTCAACCCTTGCTGCAAGAAGGAAAGCACTGACCCTATCGACATCTTCGGGGGTCCTCTCTGCTGGAGGAACACCACTAGACGAACAGGTTCCACTTCAAGGCGTACGCACGTCTCGTAGATGGCGCTCGCGCAGAAGTGATGGTGTTAAGTACCTCTGGGGGTAAGTCACCTAGAACCTCCGCATCCCGTCTAGGGACCAGACATGGAGTTTCCAGAGGCCTGGACGCGGGTGCCATAGGGTGCCCCGTCTCTGAGTCAGAAGATCCTTCCTCAGAGGAATGGGCCAGGGAGGGACTGTCACGAGGAGCATGAGTTCTGAGAACCAAGTCCGGGTGGGCCAATAGGGAGCCACCAGAATGACCTGCTCCTCGTCCTCCCTGACTTTGCACAGGGTCTGTGCAAGTAGGCTCACTGGGGGAAATGCATATTTGCGGAGGCCCCGGGGCCAGCTGTGTGCCAGTGCATCCGTGCCGAGTGTTCCCTCGGTCAGGGAGTAAAACAACCGGCAGTGGGAGGTTTCTGAGGAGGCAAACAGGTCTACCTGAGCCTCTCCGTACTCTCTCCAGATCAGCTGAACCGCCTGGGGGTGGAGTCGCCATTCTCCCGGGAGCACAGCTCGTGATAGCTCGTCGGCCACACGGTTGAGCACACCGGGGACATACATGGCTCGAAGCGACCTCAGATGCTTCTGACTCCAAAGGAGGAGATGGCGGGCGAGTTGCGACATGCGACGGGAGCGTAGACCACCTTGACGGTTGATGTACGCAACGGTCGCAGTGTTATCCGTACGGACCAGCACGTCTCTGCCCTGTAGCGGCCTTTTTAGGCGGCTCAGAGCGAGACGTACTGCTAGCAACTCGAGGCAGTTGATGTGCCAGTGCAGTTGGGGGCCTGTCCACACCCCTGACACTGCATGCCCGTTGTACGTGGCACCCTAGCCGGTGGCAGAGGCATCTGTGAATACCACAGCATGCCTGGACACCTGTTCCAAGGGGACTCCTGCCCGAAGGAACGAGGGGTCTGACCACGGGCTGAAGGTCTGGCGGCACGCCGGTGTGATTGCCACCTGGTGAGTGCCGTGATGCCACGCCCATCTCGGGACTCGGCCGTGAAGCCAGTGCTGAAGCGGTCTCATATGGAGCAGCCCGAGCGGAGTTACCGCTGCTGCCGCTGCCATATGCCCCAGGAGCCTCTGAAAGAATTTCAGTGGGACCGCCGTCCTGCCTTTGAACGTGTTCAAGCAGTTCAGCACCGACTGAGCGCGTTGCTCTGTGAGGCGCGCTGTCTGTGTGACCGAATCCAACTCCATACCGAGATAAGAGATCCTCTGCACGGGGGCGAGTTTGCTCTTCTCCCAGTTGACCTGAAGGCCCAGCTGGCTGAGGTGCCTGAGCACGAGGTCCCTGTGTTCGCATAACTGATCTCGAGAGTGTGCTAGTATGAGCCAGTCGTCGAGATAGTTGAGAATGCGAACGCCCTGTTCTCTCATGGGAACAAGGGCTCCCTCCGTGACTTTCGTGAAGACACGGGGAGACAGGGCCAGCCCGAAGGGTTGGTAAGCAACGATATAGACGAGACATGAAAGTACGCGTCCTTCAGGTCGATCGCTGCAAACCAATCTTGGGGACGGATGCATTCGAAAATGCGTTTCTGCATGAGTATTTTGAACGGTAGCTTGTGAAGGCTCCGATTCAAAACTCGCAGGTCCAAGATCGGTCGTAACCCACCACCTTTCTTGGGTACAATGAAGTAGGGACTGTAGTGCCCTGACCTCATATCGGCTGGAGGGACCGGCTCTATCGCGTCCTTCGCCAGTAGGACTGCGATCTCCGCACGCAAAACATGGGCATCGGCTGCTCTCACTGTAGTGGAGTGGATGGCCCGAAACTTGGGGGGACGCCGGGCGAACTGAATCGCATAGCCGAGCCTGATGGTCCGAATGAGCCAGCGAGACGGACTGGGGAGCGCTAGCCAGGCTCGCAGAGACCGTACAAGCGGGACCAAAGGGACCGTAGGCGTACCCGTAGTGGGGCAGCGAGGTGGAACACAGGGGCTCGGCTCGGGAGGCTCTCTCTGGGAGACGGCCCGTAGCGGAGTCTGAGTGTGCTGTGCAACACTTACCTGGTTCCACGAGGCCGAAGGTGCAGGAGGCGGCTTGGTTGTGTTCTCGAACTGCACACTGCTGCCTGCTGGCGATAGAAGAGGTGGATGAGAGTGGTGAGGATTCTCTCCTCCCACTGCTCTCCTGGCCCTCTTCAGACCCAGGGATAGAAGAACTGCTCTTTTTTGGAGAATTTAGGTACCACTGTGACTCCAGTGGTGGAACACTCAAAAGATTCGTTCCCCGGCCCTCCACCGGAAGAGAGCAGCTCCACCCATCTCCGGGTCACCCATCTCAGGGGTGATTGTTTCACCGACCACTTAAACAGTGGCTGAGACAGGCGGTGTCATCCTCCTGCAGTGGACACAGTAGAGCAGGCTGTGCCGGAGTGTTTTTTTGTTTGTTTTTTTGCAGGGGATGACACCCTTGGCGACGAGTAGACTGAGGCACTCTGGTGGTACGTCGGGGAAGCGCTTCAGTCTGCTGCTGACTGCGGAGAACTGCTGGGCCAATTCTCAATAGTGTCGCCGAAAAGGCCACCTTGTGAGATGGGAGCATCGAGAAAGCGTACTTTGACGACGTCTCGCACCTCTGCAAGGACAGCCAGGGGCGCTTCTGGACCACCAAGGTAGACATCGTCTGGCCGAGGGCCTGCGCTGTGACTTGAACACGGTCAGTCGACAAGTGCAGCTCAACTCCGGCTCAGAACTACTCTCGTGCAATAAAAGTGCCTTGGCCTCGCATGCAGGGCAGAGGTGGCTCACCAGAGGCACAGCCACCCCACCATCGAGGGTAGCGAGAGAGGTGAAAACTTAAGCAGAATTTGGCACTTTTGGCGTTCCATATTTTGGCACCAATATAGCTCCATACTCCTAAGTTTTCAATGCACATCCGAGAAAGACCCGGGAAAGCATGGCTGCCCTCAGCTGGAGCCCTGAATGAAACGCTAGGTTCCTCCAATTTTGAAGGACCAGCAATCCCATCCAGAAGCTGCACAACTTGTAATGAGGGAGGGAGAGGGAGGGGCCCTAGGGGGTTGGTTCCCCGAAGGAGAAGCCCTCAGCTCTCAGATCACCCAAGCCATTCTACTGAAGTAGACCTCTCCTGGTGGCTACCAGGGAGGGCGCTACAACAGAGAATAGACAAGGAGACCGCACACCTAGAGCGCCGAGCGAGCGCTGGGTTGCCGTGACAACCCGCGCTGCAGCCCGGCAGCTCGACGGCACACGACACGCTGAGGAGCGAGAGATCCGTCGGGTTTTAGGGAATATAGACAGGAATATGCAACAATATCTCTCTTCACGGCGGTCTTACCAGCCATAAGAACGGCTATTCAGCGCTCTTGGCGCACCGTTACCAGCTGTGAAAACAGCTTTTTTGTTTTGCTCAGTCAGTAACACAAAAACAAAAGAGAGAGAAAAAGGAAGTCGACCCCGCTGCTGCGCTGTATCGCCCGCACCAGACACGAGAGATCATCTTGAAGAGCTTGCTCGTTGTTTGATCACTCAGTAGATTAAACAGCATCGAAACGCTCGGCTCCGAAGCAAAAAGCTGAAGTGCAATCGCACCAGCTGCTCGTTAACCCTCTGAGGTCGACAAACGCGCCGGCGCGTTTTGCTGGATTTTTTTCACATAGCAGCAACATAAACTTAAAAAAATCCATAATTTGTGGTCATATAAATAAAATAAATACATGATTATAAACTATAGAGGGTCTTCTTTTTTTGTGTACACTCACATTAACATCAAAACCTTGTTTTTATTTTTAAATAAATAAAATAAACAGGGTGCGCTTTCAGCTCACTCTGTCTCCGCAAAAATCTTTCTGAAACAAGTCTGGAAAATGAACTGAAACTCAGCTAATACTTATCACACAACCATGAAACATGCGTCTAAAGAAAGCTTTAAATTTCTACTTTTAAATAAAACAATTCACATTCAAAACAAATGTTCTCCTGCAATGTAATCTGTATGAAACTAAAGAGAAGTACAGTTTCTCCCGTCTCATCTAATTAACTGTAATGAGTTCACACTAGGGCTGAACGATATATCGTTATCGTATCTATATCTAGATATAAACTTTCAAGATAATACTATCGAAAAAAGCAACGATATAGACGATATAGATTTCCCCTCTCCGCGCTCGCCCTGCATACAACTCTGGCAGTCACAACAAACATCAGTTTTACGAGTGCCCTTGAATGCACCGCTAAAGCCAGCGCGCACACACTACCAGGGACGTGGGAACTATATTGTGAGAGGGGGGGCGGCGTTTCCATGGTGACGCGTCATTGCTTGTCACGTGACACACCGCAGCAGCAACAGCGCTGAATGAATGATGATCTGCTTTTATGTCATTTTTCCTTTTTTATTCAGAATATTCACAAATGTGTTAGCTATGGCATGAAATATCTGATATTCCGATTGTCAAATACATGCAAGTGGAAGTATATTGTTGTTTAAACACCTTTATAACGATCGCGTTAGTTGAGCTGTATGCGCGATGGGCGCCGCCGTGTTAGTTTGTGCCGCAGACGCAGTTCAGAGAATCGGATCTGTTGGATTTACAACCTCTATGTTTACAACACGTGAATTCATCCACTTCTCCCGAAATACTTAAAAGTAAGTGGCTGGTGAACTGGGAATAGAATAGAGTAAACGTTGAAGTTACTTACACAATGTGTATCTGATGTAGGCTTGGGCGGTATTCGAATTTTGATACCGTCAAACCTCCTCCCTATTTTACCGGGGTATACGGTATTACCGTGACTAATTAAAAATTATGACATAATGGGCTCAGTCGGCGTCACCAAACTGTGGGCTTGTGCCTACACCGTTCAGAAACTTAATGCCAGATCGGGCAAAAAAAATAAAAATAAAATCAAGCCCAACCCGTGCACGTTGTGTCTGAGTCCAGCCGACGGCATTAACTGTTATTATGAGCCTGAGCCCACCATTATTCAACATAATATCTGTGTGCGTGCAACAAGCAAGAAGTGCCTTTGTAATCCGGTGACGCGTGTCCATTGATTTTTATTAATAAAAATGTTCTGCAAAGATGGAAGTTGACGATCGCCATCTCTGTAGTGAACGCGCCTATAGAGAGAAATGCACATCATTACACAATCAGAGAGTGGCCTTTTTCTTTTCGTTTTGAATTGTTTCGTTTAAAGAAATTGACGATCGCCATCTCTGTAGTGAACGATAGAGAGAAATGCACATCATGGATTAATCAGACTATATTTCTTTTCGTTTTGAATTGTTTCGTTTAATGAAATTGACGATCGCCATCTCCATAGTGAACGATAGAGAGAAATGCACATCATGGATTACAGAGAGTAGGCTAGTCTATTTCTTTTCATGAACCGAACCGTAGCCTACTCGCCTCAGTGGTCTAAAAAATGTGAAATATATTTACAGAAAGCTGGTTCTAAACAAAACCATCCAAAACAAAAAACTATGTAGCCTAATAAATGTGCATTTCTCTGGTGCGTTCACTAGCCTACTGCGAAGATCGCGATAGCCTATCGTCAACTTCATCTTTGCAGCCGACACAGAAGTTAATAAACAAATGTCTTATTGCAATATTTTACATATTCATAATCATTACTTTTGGTGGATCTTTGAGGCAGCTTTTTAGGTTTATGGCGTTTTGGAAAAGAGCTCTTCACGTACAAACACCGTTTCACCAAGGCACAGCGGCCCTTCAGCACATAAGAAAAAAAAAAAGAGAAAAAGCACGGACTTACTAATTACGAAACTTTGATGTGGTTGAACAGGTGAAACAGTCACAAATTCCTCTGCAACTCAAACCTTCTCAGAGTTATGAAGGAAGAGAACAGCATTACAGTTTTCAGCGCGTCCTCCTCTGATTGCTGTGTTCTGACTGAAAAAGTGCGTGCAGGAGCACATGCGCAAAACGTAGGTTTGTAAAATGTCCTTTTGTAAAATGACATATGATAAAATAAAAACAATTCATATATCATTTTACAAAACGGTTTTACGCATGTGCTTCTGCGCGCACTATTTCGAATTTACGTATGCGTTTTTGACGACACGGGACCATGGGCTGGGCCACTGGAGGTTGCTTCCGGGAATAGGCTACTGCCCTACAGTATTAAAAATCGCATATAATTTATAACATATAATTGTTTAGAAGGTTATAGTGTGCGTTATTTGTTTTCTCTTTAACTTCTTTCAGCTCTTTTCATGTGTGGGGGGTCGGATTGTACAAATTACTTTTGTTTATTGCTCACAATTGCTTTGTTTATAGCAGACTGATTATTTTTTTATTTTGCTCACATTTGATTTGCTTAGAGCAAATTTAGAACATTTAGTTCCTCCACATAGAGGAATTACAATAAAACAGATTGAAAAACAAAACCTCCTCTACTTCTTTGTTCAGGCTGCAATGGGCCATTAGTCATTGGGGGAGTGTCTATGTCACACCCCTGGTCTGAATCTCATTAATATTGATAGGCCATTACCACTCCCATGCATAAACCTCTTCTGACAAAAAAACTGTTTTACAACGTTTAAATCAATGTATTGTTTTATGTGAACGATTAGGCAGGATGATTTTCACATCATTTTGAAGCCAGAACTCGAAGCGACGACATTCATTAGTCAAAAGTCTTGTTGACACATATTTATTATGTGTTTTGTGGTCTTATTTCAGCAACTTTCATTTTTATTTTTTTCAATAACCACGCATAAACATTATTCTCTTAAAAATTCTAACATATACATGCATGTTAATCACATATTATGGTAGCCCTGTTTGTGCTATATAGAGTGAATTTACACCTTTGTCATTAACATGTTTATAAATAACTGACAAAAGCACAAATGTCAGAGCATGTCAGAACACCTCCAGGGCCCAGAAAACCCCTCAGACCCCAGAGGGTTAAATACCCGCGCTGCAAGGCTGCACAGCTGATGCAAATGATTGCACGCCAATATGCATTGGCTCGTTTATTTTCATTATTCGAAGTAGATTGGCCTCTCTAGCGAGATTCCTATTCATTGTTCACCACGACATACGTCGTAGTCAGTGGCGGATTTAGCAAATCGGGGGCTCAAGGCGAAGGTAGGCTATGGGCCCCTACCCATCCAATGTTTAAAAGAGAACGAAAAAAATATGTAGGCCTACCGACTGAATGGTGGATAGGCAGGTAAAGCTAATCTACGGGGAAGTAAAGGTTAGAGAGGAGAAAAAAACGTCCCCTTTAAACCCTGCATAGGCTACACTTCTTTACTCCTAAACAGAAACATGTTACAATGTTTACATGGTACAATTTCTATTGCTATTGGTAAGCTATGTTTTTTTTTGCTTGGCAAATTTCACCATTTCGATTCAATTCTTGTGATTTGATTCAATATTGACTCATTTGGATAAATATTAGGTAACGTTTCACAAGACAGGCGTTACTTTTTCTCAAGAAAAAAAAAAAGCCCTATCAGCTGGTATAATTTAAGGTTAAAATAAGTAATATAGTACACATATTTAGCCATATACTCTCTATAGCTCTTTTTTTCTAGCCAATTAAATGACTTTCCTGAGGTAGCCTAAATGTTATGTGACGAGTGTTCTCCAGCTGTTTTACCTCTTTCCGCGGTTGAAAAACACTTATTGATCGATATTATAAATGAGGAATATACATTTTGGTAAGTTATACGGTATATTTCAACATTGTTAATTAATTCGTGTTTATTTAGGCTACTATTAGGTAGAGATGATCAGTTCACGTGCCGTTATAGGAATCTGTCACGTCACATTAAAACGGCAAAACGGTATTTATTGTTTTGAATTTCGTAATAGAATTGACAGAATCTGAGAGCTGAGATTTTTTTAAATATCACGATTCATAAACTGCTCAGTTTTGTCTGTCGATCTCCGTGTCCTCTTTGCTTCACGATTTTTCTGTGCGTTGGACGTTGTTGTTCCTGATCTGTATCCCCAACAGTAGCCATAAAAAAGTTTGTCATCTTTGGCAGCGTTTCCAAATACTTATCAGCGTCTTTTCACTTTTTTTCTTGTATTTGAGCCGCTTGGGTAACTTCGAAACTTTAAATTTTCGCGTTTAGACTCGTCTTGCTCTGGGGATCAATTGCTCTATTTCCCAGTCCTCCTGTTACTGCGTGTTGTTTATCTTTCGCGCCGCGCACTTTTTCGGACTTTTTGCTTTCCTCCCGCTTCCTCCTTTTTTCAGCACCGCTTGGGTAGCTAGCTTCGCTTCATTTTTACTCTGTCTACTACTCTGTACACTCTGTCTGTCAATCACTTCTTTTTCTCCGTCAGTTTTTTTGGCACAGCCTTGTCTCTTTCACAGATGCGCAGTAAAAGTGAGATAATGGAATAGTCCAATGTTGTGAGGCGGGGGGGCCCCCTCCTGTCTGCGACACTAATGATTGATGCCATTTTTCACAAATGGAGTTTTAGAAATATATAATAAAAAAAAAAATAATAAAAAAAAACTTAAGCATAAGTTAATAGGGCATTTTGGGGGCCCCTAGGTAGCTCGGGGCCCAAGGCAATTGCCGACCTTTGCCTAATGGTAAAGTCCGCCCCTGGTCGTAGTGACCGGATGATAGGGAACAAGTCTACTAAAGCTTGTTTTAGATCTTTAAGTTAACAAGTTAGAGATGTGGGTTCAACTGATCTTTCTTAACACAGATCGATAATTGAAAGACGCATGCTGCATTTTCAGTGTTTTGCCCTCAACGCCAGTTATGACTAGTGATGGCAAAATGAGGCTTCCTGAACCACTGAGACCTCGCAGTCCATTGCTTCAGCCAAAGGTTCATTACTCGAAGCTTCATTCAGCATTGCTCACTAGTGACACCTAGCTACTGTGCAAAGAAATAGCAGACAAATTCATTCATTCTGAACCAGTGTTCAGAGCCACGCCCCCCCCCCCCCCCCTCCCTAATTTTATAAAAAAATCTTTTTTTTAATAATTTTTTTTATATTTTATAAAATACTTTTAGAAATAAAAATATTTATTTGTAATGTAAATATACAAATAAATATTTATATTTATTTGTATATTTTTATTTAAATGTATATTTTATAAAAATATTTGTATAAATACAAATATTAATTTATTTATTTTGTAGGCTACTCACTGTTGATGTCTGTAACCTTTCATTTGCATTAATAAAAAGACATGATCAGACATTTGTCCATTACTGTGTATAATA
Organism: Rutilus rutilus; assembly: GCF_951802725.1. NCBI lineage: Eukaryota > Metazoa > Chordata > Actinopteri > Cypriniformes > Leuciscidae > Rutilus > Rutilus rutilus. The sequence continues at coordinate 8,882,136 of NC_140227.1, forward strand.
TAAAATATGTATCTTTCTCTGTCTGAATTTACTTGTGCAGAGTCACAACGCAGTTTATTAATTATTCATACATTTTTTGGATAGTGTCAGTGACAGTATGAACAACAACAGTGACACTGTGTTGAGTGCAGTGCTTATGTTAGAGGGAGTGTAATAAAGTAAATTTATTCATTTAGCAGATTATAGATAACAGATTAAAGTAAACTGCAACAGAATAGTCCGGAAGGAAGGATTACAATAGATTTTTTATTGAGAAACAGAATTATTTCAAGTGTGTTGGGGTTTAGACGATTCCTCTTCTTGGACAAAATATAGCCTTGGAAAATATCCTTTCACAAGGAACAGGGGATGCAGGGGAACGTAAAAATGGCAGTGGTACAAATGAGGACACTGATGCTTCTGTTGAGCCCAGACAGGGGAGGATTCCCTCTTTCTTGCTGGCTCCATTACCAGGAAAAAGAAGAGTCACAAAAAGCAAACACATCCAAAAAGGCAATCCAAATCAAAAAGCAGTCCAGTCCAGATGCAAAAATCCAGAGCAATCCAAATAATCTTATCTAATTAATATAACAAGACTATAATATAGCTAGGCCTACTATAATAATAATAATATACTATAACAATTCTAACCTGATAATGTAATAATATACAGCCCTCACATATGACACAACATCATCTAACTCTCTGACTCTCTGACACTACTACAACTTCTTCTACTACTCCTGACAACACCCACAAGGTGGCGCGAGTTTCGAACCGCCTTTTATCCGGAAGCGACACTCAGACCGAACCGATGACGTATCCACACAAACCGAGGCCTCGTTTGTCATTAGTCACGTGATTTTCACGTTAACAACACAAGCCTCGAATCGCGGCTTCATCTGGCACGCCCACTTTTTCTCGACACACGCTCCGACGCCTCGGTTCAAATGTCCCATCACTAGTTATGACTGAACATCATTTAAGAATGCTAACGTTAGCATGGAAACTGTCTAACCACTTAACACAAATGTAATATAAAATATCGTTCACATGTAGTATGAGACTCTTACCTCAGCCGTTGATCGGTCGGGATGAGGTCTGCTGTGACGAACCAGGCTCACTGAAAAAGGGCGCGTTATTTCCGGCCTGACTGACACCAGGCCTATAACTAATATGTGTTCAGCGCTCCTGCTCACGGCTGCTTCTGTCGAATAGGATTATAGCTTTGAACCACTGTGATCACGACCACTTCACGAGCGTAGACTGAATTCAAATCTCCCGCTTGCCCTTGACAATCTGACGAGCTAACCGTTATGGGCGGGACTAAGCAACAGCAAACGTAATGGCGTATAATTTGAATCTGCGCGCGCGCGGGCACACACACACACACACACACACACATTCAAACGCATACAAAGCAACGCAATGTGCAGCAAAGCAGATTTGGAAAAATATTCATAAAAGACATAAAATAATATAGGCCTAAATGAAATTTAGAGGCAAATACAAATGATGATCAAAATGAACATCTATTTGCAAGACAAAATTAAAAGACTATAAATAATTAAATAGGCCTACCTAATGTGTGTACAAATCTTAAAACTCACTTTAACCCCCACATGCTTAATAATCTTTAAGCAAAACATGTTAAGTGACTGCTGATTTCTGCAGTTATACCTTATTTTCTTTGTTTTCTAATTCCACAGAAATAATCTGTAAAATATTACTTAATTTTTTATGTAAAATTACACATAACCCTGTAAAATTACAGAGAATTACCTTTAAAAAACGTAAAATTAATGTAAAACCAAAATAAAAGCAATTACCTGTAAATGTAATAGTGGACCTTTAAATTACAACAAATATCTGTAAAATAACAGGTATTCACTGTATAATGACAAAACGGCAAAATTCTGTAAAAAATACAGACCATTTCCTGTAAATTTACTTCTTTTTTTTTTACAGTGTGGAGCAACATAGACCTTATTCAGAGCAGCGCCATGACAGGTATGAAACCGAGGCTGTGAGGGAAAGGCTTACCGTGTTTTCAATGGCATCCACTGTAAAAAAAAAAAAAAAGCTATATAAAGCTCGTAGATCACTTATAATTTTCCACAGCTCATATTGTCTGTTTTTTGTTTTTTTTTTTGGTCTACTGACATTTCTTGGAAAGATATTTTTGCAGTGATTCGTCAGCAGAACAATCCAAAAACACATTAAATAACTACAACCCACTGAAGAGATGCATGCCTATCCCTCAAAGCCTCGCTTTCATTCCCGTTAAAAATCAAAGATGGCGCTGCTGTGAATAAGGTCTATTATAGTAGATATTGGAACTTGTTTTTTTGGTGTGAACACACAAAAGACACATTTATAATACGCATATGTATGTACAATATGTAGGCTATGTCTGTATGTCTCTCTCTCTCTCTCTCTCTCTCTCAGTAAAGAGTTGAACTGCACACTCACTCACATATTTTTATTATTTCTGACTTCATACAACCCACATTAAAAACTTTGGTCCCATATGGTTTGAATGTACTGTAGATTTTGGTTGAGTTTGTTTCTTATAAATGAGATGATCTTATTATCTAATTTATATCTTAATATACATTTTTCTTAAAATAGCTTACTGATCTGGACTCAAATTTATGTGCACTTAATGTGAGTTTTATCGCTCTGATCGCACACCTCTCATAAAGGTGTGTGTTTGCTTTAGCTACTTAGGGTAATGAAAATCTCTCTCTCTCTCTAAACCAATAGCTTGTCTAGTAAATAAACAGCTTACAGAGACATACATGGACATGTTTTTAATGTCCTTTTCAATTTTCAGTCCATTATCAGTGGCCAAAAGAAATCAAAGTGGCTTGACACTTTTTCCAAGTGTTCCACCAAGACAGTGCCTGTGCTGTTGTACATTCAAGATCAGGAGCAAATTGATGCAATCCGCACTCACTTGACATCAGTTCTGGACAGCACACCCACACACACCCACAGTGACAAGATCAAGTTCACTATAGATGTCCTTTTTCCAGAGGTAGGTCTTTGGGTGTTAGCTCTGCATCGTGTCAGATTCAAATTTTTACGTGTCACATGTTTAATGTCAAATAGTTTATCCATAATGTGAGACCATTGCTCTAAAAATAATAGTTTTTGTGTTTAATACAGAAAAGGCACTTTTGATTTTGTTTTATAAAACTAAACATGCAAAATGATGCTTGGCTTATTTGGGGTGTGATCAATCTCAGTTCTTTCTCTGGTGGTCCATCATCTGTACCCTGGCTTTTGTGGGACATTTGTCCATCTTGGAGGCTGAGGAGAAATTTCTGCGAAGACCTGTCATTGACATAAGGTACAGTAAGGATACTATAAAAGGAAAAAATGGTCAAACATGATATCATGCCATTATTTACAAATAAAAAAAATGTTCTACCACTATCCAACTTTTGCTTCTTTAAATTTTTTTTATTTTAATCAGTGAGCGGGAGCACTTTGACAGGAGGATAGAAAAACAGTTAAAGAAGAGTGGCAAGCCATAGGGGAGTCATCTACATAAGTCATCCTAATTCATTAATGGTGTTAATAAATAACTTATTTTGTGAACAACAATATTGTCTCTTTCTTCTAAATGGCCCTTGGAATTTTAGAAAAGGGATAAATTGTGTTTGTCTTCATAATATGCTAGGACACTGTTCTGTTGCAGTAGTGCCAATGGTGACCAATAGTGAATGGTACAGCAGATATTTAATCGAGGATCCATATGATTACACGGTATGTCTAATGGGCTAAATATGGTTAATATCTAAATGTAAATTTATATAAATTCACAACAACATATATCACTCATTCTCCTGTATATAATAACCTACGGTGAATAGCCTATAACTATTCTACAGTAGGTCATATATCATTACTTTGTCCATTTGATCCAACTGTGCGTATTATTTTTTTCAATTCACAAAAACAAATAGTCAACTGTAGGTGAAGAGAGTGAAGCCCAACTGAATATCTACAGATATTTTGACTTTGACAAATAGTCTGAGATATTTGAGTATTGTGTGTAATAAAACAATAAAATCGTTCAAAAAGAATCTAAAGTAGTTGCAATGTAGCTAGCTACTTTTTGATAGTAACTTGTAGTGTAGCTAACTACTTTTCCAGAAGTGTAGCTTGACTGTAGTTTAACGACTTTAACTTACGAGTAGCTTGTCAAAGCTTGTACAGTTTCAGAGTATACTCAACACTGGTATGGCATTCTCTGCTTATATTTATGGCCTAAATATGTTCAATCTTAGTTTCATCAGACCATAGCACATATTTCCACATAGTTTTGGGAGACCGGATATATGCTTTAGCAACGTTTAGCCGGGCTTGGAATTTTTTTAATTAATTTTTTATGTTGCTATAGGCCTCTTTACAGCCTCATGTAAGGAGTCATACCCAGTTCTTGATTTCAGTGTTGTGTCATATTTTCACCACTTGTTGATGACCTTCTTCACTGTGCTCCATGGTATATCTAATGTTTTGAAATGTTCTTGTTGTTGTTGCCCTCTCTTGATCCTGTCGACACTTTGTAAGCTCTTTATGGCCCATGGCTCTCGCATGCAACAAAAATAGATGTCAGAAAAGAACAGCTGAGATTTATTTAGTAAATCAGAGTAACTTCAAGTGAAGAAAGGTGTATTTCACATGAGTTTGATTAGTTTATTCTGAACACAGCCACATATGCAAACTGTAAAAGGGTGTGCTATGCAGTTATTAATTGTTTATTTTTTATCTTTTTGCTCTGAAATATGTCACTTTGGTTTTCAGTTGTTGTAATGTTTACATTAAAGTTGCAAAAGTTCTGATATGTTTTTTCTTTAATGTTTTTACTACACAAAAAACAGCTTGTTTTAACAGGGGTGTATACAGTATATATATACAGTGGGTACGGAAAGTATTCAGACCCCCTTAAATGTTTCACTCTTTGTTATATTGCAGCCATTTGCTAAAATCATTTAAGTTCATTTTTTTTCCTCATTGTACACACAGCACCCCATATTGACAGAAAAACACAGAATTGTTGACATTTTTGCACATTTATTAAAAAAGAAAAACTGAAATATCACATGGTCCTAAGTATTCAGACCCTTTGCTCGGTATTTAGTAGAAGCACCCTTTTGATCTAATACAGCCATGAGTCTTTTTGGGAAAGATGCAACAAGATTTTCACACCTGGCTTTGGGTATCCTCTGCCATTCCTCCTTGCAGATCCTCTCCAGTTCTGTCAGGTTGGATGGTAAACGTTGGTAGACAGCCATTTTCAGGTCTCTACAGAGATGCTCAATTGGGTTTAAGTCAGGGCTCTGGCTGGGCAATTCAAGAACAGTCACGGAGTTGTTGTGAAGCTACTCCTTCGTTATTTTAGCTGTGTGCTTAGGGTTATTGTCTTGTTGGAAGGTGAACCTTCGGCCCAGTCTGAGGTCCAGAGCACTCTGGAGAAGGTTTTCGTCCAGGATATCCCTGTACTTGGCCGCATTCATCTTTCCCTCGATTGCAACCAGTCGTCCTGTCCCTGCAGCTGAAAAACACCCCCACAGCATGATGCTGCCACCAACATGCTTCACTGTTGAGACTGTATTGGACAGGTGATGAGCAGTGCCTGGTTTTCTCCACACATACCGCTTAGAATTAAGGCCAAAAAGTTCTATCTTGGTCTCATCAGACCAGAGAATCTTATTTATCACCATCTTGGAGCCCTTCAGGTGTGCCTTCATGTGTCTTGCACTGAGGAGAGGCTTCCGTCGGGCCACTCTGCCATAAAGCCCCGACTGCAGTGATGGTTGACTTACTACAACTTTCTCCCATCTCCCGACTGCATCTCTGGAGCTCAGCCACAGTGATCTTTGGGTTCTTCTTTACCTCTCTCACCAAGGCTCTTCTCCCCCGATAGCTCAATTTGGCCAGACGGCCAGCTCTAGGAAGGGTTCTGGTCGTCCCAAACGTCTTCCATTTAAGGATTATGGAGGCCACTGTGCCTTAAGTGCAGGAACCTTAAGTGCAGCAGACATTTTTTTGTAACCTTGGCCAGATCTGTGCCTTGCCACAATTCTGTCTCTGAGCTCTTCAGGCAGTTCCTCTGACCTCATGATTCTCATTTGCTCTGACATGCACTGTGAGCTGTAAGGTCTTATATAGACAGGTGTGTGGCTTTCCTAATCAAGTCCAATCAGTATAATCAAACACAGCTGGACTCAAATGAAGGTGTAGAACCATCTCAAGGATGATCAGAAGAAATGGACAGCACCTGAGTTAAATATATGAGTGTCACAGCAAAGGGTCTGAATACTTAGGACCATATGATATTTCAGTTTTTCTTTTTTAATAAATGTGCAAAAATGTCAACAATTCTGTGTTTTTCTGTCAATGTGGGGTGCTGTGTGTACAATAATGAGGGGAAAAAATGAACTTAAATGATTTTAGCAAATGGCTGCAATATAACAAAGAGTGAAAAATTTAAAGGGGTCTGAATACTTTCCGTACCCACTGTATATATATATATATATACACACACACAGTATGTATGTATGTGTATATATATATAGGGCTGAGCCTGGTTAGTACCTGGATGGGAGACCTCCTGAGAAATCCAGGTTGCTGCTGGAAGAGGCGTTAGTGAGGCCAACAGGGGGTGCTCACCCTGTGGTCTGTGTGGGTCCTATAGTATAGTGACGGGGACACTATGCTGTCAAAAAGCGCCGTCCTTCGGATGAGACATAAAACCGAGGTCCTGACTCTCAGTGGTCATTAAAAAACCCATGGCACTTCTCGTAAAAGAGTAGGGGTGTAACCCCAGTGCCCTGGCCACATTCCACCCATTGGCCCTTACCAATCATGGCCTCCTAATAATCCCCATCCCCTGAATTGGCTCTATCACTCTCTCTCCTCTCCACCTATAGCTGGTGTGTGGTGAGCACACTGGCGCCGTTGTACTGTGGCTGCAGTCGCATCATTCAAGTGGATGCTGCACACTGGTGGTGGTTGAGGAGAGACCCCAGATATGATTGTAAAGCGCTTTGGGTATACAGTATATGAAAGCGCTTTATAAATGCTTGCTTGCTTGATTCCTTGTTTGTGTATGATGGTTACCAAGCTAAAATAAATATTACTCAGCTGGTCATGTGATTCATGAGGCAGTCCAGGGCTGCGTTTTCCAAAAGCATCATGAGCTAAGTTGACCGTAGAGACCATTGGTGGCAACGGTTCTATGATCTACTTAGGCTTATGATGCTTTTGGGAAACGCTGCCCGGGTCAAGAGGTTGAGATTTTGACTGTTAGCTTTGGTCCAGCAACCCCCTGGTGGTAGATGTTGTAATTACACCATTTGGATACATAAAAGCATTTTTTTATACTGGCAGCCATTCAAACATATTTGAAATGAATGGATATAATCCTGCTCTTTTCTCACAGTATATCAGTTTCATTTAGAAATACATCACATTTGAAGTAAAATCTGTTGTGAACACTTTCATGTTGATTCTAAAGATCTATCTATCTAATCTAATCTATAAAACTGGTAAAGTCCTTGGTGACAGGTCAATACTAAAGCAAATACAAATACAGAGATTAAAGAGACCCAAGCTGAGTGAAGACAGTGTAAAATATATTTGACATAGAATTACATGTGATTGTCAAGTGAGTATTAATTTTCTGAAATCTTGAGAATGCATCAAGATAAAGGCAAATTAACAGTACATTTTATGTACAAGTTTACGTTATATTTACACTTGATTTTACAATATTTCACAAAATGTACGCATTACTAAAGTAAGTTAGCCTTTGGCCAGATGATAAACGAGGACTGTACAAACAGCTTTAGTCTGAGAGAGATTCTTGTTTTCACAACGTCCATGAGCATATTTTGAAAGCTACCGCCCGACTGATTGACTCCTGAACGTCACATTCTAAACCATCAGTCCTAAACCTTTAGTCAGAATGATGGCGTAAACACTGTGCTTAAAATACATAATAGCTTGCCAATTTGTGAGCAATTTATGACACATTTTGGTTTTGGGGGGCCACACACACATTTAAATAATGCAAAAACACATAAGATAAATTATACATTGAGAGAACCGAACAATCAATCAGAATGATAAAAAAAAACAATCGATGTGATTCTTACTCTGTAACATATCCCTGAAATATTGTGCTTTAACATTTAGTGCCCACAAACTAATGATTGTGTTATAGATTATCTTAAAATCGACTTTTTCTCTTTCGCATACACACAGACTCGGTCTCTCTCTCCCCCATCCAGAAAGAGCTGTGATACTGAGGCAATGCTGTGCTGTACAACCCTGAAATGGATTTTATATTACTAAGATTTCCACAGATGGTAGAAAGCGAGAGCTGCATCAGATTTGAGGATAAATGCAGTACATTATAATGATGCAATATCTGAAGCAGGCTCTGTTCCATGTCATTTTTTCCTACTCCTGATAAATTAAAGAAAAAGAAAAAAAGAGAGGGAGAAAGAATCCTGAAAGTCTACCACATTAGCATTTGCCTTTATCAAGAAAGGTATTTGTATAGGACTAATTATGATTTAAAACTGACACCTATTACACAACTCAGAAAAGTTATTTTGTCTATTTATATCTGAGTTTGTTAAAATAGTTACACCATTTTATCTATCGCAATCAGACAGTGGGAGAAAATATCTGAATTCATAAAGTTACTCAGTTTTGCCAAAACCCAAGCATGCTATTTTGGGCAGGAAGCTTTTGTTATTCACTTTAGTTGGGTCGCCACTATTAATGTATTAAAATAACAGAAAATCATTGTCACTCCAAAATGTTGTCATGGGAACAGAGGAGCAAGCCATTAAAAGACAATGCCAGCTGGATGAGATATGATTCAGTACGGCAGCAAACAAAAGCAATGAGTGAAATAATTAGAAACATACCAGTTACATTTGAAACCAGATTGCTTGTCAAAAATAGGACAAGCCTGCAATGAGTCTTATTACTAAATAAGTCTGCAATGAAATAAAAAAAGCCAATACTCTTTGTGATTTTTATCGATGTTTTAAAAGAAAGACCCATTTTTAATTACCAGGCTTATACATTTAAATACATTGTTAAAGCCAGCAGGATTAGGGCTAATTCAAAACTTCATAAAATGTTATATTTGTCATTGCAATCCATCCTGAATCCAATGGAGAATCATTCAGCAACAGAAATCTGGTCTGAGAACAATAAAATTCAATCTCATCAAAAGCCCCTACAGCTGTCATCCAATTGTTATGAGGGAGGTTACAACAGACGTGCACATTCAATTTCAGAGCAGGCACACACAACCTCCCCTTTATTATTGATTTGGATTTTTTTTTTTTTTTTTTTAATGAAGCAAAAGAAAACCCTGAAATACAATCATTACGTCAATCTCATGAAGAAACACAGAGAACCAAGTAGTGCTCTTTCCTTCCGGAACTAGCCATTTCACCTCTAAAAACCTCTTAGTTTCCCTAACGTTGCCCTTAAGATTTTGGAGGGACCTCGTACTTGAAAACTACACTGAAGATCTTGCCTCCAAGACGCTCGGCCAGCCAGGAGTTCTTTATGACGGCTAGTTTAAGGCTCTCGCAGCTGAGCATGGCGTAGTAGTTAGTGTGGATAGCCCGACCCATACCTTCGATGATCACCAGATCTGTGCCACGCTCCCTGACGACTGTGGCCAGGACTTTGTCCAGGCGACTGAAGAATGAAAAATAAAGGGAAATGACATGGTTTTAAGCAGAGGGAAGTCTGATACACTCCAACAAATAGGCCTATGGGGGAAAACTTATTATACCTCAGGTCTAAACAAGGAGAACTAGAACCATTCTGCACCAAAGCAAGTCTGTCCTCTTTGAGTGCAGCCCTGAAAAAAGGAAAAATGGAAACATGGTCAATCTGCTGTTACCATGTTATAGCAGTATGGTGTAAAGAATAATGGTGTAACAGTTCACAATATTTAAATAAAAAAAACTATCACAATATAATAAGCTTCAACCTTTTAAAGCCTACTGTATTATATTTGATTCACAACATTTTAAGGCCTCTAAATTATCAACATGATCAAAACTTTGCTGAAAAACCTATTGTATTACTTTTTTTTTTGCAAGTAGTCTGCTATACTGTTATAAAATCTCAATTTTTATGAGCTCCATAATCTCACGTCATACTATATGAGCCATAAAAGCCTGATGTATCAGATATTAATAAATATATATACACTACCGGTCAAAAGTTTTAGATCTGTAATATTTTTAATGTTTTTAAAACAAGTATCTTCTGCTCACCAAGGCTGCATTTATTTGATTAAAAATACAAACAAAAACAGTCATATTGTGAAATATTATTACAATTTAAGACAGCTGTTTTCTATGTGAATATATAGTTAAGTGTAATTTATTCCTGTGATCAATGCTGAATTTTCAGCATCATTACTCCAGTCTTCAGTGTCACATGATCCTTCAGAAATCATTCTAATGTGATGATTTGATGCTCAAGAAACATTTATGATTATTATCAATGTTGAAAACAGTTTTTTAAATGTTTATTTCATGATGCTATGATGAATAGAAAGTTCGAAAGAACAGCATTTATCTGAAATGGAAAGCTTTTGTAACATTAAACACTACCCTTCAAAAGTTTGGGGTCAGTAAGAATTTTATTTTTATTTTTGGGGGAAGAAATAAAATAAATCAATACTTTTATTCATCAAGGATGAGTTAAACTGATCAAAAGTTACAGTAAAGACATTTATAATGTTAGAAAATATTCTATTTTAAATAAATGCTGTTCTTTTGAACTGTCTATTCATCAAAGAAATTTGAAAAAAGAATTGTACACAACTGTTTTCAACACTGAAAATAATAATGAATGTTTTTTGAGCATAAAATCAGCATATTAGAATGATTTCTGAAGGATCATGTGACATTGAAGACTGGAGTAATGATGTTGAAAATTCACCTTTCATCTGAGGAATAAATTACATTTTAAAATATATTAAAATAGAAAACAGTCATTTTAAATTGTCATAATATTTCACAATACAGTTTTTTTTTATTGTTTTTTATCAAATAAATGAGGTCCCCTAATTTTCACCGCTGGTAATAAGTGATAACTCACTGAATGACAGGGTCCATGGCGGCTATTCTCTCAGTCAGGATCTGCAGCTCACTGTTAGTGACATCATTTAGAGCAGGGCTTGAGTTACTGGCAAGCACAACCTAAAAGCCAACATACTCAGATGTGTAACTAAAACTCAAAGAACACATTGAGAAGAGCCAACAATTAAAATTTTCTTCTGAGACATATTGTTGTTAACTTACCTCTGTGCCTCTGATGAGGAGTTCTCTAATGAAAGGGAAAACCCCAAGAATAATGTCTATTCCACTATTATCTACGAAAAACAATGCACATTTATGAGGAGGACCCTGTAAAAGAAAGCCAGCAGGCACAGTGTTCAATCAAGACCGGGAAGACTTCATAGATTGTTTAAATATTACATTTTCAAATATGCATTTAAAAAAGACATGACCATTTTATTTCTGTTTTCTCGCTCTCCTTTGTACAACAACAATGAACAGGGTTGCCAGGTCTTCGTAACAAAACTAACCACAATGGCCAATCAAAAATAGCCTAAAAGTAGCCAAATGACCATACACCAAATATCAAAACTAAAAACATGCCATTCCCATATCTAAAATACATATTTTTCAGTCACTGTTATGCAAATTATTTTGATTAAGATTATCTTAAGGGTTTTATGTTGAAGTTTTCTGATTGTATTCTGTTTCATGTGTTTATAATTTGTATGCTGCAAGTTTTATTTAATGATTTCTTTTGATACTGTATGCTCAACGTTTTATTGTACAGCACTTTGGTGCAACTCTGTTGCTTTTAAATGTGCTATAGAAATAAATTTGGACAAATTGAAAACCACTATGCCATAGTGATCATAATGAGGTCAAAGGCTCTCTACTTGTGTTCCTCCTTCACAAAAAAATAATATCTAGCCCAGTTTCATCATTGGTAGACTATAAAATATTTCAACACAAGCATTTCAGCCAAACGTAATAACTGCAGTATGTCATAGCTTTAACCCGTGGGGTGGAGGTGGGGGTTGGGAGGGGTCAACTCAATGGCCAATCAGAGGTGTTTAAGTTAGCACTGAATAAAAAGGCTGGCATTGAGTGGTGAATGTATTCTGGGTTCTGCACGCTCGCAAATCCTCTCATTATTACAAAGTGTAGAAAATATGTAAATAAGAGATTCATTGTGAAACTTTCAGAACTTTGTAGAACTTTGTGAAATCGTAATGAGCTAAGGAGAGTGATAGCTTTTTAGTGAATATAAAGCGACTGCTCTTTTGCACGCATGCCAAAGCCCACATACAGTATGCCTGCTTTTCTGTTAAAACTAACAGTGGTTTGTGAACGTAGACGCTTTAATAACAAATCATTTTTTGGGAGCGTTTATGCTGGGATGTGTAGGTTGTGCGGTGGCACGTAAATTGAAAATATTACAAGGAAATGTATGCGGTTTTTTAAGGTGAGTTCATTTTGTAATATCTTTCAGCATTTTGTGAGGAAAGTTTTAATTCATACAAGTAATAATACAAAAAAATCTATTAAGTCAATAAACTGGTTTCCCGACCAGTTATCTCACTTTAGCTGGTATTGACAAGATCCATTATAAGTCGACATCTAATACAGATTATTCTAAATGAGGGGGTGTGTGCCCACAGCATGTTATTGACATGCTTTATTTCATTTATTGTTAAAATAAAATAAATGTATTGTCAAAAAAAAAAAAAAAAAAAAAACCTTTGTAGAACAACTTAACATACTACATATTGGATTTGTAATAATCCACATCATAAAAATGTCTTGCTTTTAAATACTTTACATTTATTTATAATGCCCCAGGGAGCATGTGTACATTTAGAATACATTTTAGCTTGATTTTAGATTTAAGATTAGATTTTACAGTACACACAACTATGTGTGTAAATGAGACCCAATGTCCTGCGGTGTTTTTTTGTTTTTAATGGATAAGTGCTTATTAAAATAGAAGAGATACTATCATATCGCTCCTTTTTTGAACAGTGTATGAGTGCAGCTAACCATGAAGTTTAAAGTTCAATGACTTAAAGTCATTGTCGATTTAAGATCTGACCTTCATTCTCTCAATCCATTGATTGTAGGCATCCACAAGCCATGGCCTTTCTGGGAATATAAAATGTTCAGTATATAGAAAACTCAAAATACATACATACATACTGGTGAAAAGTTTGTAATTTTTGTAAAGTTTTTTATTTTTATTTATTTGATCAAAAACAGTAGAAACAGTAATATCGTGAAATATGATTACAATGTAAAACAACAGTTTTCTACTTTAATATATATATATATATTCAATTCTATTCTATTTAATATATTTTAATATAATTATTTCTGTGATGGCAAAGATGAATTTTCATCAGTCATTACTCCAGTTTTCAGTATCACATGATCCTTCAGAAATCATTCTAATATGCTGATTTATCATAGTTGTTATCAATTATTATTAGTGCTCAATTATTAAAAATGTATTTATTATTATCAATGTTGAAAACGGTTTTATATTTATGTGGAAACCACGATACATTTTTCTCAGGATTCTTTAATGAATAGAATTTAATAGGACAGCATTTATTTGAAAGAGAAAGGTTTATCATAATGAATTTCTTTATCGTCACTTTTGATCAATTTAATGCGTCCTTACAGAAAAAAAATATTAACTTCTTTCTTCTTTTTTTTTCAAGGAAAGAAAGAAAGAAAGAAAGAAAGAAAGAAAGAAAGAAAGAAAGAAAGAAAGAAAGAAAGAAAGAAAGAAAGAAAGAAAGAAAGAAAGAAAGAAAGAAAATAACAGCACAACTGTTTTCAACACTGAAAATAAGAAATGTTTCTTTACCAAATCAGTATATTTAAAATGATTACTGAAAGGCCATGTGACACTGAAGACTGGTCATGGTTTTTCATGCATTGAAAATATTTTGGCAGATGCTAAAATGAATCTTTGTCCCGCCAAAGATTTATTTGATAATTTAATGTGGTGATACCTGCCGCTCTGCTGTACCTTTACCCGCTGATAGCAGGCTGCTTTAAAACACTCCAGTGAGTGTTCTTTTGAGCATGTGAATATAATGGCCAATCAGCTATTTAATCCGCTCAACACCGCTCAAGGTGGCAGAGATTATGTTCAGCACGAGTTCTGCACTCTCTCGAATCCTTCCATTATAACCAAGTATAAACACGATGTCAATAAGAGATTCATTGTACAGCTTCATTGATTATAATGAGGACTAATGAGGAGAGGGAGAGGACGCTGGCGTTGTTTGTTCGCCGCTTCTCCGTCCGAAAATATCCTTGTGGCAACAATTGTTGCTATTAACCAGGCTATACAGTATGTTTATCGACCAGCATTATTACGTCCAGTAAATATAACGAGTGCAAACTTCATGGATGTGTTTGTACGGATTTCGTTGACTCCAGCTGTTGTCAACTTACCAGTCTGCCTTCGCCCGGAGCTTTTTTGTGTCTGTGTATTGCTTCTTACCATCGAGAGGTTCCTGATCAGGCTGTTGCTGAGGTCTGCGGGATTCTGTTGAGTCTGGCGGTTCTCCTCTGCTCAGCACGGGCGCTGTGGCCGGACACCAGGCCGTTTTCCGCGAGTGGCATGATGTTTAAGTATTCCGTCACCCAACTGAGGAGTTTCAATAACTGTAACGTTCCATCATGCATACCAGTTGTTAAACTACTTGGATTGCTTCGCCAGCCGCGCTACACTCACAGGGGCTGCGGTAGAAGGTTTGTTTTCTCCCGGTCTGATCGCGGCATTCCATCCCTCTGGTCTGGCGCACGCCCTGTCGCATTTCCAACACGTCATCAGGGCTCTACTCTTCCCAGAATAAGTAATGCTGGAGTCCCCATGGCAACGCTGAGCACGGATCGGGAGGGAAAACGTGGAGTGGATTTCAGTCTACTCCGGCCAATACAGAGACACACTGCTCCATCTACCATCACGATGGAACTGTTTAATGCACAATCTATCACAAATAAATCCTGCCTTATACAGGAACACATTCTGGATAAATGTCTGGATTTGGTGTGCCTTACAGAAACTTGGCACAAACCAGATGTGTTCTCTGTTTTAAATGAGACCTGTCCTCCTGGTTACTGCTACCTACAGAAAGCCCACAATACAGGGCGCGGCGGCGGTTTGGCTGTCATCTTTCGAGGTGATCTGGGCCTGTCCCCCATCACCATGCCCGAGCCATCTTCTTTTGAATACCTCGCTTTTAAGTGTAAGCCTCCTTTCTCCACAATAATATTTCTCATTTATCGGCCACCCAGACCGAACCCGTCTTTCATCCCAGAAATGTCTAACCTTCTGACAATACTCTGTACTATGTCTGCTAACATTATAGTTCTTGGAGATATGAATATCCATGTCAACTCCCCCACCTGTCGATTTGCAGCAGAATTTCTGCAGTTACTGGACTGTTTTAATCTAACTCAACTTGTCGATGTCCCCACTCATACTAGGGGACATACGCTCGATCTGGTTATTACAAACTCTGAACATCTCAGCAATCTCCGGGTTTATGATCTGGGCATTTCGGACCACAAGGTCATTTCTATGATTCACCGTCCACCGTCATCAAGCCTAAACGCCAAATCTGCTTTAGAAATCTAAAAAAAATCAACTCAGATTCACTGGCATCCGACCTTCAGCATCTTGTCTCTGTTAACTGCTCACCAGTCATGGACCCTGTGGACTACTACAACAACACCCTCAAGAGCCTCCTAGATATCCATGCACCAGTAAAAACTAGAACAGTCACCTTCTCCCGAACAGCCCCCTGGTACACCAGTGAGCTACGGAAAATGAAGGCTTCTGGGCGGGCCATTGAGCGGAGATATAAAGCCACTGGTCTCACTGTCCACCAACAAGCTTTTCGGAAACACCAAAAGAAATACTCTAAGTAGCTAATAAAGGCACGGTCGTCATTCTACTCTAATATCATCAAAAACAGTCCCGGAAACTCAAAGCAGCTGTTCTCCACCATTAATCATCTTCTAAAACCACAGACCCCCTCACTCAAGGAAAATACTGAAGAACACTGCAATAACCTACTGGACTTTTTCACAACTAAAATAGATTCGATCCGCTCTTCCATTTATGGATCCTCAACCCAATCTGCCCTATCTGTACACCCACAGTTTGAAATCGCCCACCCCCTGAAATGCTTTCCAGAAATCTCTAATCAGGAGGTCGAGATGATCATCAAAAGGATGAAACCCACGACCTGTGCCCTCGACCCTTTTCCTACTGCTCTTGTCAAAGCAAACTCTGTTATTCTAAGCCCTCTCATTACCACTGCAATAAACCAGTCCATCCTGTCCGGCATTGTTCCATCTGCACTTAAAACCGCCATAATCAGACCACTTCTGAAAAAACCCACTCTTGCTCCTGATATATTATCAAACTATAGGCCAATTTCAAATCTTCCGTTCATCTCAAAAGTCTTGGAAAAAGTTGTTGCAACTCATCTCCAGGACCACCTCAAAAACAACCATTTATTCGAAAAGTTCCAATCTGGTTTCCGCGCAGCTCATAGTACAGAAACAGCGCTCGTCAGAGTCACAAATGACCTACGAATGGCAGCTGATGCTGGCTCACCTTCCCTACTCATACTGCTTGACCTGTCCTCTGCTTTCGACACTGTGGACCATGGCATTCTACTAGACCGGCTGCATCAAACCACTGGACTTACTGAAATTGCCTTGGACTGGTTCAATTCATATCTAACGGACAGAAAAGAGTACATTTCGCTTGGAAAATCAAGGTCCCGGGAACATACAGTTACCTGCGGAGTAACTCAGGGGTCGGTTCTTGGACCCATTCTCTTTATCACTTATATTCTGCCACTCAGACATGTCATCAGCCGCCATGGAGTGTCTTTTCACTGCTACGCTGACGACACACAACTGTACATGAAATCTGATCCACAACCAACTGCAGCACCGCCAACATCATCTTCGCCTTCAACACTCACTGCCTGCCTCGAGGAGATAAAGGTGTGGATGAAACATAATTTCCTTCAACTAAACAGTTCCAAAACTGAAGCAATTCTCATCGGCACCTCGCACCAAATTCAGTCATCCTCACTTTCCGGTATAACCATTTCTGGCCAAGACATCCCCCTTTCCACAACAGTTACCAATCTCGGTGTGTCATTTGATCCACAACTCACCTTTGAAGTTCATATCAAAAACCTCTGTAAGATCTCCTTTCATCATCTTAGAAATATCGCAAAACTCCGTCCTACACTTACCTTAGCTGATGCTGAGAAACTGGTCCACGCCTTCGTCTCCTCTAGATTGGATTACTGCAACGCTCTTCTCATCGGGATCCCCAACAAGAGTCTGCAAAAGCTGCAGTATGTCCAGAACAGCGCTGCTAGGATCCTGATGAGAGTGCGAACGTATGAACACATCACTCCCATCCTCCACACACTTCACTGGCTTCCCGTGTCTGCTAGGATCGAATATAAGGTTTCACTTCTCACTCACCAATGCATCTATGGAAACGCACCCCCCTACCTGAAAGAACTACTTACCCCTGCTTCGACAGCACGATCTCTCCGATCACAAACCTCAAACCGCCTCTTACTATCCAAAACTAAACTCTGCACAATGGGCGATCATGCTTTTTGCTCTGCCGCTCCCCGGATTTGGAATGCCCTCCCGGACCATCTGAGGTCACCACAGACCATCGAGACTTTTAAAAAGGGACTAAAGACATTACTTTTTAGCAGATCTTATGAATTTTAAAAATGTCTAGATATTGTTCTTAGGATCAGACCTGTAGCACTTTGAGATTTTTTCCTTAAAATGTAAAGTGCTTTTACAAATAAAATGTATTATTATTATTATTATTATTATAATGGGAGTGCAGCTTTGTATCCCTCGCATTGTATAATTATTACTGTATATACTGTATATACAGAGAGTACACCACTCACATTTCAGCAAACATTTTAGTGTATCTTCTCAAAGGACAATACCATAGAAATGAAACTTGGATAGATTTTAGAGTAGTCATTGTGCTGCTTGTATAGCAGTATATATTTACTGTCCTCTGAAAATAACAACTCAACATACAGCGATTATTGTCAAAATAGCTGGCAACAAAAGTGAGTACACCCTAAGTGAACATGTCAAAATTGTGTCCAAAGTGTCAATATTTTGTATGAGCACCATTGTTATCTAGCACTGCCTTAATCCTCCTAGGCATGGAATTCACCAGAGCTGCACAGGTTGTTGCTGGGATCCTCTTCCACTCCTCCATAATGACATCACGCAGCTGCTGGATGTTAGACACATGGCACTTCTCCACCTTCCGCTTGAGGATTTTGAGCCCACAGGAGCTCAATAGGTTTCAGGTCTGGAGAAATACTTGGTCACTCCATCATCTTCACCTTCAGCTTCCTCAGCAAGGCAGTTGTCATCTTGGCGGTGTGTTTTGGGTCGGCACAGTTTCTGAAGGGAGGGCATCATGTTCTGCTTCAGAATGTCACAGTACATACTAGAATCCATGTTTCCCTCAATGAAGCTCAGCTCCCCAGTACCAGCAGCACTCATGCAGCCCCAGACCATGATGCTACCACCACCATGCTTGACACTAGGCAAGACACAATTTTCTTGGTACTCCT
The DNA here is from genome assembly GCF_951802725.1 of Rutilus rutilus. Lineage (NCBI taxonomy): Eukaryota > Metazoa > Chordata > Actinopteri > Cypriniformes > Leuciscidae > Rutilus > Rutilus rutilus. The sequence goes on from NC_140227.1 coordinate 8,900,914, forward strand.
CACCAGGGCATCGCCACACATTCTGGACACCATCTGAGCCAAACAAGTTTATCTTAGTCTCATCAGACCACAGGACATGGTTCCAGTAATTCATGCTCTTGGACAGGTTGCTTTCAGCAAACTGTTTGCAGTTTTTCTTGTGAGCCAACTTCAGAAGAGGCTTCCTTCTGGGACAACGGCCATGCAAACCGACTTGTTGCAGTGTGCGGCGTATGGTCTGAGCACTGACAAGCTGACCTTCCGCTTCTGCAACCTCTAAAGCAATGCTGGCAGGACTCATGTGTCTGTTTTTTGAAGCCAGCTTCTGCACCTGACGCACAGCACGAGGACCCTTGATTGACCCTTGCGAGGCCTGTTCCGAGTGGAACCCGTCTTGGAAAACCTCTGTATGACCCTGGCCTGTACTGTAACTCAGTTTCAGGGTGTTACCAATCTTCTTATAGCCTAGGCCATCTTTGTGGAGAGCAACAATTCTAATTCTCAAATCCTTAGAGAGTTCTTTGCCATAAGGTGCATTGTTGAACATTCAGTGGTCAGTATGAAAGAATTGTACTCAAAGCTCAAATTTCAACTGCTCTAATACAAGATATAACAATTTGTATGGTCCTGTCAAGCAGACAAAAACATAACATGATGAATAGGACATGTGGCTTTGCATGGTTAAAAGACATACAGCTATTATCACTTAGGGTGTACTCACTTTTGTTGCCACCTATTTTGACAATAATGGCTGTATGTTCAGTTATTTTCAGAGGACAGTAAATATATACTGCTATACAAGTAGCACAATGACTACTCTAAAATCTTTCCAAGTTTAATTTCTATAGTATTGTCCCTTGAGTAGATATACTAAAATGTTTGTTGTGTACTCACTGTGAGATACTATTCTTGCTCGCATTGTTTTTCCACATTCTTTGTTGTTATTGATTTCAAAAAAGTTTCTGGTTGTTCGCAAAGACTTTTAATGAAACTTTTGTGCAATCTATCTTTGAATCCACTAAATCACAAATTTGTTCAATAGGATTCAAGTCTGGACTTTGACTTGGCCAACTGTGACTAAAGAACTTACACATACTGGTGGATTAACCATTACAGAAACATAAAAATTATTTTGGTAATCACCAATACTGTTAGTTTAGGGCAGCTGTGGCACAAACCTTACATTGGGTGATGGTCTAATAAATTTGTTAAGCACTGTATATTCATGCTGCTACCGTAACTACACATTGCAAAGTTTCTGACAACTGTATTTAAATGTACGATTGAATCGATTGATAGTGATAACCTTAGCAATGGACGAAATACACCAATCTGATACTGTATGTCAAATGATCTGTGCATTAAGTCTTGGAGTCTGAATGCAAAATATTAAACCTGCCACTTTTTCTATGTAATGTGTTACTTTGTTGTTCATTTTATTACTAACCTTCAAATCAGTCACTCAGTGACTTTTTACAAATACATTTACAGATAGTTCTAAGCACTTTGTTTTATGATCTGGCCCGACCTTGATTATTTTTTATTTCATGAAAAAATAGGATAAGTTAATATTACAAACTGTTTCTTTGCATTTATTGTGGATTTACTTTGTACTGTGTGTGTGGATGACGAAGACCATTTTTGATCCCGGAAAAACCTTGAAAAATCACCTTTGCCATAGATAAAATAGACAACTGTTCTTTTGAATGCAATAATATTTAATAATAATATTGTAATAATATTATTGTTTTTCAGTGTATTTTTGATCAAATCAATTTCGATTATTCCAAACTTTTGACCGGTAGAGTACAAACATATATATGTTTATCATTTATCAGCCAAAAAATCATTTGTGATTCAATATTTTATCATTATTATGTGACAGTTTAAAAGTTTTCATACCTTGTAATTGTTGTTTTGCTTGTTCAAACCCAAAGTCTGGATCTGATTCAAGCACGCTGAAAAACAAATAAAAAATAAGAATATAGCCCCCAAAAAAACTAATAAAAAAAACCCTGGCATATTTGTTAGTACACTCACTCTGACACAGCTTTGGCTCCCCAGTCGAAAACATTGCCGGCCAGGAGGCCTTTGACCAAAGTGAACTGTCTTTGCTCCCAGCTCAGCTCCTCTACTGACTTCACCACCTTCAGATAGTATTTCAGGGCCATGTCATTCTCTTTCTGCTTGATCTACAGTAAAATAAGAGATTCAGACTGAATCAGATAATTCTCCATCGGCCAATAACAACTAAAACACATCCTAAATAATGGTTTAACCACTGGAAAATAGACAAACAGATGCACAAAGATAGAGATTGAAACAATCTCATGACAGAAAAATATGTTTACAAGATTTTAAATGACAGATTGTGGGGAACTGATGTGATTTGAAAAACCACAGGCAAGGTGAATGATGATTCAATGTAAACCTTAGAGTAGGGGTCAGGAAAGTTGAACTCGTTTAAACAGTGTTCTCTTGTGTCTAAAAGACTTCTGACGGTGAGGGATCCATAAGCACTAGAGATGAGAGGAGAGGCAAGCTAGATTAGAAGAGAGAAACACTCATCCAGCAACACTCAAGCACACACACACACACACACACACACACACACACTACAAGAGTGTAACTCATAAAACATCCTAATTGCTACTAAGATCTTGTTGAATATTAAGCCACAAATACAGTCAAGCAGAAGAATGAACCCGTGATGAGCCAAAGCAGAGGCTTTAGGTTCATGATGCTCGTACAAAGGCTGGTGCCGAAGAGTCTGGAGTTTGTGACGGTATTTCTGCCGAAACTTTTCTGCCCTCTCCACAGCCTCTGGTTGGTCTTTCTGGCTAGCCACAGCTCGCTTCACCACCTGTTCAAAAAACACAAGATGAAGTCATGAACATGTGGATTCAAGTTTGGCTGTGGGATATAATATATTACAAGCTATGAAATTTACTGACAAATAATATATAATCAATATAATATATCTAGTGTAGGGGGGTGCGATATGACAATTTTTGATTGAGAACAATTAAAACGTCTCCACGATCTGCTTTTGAAGAAATCTCGTAATATCGTGCTGTGGTGCATTCTATCAGTTGCAGTTCTGGCACCTCCATCCCAACATACTGTACAATTATACCATAAAATAAATAAAACGACAGAAACGGTGGATTTTTAGGTGGAACAGTGATATTTTGAACTGGGGTTCGCAATCCAGAAAGTGTTTGTAGAAACACGGTTGTAAGGATCTCAGGATCCCTGACTGTGGAATTGAATTATCAAGTTGAAAATGTTGTTCATGGTAACAAGGAACATGAGTGTGAAGTTCCACTTCGTTTTGCTTGGAAAAAGCTGGTATAGTAAAACGAAGCAGCTAAATCATCAAGCAAAAGCATCTGATTCGGTTTTAATTCTTCAATCATTGAAGTAATTAGTAGTATTTTTGTCATAAATGTTTATTAATTGTTAAATATTTCATTCTTTGAATGATTTAATTTATTTAATTTATTTGACTTTTATTTAACCAGGAAAATCTCTCTGAGATTAAAAATCTCTTTCACAGGAGTGTCCTGGCCAAGAATGGACAGCAGTTACAATCACAAACTTACAGATCAAAACAACAAATATAAAATTAAAACACTTAAAAACAATTGAACATCATTGAGTCTTCTTCTAGTGACCGAATAATAGATTTAAAATGTTCCATAGGCACCAGATTTTGTAATTTCAATTTCGATTGGAGTAGATTCCATTCAAATGGAGCTGCATACATAAAAGCCCTTTTTCCCAGTTCAGTTCTTACAAATGGAACAGAAAGAGTAAAACAGTTTTCAGACCGGAGGGAATATTTCCCAACACTTTTCTTTTAAATTAGACCACCTAGATACAAAGGCAACAACCCCAGAATAGTTTTATAAATAATTAGGTAATAGTGAATTTTCCTTCTAATGGACAGAGAGGGCCAGGCTACTCTGTTATACAATATACAATGATGAGTTAAAGGTTTACAATCTGATATAAATCTTAAAGCGCTATGATAAACGGCATCCAAAGAGGAGAGAAGATGAGAAGCAGCAAAGTGATACACTACATCACTGTAATCAAGTACAGGCAAAAAAGTAGCAGAAACTAACCTCTTTCTTACATTAAATGAAAAACAAAACTTGTTTCTAAAATAAAACCCAAGCTTTATTTTTTTATTTAATTGAGTTATGTGAGAGCCAAAAGATAATGTATCATCAGTAATGATGCCAAGATATTTATACTCTTTTACTAACTCAATCACATTACCTCGTAAAGTCTGGAGAGGAACAAGATAGTCTACTACCTTTTTCGAGCTTGAAAATAACAATTTTGGTTTTATCTACATTCAGAACAAGTTTGTGAACAAGTGTATGAAGCCGTGACTGAATGACATCAAAAGCCACTTGAAGCTTAAGCAAGGCTTGCTGTTTAGAAGGTGCACCACAATACATTTATGTATTGTATTTATGTAGATAGTAAATAAAAGAGGCCCCAAACACAGATCCTTGAGGAACACCTTTAACAATCTCCAATAGTCCTGAATTTTTACCTTCAGCCTGAAGGTAAATTGCTTTAATAATGTTAGCCTAATGTTTAGAATAGCTATTTAAGTCTGAATTGTTCTGGTGCGACTTCACTTTGTTTTTAGTAGTCAGCCTCAGACGCTCAATCACAGATATGGGGGTTGGGAGGGACAGTTCAGTAGCTTCACAGTGACAATATAAATGTGTCTTTCATACGTAGAGTGTCGATTGCCTGCCTGATGATCAGTTTTAACTTACAGAGCAGGCAAAGGCAAAGTTCGTTTCTTTCAGGCAAAATGTATCTTAAGTTACAAATATTGTAATGGATTTAAAGGTTTTACATAAAAAAAAAAAAAATCCATTGTTCAATCCAAGTGTTTCAATTGGTTTTGTAGGGTTTAGAATGTTTGAGCAGGGTGTTATGATTATCTAAACATGAACTGTTGAGGAAAGCATCCCTGAAACGAATGCGAGTGGAGAAGGAGATATAAAGAGCTATTTTATTCGATTTGTATGTTATTATTTTTATTGTTATTTTTATTGCAAGGTGAATTTAACAAAGCATTCAGGTCCTTTTAATGAAAAAAGGCTAAATAATTTAGTTATTTTTTTTGTAATTGGTATGGATGACACGCAGCGGCAAATATGCGTTTCTTTCTTCCCTGAAACGTTTAATTTTATTACCTATTCAAGAGAGACCTGCCGTGTATCAGCTAGGGAGACAAAGAAACTTGCTGAAAGAAATCCAGTGTGTCTGCTAGAGAGGCAAAGAAAAATTTCTGTTCCTAATTTATGCTGTCGGGCAATTTCAATAATTTATTGCTGTTGGCCAACATCGGTTAAGAGCAAATATTTAAAATGTTGTAGTCATTAAGTATCAATTAAAAAATATAGCTGCGAGCAGCGATTGCGGGCCCAAGCCGGTGGCACCGCCACCCTGGTGCCTCCGGGGTGGCGGTGTCACCGGCTTGGGCCCTCCATCGCTGCTCACAGCTATATTTATAATATATATATATATAAATGTAACAAAAAAATAAAAATAAAATAAATAAATAAAATTATATATATATATATATATATATATATATATATATATATATATATATATATATATATATATATATATATATATATATATATATATATATATATATATATATATATATATATATAGTTTTGGGCGGGGGGCGGGGCTTTAACATTTCAAAGATGTACAGAAAATCACACAAAGATATAGAAGAAAATGTATAAAAACATTTTGGATCAATAAAACTAAGAAATAACATAACTCCAGAAAGGCCACACTGCAGACAGGATTTGCATTTCACATGCAAATCAAATTAAATCGGCTAAATTACCTGTGCGAGCAGGCTCCAAGTACAGCACAACATCGATGCACCGAAAAAAAATAAACAATTAATTTACTAAATTCAATTAGAACAGAATATACCTTTCTAGTAAATAAAAATACAAAACGAAATAAATCAGAATCAAGTCACAAGATGAGCAAATGTGTGCAAAAGTTCAGGGGAACATATATTCAAAACACAAGCCACAAATAGTTAGATTAGATAACCCTGACAGATCAATAAATAAAATAAAAATAAAGAAATTATTAAAATAACGATAGTAGCCAGAATTTTCAACTTTGTCTTTTTAACTGCAGAAACAACAATAAATGCTAAACTGGAGTGGCAGTCTTTTTAGCTAAAAATGTTCACAGCATCCAAAAATCTAATTAGAACCGGCTGAAAAGTTTTGAAATCACTTGTACCCTACCTGATCGAGAGAACAAAATCCAGTCTTTCACTCTGTCTGTGTCAGTTGGAGTCTTTTGTGCGCGCGGATAAAATACATTCTAAAACACTTAACGTGAAAAACGTTTAACGACTTAATCTCAATAGTTAAATTAAAATATCAAATTATGTAAAGAAAACGCTTTACTATAGGAGGAACGCATTGCGTTCATATTCTGGGTTCATGTGCTTATCTGCACATAGTATGGTTTCTTAATAAAGTGTGTACTGTGTATTAAGCCACGTTAAAGTGCCTTTTAAGCGTTTTAAAAGCTTTTTTCACGTTCAGCCCTTTCACTTTTTTCAGACATTGAGCGCCCTCATATAGCCAAAGTGGCATGATCCTCGTTTCATAACACCTCTGCGAAGATTCGACCGTGAGATCGGTAGTCGAATCAGGCTCCTCCAATCGAAGCATCGAATCTTCGACTATTCGGGGTCACCCCTAATATACACTGCTCAAAAAAATTAAGGGAACACTTAAACAACACAATGTAACTCCAAGTCAATCACACTTCTGTGAAATTAAACTGTCCACTTAGGAAGCAACACTGATTGACAATCAATTTCACATGCTGTTGTGCGAATGGAATAGACGACCGGTGGAAATTATAGGCAATTAGCAAGACACCCCCAATAAAGGAGTGGTTCTGCAGGTGGTGACCACAGACCACTTCTCAGTTCCTATGCTTTCTGGCTGATGTTTTGGTCACTTTTGAATGCTGGCGGTGCTTTCACTCTAGTGGTAGCATGAGACGGAGTCACACAAGTGGCTCAGGTAGTGCAGCTCATCCAGGATGGCACATCAATGCGAGCTGTGGCAAGAAGGTTTGCTGTGTCTGTCAGCATAGTGTCCAGAGCATGGAGGCGCTACCAGGAGACAGGCCAGTACATCAGGAGACGTGGAGGAGGCCGTAGGAGGGCAACAACCCAGCAGCAGGACCGCTACCTCCGCCTTTTTGCAAGGAGGAGCAGGAGGAACACTGCCAGAGCCCTGCAAAATGACCTCCAGTAGGCCACAAATGTGCATGTGTCTGCTCAAACGGTCAGAAACAGACTCCATGAGGGTGGTATGAGGGCCCAACGTCCACAGGTGAAAGCAGGCATCAGAACGTTGTCCATGGCGTCTCCAGACTCTGTCACGTCTGTCACATGTGCTCAGTGTGAACCTGCTTTCATCTGTGAAGAGCACAGGGCGCCAGTGGCGAATTTGCCAATCTTGGTGTTCTCTGGCAAATGCCAAACGTCCTGCACGGTGTTGGGCTGTAAGCACAACCCCCACCTGTGGACGTCGGGCCCTCATACCACCCTCATGGAGTCTGTTTCTGCCCGTTTGAGCAGACACATGCACATTTGTGGCCTACTGGAGGTCATTTTGCAGGGCTCTGGCAGTGTTCCTCCTGCTCCTCCTTGCACAAAGGTAGCGGTCCTGCTGCTGGGTTGTTGCCCTCCTACGGCTTCCTCCACGTCTCCTGATGTACTGGCCTGTCTCCTGGTAGCGCCTCCATGCTCTGGACACTATCCTGACAGACACAGCAAACCTTCTTGCCACAGCTCGCATTGATGTGCTATTCTGGATGAGCTGCACTACCTGAGCCAATTGTGTGGGTTGTAGACTCCATCTCATGCTACCACTAGAGTGAAAGCACCGCCAGCATTCAAAAGTGACCAAAACATCAGCCAGAAAGCATAGGAACTGAGAAGTGGTCTGTGGTCACCACCTGCAGAACCACTCCTTTATTGGCGGTGTCTTGCTAATTGCCTATAATTTCCACCGGTCGTCTATTCCATTCGCACAACAGCATGTGAAATTGATTGTCAATCAGTGTTGCTTCCTAAGTGGACAGTTTGATTTCACAGAAGTGTGATTGACTTGGAGTTACATTGTGTTGTTTAAGTGTTCCCTTAATTTTTTTGAGCAGTGTATATATATATATATATATATATATATATATATATATATATATATATATATATATATATATATATATATATATATATATATATATATATATTAGTGCTGTCAACGTTAACGCGTTAACGCATGCGATTAATTTTTGTCTGGTTTAACGTGTTAAAATATTTAACGCAATTAACGCAGCATCCGTCTTTTCTGCCATCCGTTGGCTAGCTTTACATTATATGATCACGCTCTTATTCATTTAAATGCTTTTAAACATTTCAAGCGCGGCAAGACAAAAGAGAATGCGCTGTCTGTGAATGTCCTTATGTGACACACACACACACACACACACACATAGACAGGGCGCCAGAATCCAGTTCTCTTTCGCGCTTGAACTAACAATAACAATAACAATAATTTTGTCGATTATCCTCATAAGAGCAGTCTTAAATGATTTATATAAAGTCTAAAATGAACAAAGAGTTGCGAGAGAATGAGGCGCGTGTGAGATCCATAGACAGTATATAAACGGTGAGCTCCGCGTGTGTGTGTGTGTCTGCTCTTAAAGGGACAGCAGCCAATAAAGCTTCCTGTCAGTAAAGTTAAAGAACAAAGGGAACAGAGAAAATGACTCACTGCTGTTGACTAAATAACTTTTGTAGCTTTAATAAGGATTAACTATTTAATTTATAGTTTATGCAGTGCAGACTGCATATAACTTTGATAACTTTATTAAATTTCTGTATATTTCCTAACTGTTAAGACAGGAAGGGCACGAATAAATATGACATTTATTATGGGTTTATGTTAGCATTGTTTTAAGTTCACTTAAATTAAAAACTGTTATATTTTTGAAGCCTAATAAATGTGAAAAAAAAAAATCAGTAGCTGTATTAATATCAGTAATACTGGCCTTCATTCATAAAAAGATGCCATAAAACAATTATTTAAAATATACTGTCTTTATGTTGTTTCTACATTAATTTGATTAACTGTGAAATTATTACATTATAAAATATATTAAAAACGTACAAAAACATTTCTTTTTTTATTGCGATTAATCACAGAAAAAATGTGTGATTAATCTAGTTAAAATTTTTAATCGATTGACAGCACTAATATATATATATATATATATATATATATATATATATATATATATATATATATATATATATATACAGTGAGGAAAATAAGTATTTGAACACCCTGCTATTTTGCAAGTTCTCCCACTTGGAAATCATGGAGGGGTCTGAAATTGTCATCGTAGGTGCATGTCCACTGTGAGAGACAATCTAAAAAAAAAAAATCCAGAAATCACAATATATGATTTTTTAACTATTTATTTGTATGATACAGCTGCAAATAAGTATTTGAACACCTGTCTATCAGCTAGAATTCTGACCCTCAAAGACCTGTTAGTCTGCCTTTAAAATGTCCACCTCCACTCCATTTATTATCCTAAATTAGATGCACCTGTTTGAGGTCGTTAGCTGCATAAAGACACCTGTCCACCCCATACAATCAGTAAGAATCCAACTACTAACATGCCCAAGACCAAAGAGCTGTCCAAAGACACTAGAGACAAAATTGTACACCTCCACAAGGCTGGAAAGGGCTACGGGGAAATTGCCAAGCAGCTTGGTGAAAAAAGGTCCACTGTTGGAGCAATCATTAGAAAATGGAAGAAGCTAAACATGACTGTCAATCTCCCTCGGATTGGCGCTCCATGCAAGATCTCACCTCGTGGGGTCTCAATGATCCTAAGAAAGGTGAGAAATCAGCCCAGAACTACACACGGGAGGAGCTGGTCAATGACCTGAAAAGAGCTGGGACCACCGTTTCCAAGGTTACTGTTGGTAATACACTAAGACGTCATGGTTTGAAATCATGCATGGCACGGAAGGTTCCCCTGCTTAAACCAGCACATGTCAAGGCCCGTCTTAAGTTTGCCAATGACCATTTGGATGATCCAGAGGAGTCATGGGAGAAAGTCATGTGGTCAGATGAGACCAAAATAGAACTTTTTGGTCATAATTCCACTAAACGTGTTTGAAGGAAGAAGAATGATGAGTACCATCCCAAGAACACCATCCCTACTGTGAAGCATGGGGGTGGTAGCATCATGCTTTGGGGGTGTTTTTCTGCACATGGGACAGGGTGACTGCACTGTATTAAGGAGAGGATGACCGAGGCCATGTATTGCGAGATTTTGGGGAACAACCTCCTTCCCTCAGTTAGAGCATTGAAGATGGGTCGAGGCTGGGTCTTCCAATATGACAATGACCCGAAGCACACAGCCAGGATAACCAAGGAGTGGCTCTGTAAGAAGCATATCAAGGTTCTGGCGTGGCCTAGCCAGTCTCCAGACCTAAACCCAATAGAGAATCTTTGGAGGGAGCTCAAACTCCGTGTTTCTCAGCGACAGCCCAGAAACCTGACTGATCTAGAGAAGATCTGTGTGGAGGAGTGGGCCAAAATCCCTCCTGCAGTGTGTGCAAACCTGGTGAAAAACAGGAAACGTTTGACCTCTGTAATTGCAAACAAAGGCTACTGTACCAAATATTAACATTGATTTTCTCAGGCGTTCAAATACTTATTTGCATACATATATAAACAATTATTAAATTGAAAAAAAAAAAGAATAAAATGGGTTTAGTTCTGATATTTGTATAATTTTATATAGAAACTAGATGCGAAAGTTCGTCGAGACAAACTTTAAGTTGGCTTGAGAAAGTTTGGACCAGGAACGTTTTATGCTAGGCGCTTGCTAGGATGTTATGGGTGGTCGCTATGGTGTTGCTAGGCGGTTGCTAGGGTATTCTGGGTGGTTGCTAAGCGGTTGCTAGGGTGTTCTGGGTGGTTGCTAGGGTATTATGGGTGGTTGCTATGCCGTTGCTAGGGTATTTTGGGTGGTTGCTAGGGTGTTCTGGGTGGTTGCTAGGCGGTTGCTAGGGAATTTTGGGTGGTTACTAGGATGTTTTGGGTGGTTGCTAAGGTATTCTGGGTGGTTGCTAGGGTATTTTGGGTGGTTGCTAGGGTCTTTTGGGTGGTTGCTAGTGTGTACTGGATGGTTGCTAGGCTGTTGCTAGGCAGTTGCTAGGGTATTTGGGGTGGTTGCTATGGTGTTGCTAGGTGGTTGCTAGGGTATTCTGGGTGGTTGCTAGGGTGTTGCTAGGCGGTTGCTAGGTTGTTGCTAGGCGGTTGCTAGGGTGTTCTGGGTGGTTGCTAGGCAGTTGCTATGGTGTTTTGGGTGGTTGCTAGGGTGTTATGGGTGGTTGCTATGGTGTTGTTAGGCGGTTGCTAGGGTATTCTGGGTGGTTGCTATGGTGTTGTAAGGTGGTTGCTAAGGTATTCTGGGTGGTTGCTAGGCAGTTACTATGGTGTTTTGGGTGGTTGCTAGGCGGTTGCTAGGGTATTCTGAGTGGTTGCTAGGTGGTTGCTAGGGTGTTCTGGGTGGTTGCTATGGTGTTGCAAGGTGGTTGCTAAGGTATTCTGGGTGCTTGCTAGGCGGTTGCTAGGGTGTTCTGGGTGGTTGCTATGGTGTTGCTAGGCGGTTGCTAGGGTATTTTGGTTGGTTGCTAGGGTGTTCTGGGTGGTTGCTAGGTGGTTGCTAGGGTGTTTTGGGTGGTTGCTAGGGTGTTCTAGGTGGTTGCTGTGGTGTTGCTAGGCGGTTGCTAAGGTATTCTGGGTGGTTGCTAGGCGGTTGCTAGGTGGTTGCTAGGGTGTTCTGGGTGGTTGCTATGGTGTTGCTAGGCGGTTGCTAAGGTATTCAGGGCGGTTGATATGGTGTTACTAGGTGGTTGGTAGTTGTCACAGATGGTTACTATGGAGTTTTTATAGAGTTCTTAGCATGATCTTGGCATCATTTAGCACTTAACTAATCGCTATTAGCATGTAGCTATTCACTGCTAGCATGTGTAGCATGTTGGAAGTGCTGTTTGCTAGCATGAGTCAAAAGAGCCAAACCTCATCTCTATACGATGTTCTGATACAGAGATATAGGTAGGGCTGGGTGATTTAAATCGTGAGATTGTTATGCACATCTCGTCAGTAAAGCCGGTTCCTTGATTAGTAGTAAATCGCCATCACCTGCTTTCAGATGGAGCGGCATTTACTACAAAGAGCCGTAGTTAACTGACAAGCTGAGCCATATCGCATTAAAATCGCGGACGTATCGCCAGATCGTCATTGATCGTCATTTTTAGGAAAACCGTAAGTCCGATCAGTTAGAAAAGATATAGCGAGTCAGAATAACCATAATAACCGACTTCCTGTTGGGCTTTTGTAAAACTTAGTTGAAAGTTGTTCGGCCCGATGAGATCTATAGGTGTACTGAGTTTCATATTATTACATACATCGGACCCCATTCCAGGGAGCGCTGTCAAGCCTCCCTGCCACACCCCGGTACCAGCTTCAGCCCGGCCCTGATGGCCGCAGGTTCTGACGTGTGTGCAAAATTTCAAGAGTTTTTGAGCATGTTAAGGGCCCCAAAAGTGGCAAAAAAAATAAAAAGAATAATAAAAAAAATGAAAAATTCCTTCCGGAAACAATAGGGCCTTCGCCCTTTCAGGGCTTGGGCCCTAAAAAAAAAAAAAATCCTTCCGGAAACAATAGGGCCTTCGCCCTTTCAGGGCTTGGGCACTAATAAACAGCTTACTAGACCTACTAATAAAAATGGCAGATAATGAATAAAGCTTCGAAAGTTGTTTCAAATCAATAAATGTACATTTTAAAAAATATGTATTATTGACAAATATTAAACTAGAGACAAAATTATGATGTTGGTTTGAAAAGCCTGATCCTCGTGCCAGGACACAAACGCTTAATCGCCTGTGGCACAGCTGTGGTACATGTTGATATGCTGCCCACAAGGCTATTGCCTTAATACACTCATGCAAAAGCATAATTCATGTAGCCTATTAGAAAACTGCGCTATCACTCCTAATCAGAGGTGGGTAGTAACAAAATACATGTACTTTTAAAAGTAGATTTAAAACTGGGAACTTTTACTTTAAAGGTGCTGTATGTAACTTTTTCACTCTACTAAAGCATAAAAATACCATAATATGTTTGCAGATATTTAGTTCACATACTCGTTTCTCTGAAAAACACTTCTACAGCCAGTTATTTTACTTTGAAATGTGCGTTCCGTGTTGGAATGTCTGTTTTTGTTTTGATCTGTGTGATCTTACCCACTGCCAGTTCACCCAATAGTATTTCTACACCCCAGGATGCCAGTTGGCAGGAAACACAGTGTATTGCATCCAGCAAACAAACTGGGCCAGAGATTGCAGATTCTACCCAACCTAAAAAGCCACGGTATCAATCTAAAAATCTCTATGAACGAGAGCATATTAAAACGTGGATAAATCAACTTAAGTCTTAATGTTAAGAAATACGTATAGTTATTCCAAGCTTTTTTCTGGGGCATGAGCGATGCGCCATTCACAAATGAATCACTCTTTTGAGTCGATTCTGTTCAAAGACTTGATCAAACAAGTTGGAAAAAATAACTGAATTGGTTTGCGATCAGTTTGAATTGATTGGTCAGTTCCTTGTACGCACTGAATCGTCTGAAGTGGTTTCTCACTCTGAGTCGTAACAGGAAATGTAACCCTTAAATAGGCAAGAGTGGAAAATGATCAGCAAAAAAAATAAAATTCATGATACTTTTTATATCATCTGGACTTAAATAAAACAAAGGAATTTTTTTTTCAATATTTGATGTAGTTTGGATGTTATGAGTTGTATCTTCCAGGATACATTGCCCTATTAGGGTATAAAAAAGGCCAAAGTCATCAATAATCCTATAATTTATTTTATGCAAAAAATAATGTAATGTGCGAAATATAGTAAATATACTAAAATTCAGTCATACACATTTCTTGTCTTTTTTCACAGCTGAACTATCTTCAACTATAGCCTACTTTCTACAAAGTCAGGATGTCCAGCACCATGGGCGGACATGTTGGCTTTAGGTCAAACTGACAAAACGAGCACAGAAAATATGAACAAAGTCATTTGACCTAAACTATGATAATGATAACAGAATTTGGATGGAAAATGATTTATCATGCCTCCTACAAGAGACTAAAGAGTGGTGGCAACCTGTTGCCGCAGTGGTGGCAACCTGTTCATCTTGAAAACAAATTTATTTTGCTTAGACAGTTAGTTTACACGTGCAGAAATATATATTTGATTACATTTTGGAGGACAGACAGAAGAAGATCTGCCACTGTGCATTTAATCATTGTTTGTGTTCAGATATTCAGTAGTGGTTATGATTGAGAGCACATGTGAAGAGTTTTCACTGTCAATGGTTCCAGCTGTGTTTTGACACCGTTCAAACAACACAAAAAAGAGTCGGGACAACGGTGTTCTTTTGGTTTACTGCACAATATGAATTACCAAACTCTGTGAACACAGGTCTTTTGGACAATGAACTTGCCAACCAAAAACTAACCCAGAGTTAATCTCTAGAGTGTCCAAACAGTGCTTATTCCTAAGTTTACATACAACTCAATACACTACAGTTCCCTTTACATGCCCCCTTCCTGTTCGCCGGAGTGGTGAGATAGTAGGTAGACGGTCCTCACTCAATGGCTGGCGGTCTAAGTGGTGTCCGCAAAATAATATAGGGTTCATAGACAATTGGAAAAGTTTTTGGGGTAGACCTGACCTGTTGAAAAGAGATGGTATTCATCCCTCCTGGAATGGTGCTGCTCTTCTGTCTAGTAATATGGCACACAGTCTCAGAGTTGATCCTTGACTATGTAATTCTGGGGCCCAGGTCAGGAAGCAGACAGACTGGCTAAACAGACCGTCTGCTAGCTGTCTAATGTCACAGAGGTCAGATAAATCCCATCACACAGAGACACTTTCACTTAGATATCATTATATAGAGACTGTGTCTGTTCCCCAAACTAGGAAATACAAAAAACTCCCAAACCCATTTAAGGGTCCAAATTTCATTGATGTTCAACAAATAAAAAATAAATCTAATAGAGATAAACAACTGATTAAGCTCTGGTTGCTGAATATTCAATCCCTTACTTCAAAATTGTTACTGATATGATTACAGATTATAATCCAGATGTGCTGTGTTTGACAGAAAACTGGCTCAAACCAGACGATTACATTACTTTAAATGAGTCCACCCCCCAAGATTACTGTTATAAAAACAAGCCACGTCTGAAAGGAAAAGGGGGAGGTGTTGCTGTAATTCACAGTAATATCTTCAGAATTACTGAGAAATCTACTTTCAAATATAATTATTTTGAAGTGTTGGTGCTTAATGTAACACTATCTAGTGTAAATGATAAATCCCCCTTGACATTTGTGCTAGCTACTGTATACAAGCCACCATACAGACTTTATCAAAGAATTTTCTGATTTTTTTATCGGAGTTAGTACTGGCTGCAGATAAAGTCTTAATTTTTGGTGATTTTAATATACATGTAGATAACGAAAAAGACGTATTGGGATTGGCATTTAGAGACATTCTGAACTCTATTGGAGTTAGACAACACGTGTCAGGACCCACTCATTGTCATAATCATACTTTAGATCTAAAATTGTCACATGGAATCAATGTTGATGCCGTTGAAATTCTGCAGCAGAGCGATGACATCTCAGATCGTTATCTAGTCTCGAGTATACTCCATTTAGCCAAGGTTGCAAAGCCGACTCCATGTTACAAATATGTTAGAACTATCACTTCTGCCACTAAAGATTGCTTTATTAATAATATTCCTGATCAGTTTCATCTCCTCAGCATCCCAGATAGCTTAAAAGAACTCGATATTGCGACAGAAACTTTTGACTCTCTTTTCCAGCACTTTAGAGACAGTTGCGCTTGAAGATTAAAGAAAATAGTCCAAACCCGTGGTACAACGAGCACACTCGGGCCCTTAAAGGACAAGTTCGGTATTTTACACTTAAAGCCCTGTTTTCAGATCGTTTCTAATGAAATAGAACGGTTAAGATTGAAATTTGGACACATGCTGCTGGCGGAAAATTTTCGGTTTCTGTGGTAGTACCCCCCCACCTCCACAATGGCTGCATAGGTGCACTGGAACAATCCTTCCTAAAACGCATTAAACTTTCGTTTACAAAGACGTGAAACTCACCGAGTGGTCAGGGGTGTTCACTGATATGCTCACACAAAAATCGCTGCAAAAGATGCTTTCCAACAGGTGTTTTACCATTCGTTGTAAAACTGTGGACCTCACACCCGTACATTCTTCCATTGAGAGCTTGAATAATAGACACTCCAGCCCAGTTGGTGGCGATAATGCACCTTTGCCAATTGCAAGCAAACCACTGGCATTTCATTGAATACACAGAAGAAGCAGAAGATCGCTGTCTTAAAAATGTTTGGATAGCGTAGCCTACGATACCGCGACTGCATAAGACTACAGAAAGAATACAAACAACCCCATTTCCGTTTCCGGCGGCGGAGTAATACCGTACCTCACAGCACATCCAATACAAGTCAATGGAGTTGGACAAAAAATTGAGCGTCAGCGTCAGTTCTGGCAGGCCAGGTAGTCAAGACGCTGCTAATGCTGTTTGCTAAGAACACTGTCCCGTCAGCTGATCTGCTCCAGCTGAGCTGCATTAGCTCGTTAACTCCCCTCGCTGCTCAATGGCCAAAGCTCAAACAAGGCGCCCTATTTAAAGCACATTCAGTTTGCTCATACATGCTTGCTGCTTGCTTCTGCTGCCCGCCACCTCCCCAGCTCCTCCTTATGCATAACGTGGCATTGCTTTATGTCATGTTGCCTGCTCTGTTCACAGGGGGGATATTTTAGCTCTCACAGTCCTAAACTGTGTGAGCGTTCCCTAATGCTGCTGCTGCTGTCCTCTGACTCTCTGCTATTTCATGGTGCTCATGAAAGGTCAGAGGACTCCCTGAACAGAGCCATACCGCCAAATTTCAATTCAGGAACATCAACTTGTTTGCAATCTATTCAATGAAAATTCTTTATTTTTATTGTCTGTGTGTTCTTGACTTAATGGACCTGACAGAACTACGATAAAACCTGTTGGAAAGCACAAAAACTATGATAAAACCTGTGGGAAAGCATCTTTTGCAGCGATTTTTGTGTGAGCATATCAGTGAACACCCCTGACCACTCGGTGAGTTTCACATCTTTGTAAACGAAAGTTTAATGCGTTTTAGGAAGGATTGTTCCAGTGCACCTATGCAGCCATTGTGGAGGTGGGGGGGTGCTACCACAGAAACCGAACATTCTCGGGCCAGCAGCATGTGTCCAAATTTCAATCTTAACCGTTCTATTTCATCAGAAACTATCTGAAAACAGGGCTTTAAGTGTAAAATTCCGAACTTGTCCTTTAAGAGCAGCCAGAAAAATGGAGCACAACTGGAAGAAAACAAAACTAGACGTTTTTCGAATTTCGTGGAGAGAGCACGATTGCGTACAGAAAGGCCTTAAAAATTGCTAGATCTGCTTATTTTTCGACTCTCTTAGAAGAAAACAAACACAACCCTAGGTATTTATATGATACAGTGGCTAAATTAACAAGAAATAAAGCTTCTACTTCTGAAGTTTCCAAAGAGCATAGCAGTAACGACTTTATGAACTTCTTTACTTAAAAGATTGATCATTTTGGAGAGAAAATTAAAACAATGCAACCGTCTACTACAGTATCGCATCAGGCAGTGCATCGTAGTGTCCCTGAGGAAAAAATCCATTCATTCGTTGCAATAGGAGAGGAAGAATTGTCTAAACTCGTTAAATCATCAAAATCAACAACATGTATGTTAGACCCTACTCCGACTAAGCTACTGAAAGAGATGCTTCCAGAGCCTGGTTTCTCCCAAGGTTTTTTTTCTCCATTCTGTCACCCGATGGAGTTTTGGTTCCTTGCCACTGTTGCCTTTTTTGCCTTTCACTTTTTTTTTTTTTTTAAATGCTAGGAATCAAATGAATTGCGATTCGATAGTTATTCAATGCTTTCAAATATATAAACATAATTTATTACATGCGTGTTGTCACGATACTGGAATTTCTAGCTTCAATACGATACCTTGAAAAGTATCAATATTCAATACCATTTCCGATACCACGGGGAAAAACACTGCATATAGTGTCATATAGATATTTTTTTAATTTCTTTCTTCTATTGAAAGTCTAGGCCAGGGGTAGACAAGTTCGGTCCTAGAGAGCCGCTATCCTGCAGAGTTTAGCTCCAACCCTAATCAAACACACCTGAACCAGCTAACCAATGTCTTCATAGAAGTTTATAAAAGGACACTGTTCACAGAAGGACACAGCTATGCTATTTTCCCCTATACTGGTCAATTTTTGTTTCAAATTAAACACATTGTTAGTCGCTTTACATGACGGTCAGAAAATCCCAGTGGGTAGTTGTTGTTCAGAATAAGCTGTAAAGTTTACTGGCCTTCAGGCTGAGTTGTGAGACCTGTATACTTATTTTCTTAGAAGTTAACATAGCAAATTAGCCTCGAAGCCTCACCCCATCCAATGCATCCTCAAAGCAGAAGAGCCAGTAATCCCGAGACAAAGCATCCTCAGTCAAGTCCACTGTGTCTGGAATATAAGAGGTTGGGTCCTGCAGCAGGGGAAGGTTTACTAGCTGCCTCTCCAGGCGGTCCATCTCCAACATGTCGAACTGGAGACAATGTAGGAATAGTAAGTAAGTACCCACAATGTACTAAATGGCAATTTGTGCATTCATCTGCAAAGGAACTGCAATACATCCTCAACAGAAATGCTGGTGAAACCAAGAAAAGGTTAAAACAATAACAGCTTCCAACAACACTTTCAGTCTTTATTAAAAAAAAAAAAAAACATTTTACCTGAAAGTCTGAGTTAGAATAGCTTGTAAGAGCACAATTATAAAACACAACAAGGCTGTGAAAGCATACTAGTGAGTAAATGAGTTTCCCTGTTAAGTGTGATGTTTAAAGTCACCATGAAATCAAAATCTACAAATCTTTTTTTGTCACTCGCATGATACCGCAACAATAGCAAAAGATAACAACCCAATCAATTCCCGGTAGACAAAATCAAGTCCCATCCTATATATTTTTTTCTTGATCGGGAAGTAATTTCACTTAGATATGTCACAACAGTGAAGAAAAGACTATTGCAACTTCCGTTTCATGCTGACTTTAATGTCCTCAACAACCTATGTAGTCCCATTTAGCCACTTGCTCAAGACTCAAGTAATTAAATGCATTAAAATAAATCACAAGGGAGTATTACTGATGTACTTTATATTGTAGAATTAAACAGGAAAATATATTGATCTTGGGTTCACCACAGATTTTATTTCTGGCCTTTAAAAGGGACCTATTATGCCCCTTTTCATAAGATGTAATATAAAGTCTCTGATGTCCCCAGAATGTGTCTGTAAAGTTTCAGCTCAAAATACCCCACAGGTCATTCATTATAGCTTGTAAAATTTGCCCCTATTTGGGTGAGCAAAAACACGCCGATTTGTGTGTCTCTTTAAACTCCCTTTCCAGAAGAAGGCAGAGCCTTTACAGCTTGTGCTTCAGATACTCTGGCAACAACAAAACTGGAGAATGTCATGTAGCCAAAATGTCAGTAGTGGTGTTCAAGCACATGTTCGAAACTGAGTCGGACACAGATGGAGAGACTCAGGAAGAAGTTACAACTTTTAGAATGCAACTGGATGTTTCTGAACAGTTAGTGGATACATTTATGTAGTTGTGGTGGAGTTAAATTGATTCAACTCATCGACTAGCATGTACCATCATGTTAAACTAAAAGATTTCAGAAACAACTTTTGGGCAAATCCAGCATTGAACTGCAACTGACCCTCACTTGTGACACGGTGTAAAAAAGATCCGGCGAAAAAGATTTGTGCAAATACATAACACTTTAACGATTTTCTTCGGCACATTTCCTTCATAAATGAAATTCGAAATTGAGGAGTCTATGGAGACTCTTATGTTCATTGATACATCCAATAACAGAATATTTGTAAGACATTGTATATCACCAGCTACTTCAGCGAGTAAACAGAAATGACGGACTGCTGCGGCTCACTCAGGTTGGTATCTATGCTAATAGGGCAGATCGTCACCAGTCATGGGCAGGGCTTCCACATACTCTTACGTAAATGTAGGGGGAAATGTGGAACTGCTCTTTTGGAGAGACTGTTTATGATTTATGGGAATTATTTTTAAAAAAAGGGAGTGGGTGGATTTTTTTTATAGACTGGTTGTTACACACAATGTAGACACACAATCTGTTCAAAAACCTTATAAAAGTGAATTTTGCATAATAGGTCCCCTTTAACCAAACACCCATTTAAAAAAAAACATTGACTTCAGGACGATGGAACCGGAAGTTGCTAAAATATAACATGTTTCCTAGTTTTGGATAACAAAAATACGTCATCTCTGCAGCACTTTATTTACTAGCCATACTTAACTGTTATTTGTGGTTGTAACTCTAAGGGGCTGGTCACAGAGACAACAAAACAGTAGAGCACAATGCAGAACCACAGTGCTGCTAAATGGAGAAGGCAGTGTCTTGAAATGTGTTTAAAAGCTAAACTTAGCTCTGCATTTTAAAACATGGCACAAATGCATGCAACACTGAAAAAGCAGCAATGACAAGTGGCGCAATGGTCAAATACGTCCATCTAATGCATGTTTGAGTTGGAAAGCTTTTTTTTTTTTTTTTTACAGTGCAAAAACAAGTTCTGTGTAAACAGGTCCTAACAGTGCAATCAAAATGCCACCTTTATGACATTTCCCACAGCAGCAACTGTCAAACATACAAGATGGAGAGTGCTTGTGTACTACTTGTTAAGGTGCACCGTTTGCACTCATGAAAACCAAATGCATCACACTGAGTAACATCCATGGCAGCACACGCAATAACCTTCTGAGACTCTTGTATTTTTAGATAATAATGCTACCACTGATTGTCACAACAGCTAAAGGTTGAGCATTTCTTGAAAGCAAAAAGCATCCAGAGAAAACTCCAAGAAAATCCTGGATGGAAAAGTACTTACTGAAAACTGAGGCAAAAGGTTATGGAATAGGTGGGGAAGATGGATGGAGAAGAAAAAAAGAAAAGAGATGAAATGAGAACATTACGGAGAACACAAAATAGGTCATGAAGGATACGTAGCATGCATCTCAGTTGACCAAATCTATAAATATACTGCACTTAACATATAAATCCGACTACAATCTACTTTGTCTATCAAAAAAATAAAAATACTGCAGCAGCAAATTTACAGTGGGCCTCTTCTCTGTGCCAACTTACCGTTCCGCTACGAGCCCGCTGCACAGGATTTAACTCTGGAGAAACACTCATGAGACCAGAGCTGCCAGCATAGTTCTCTCCCCAGCTGTACTGGTTAGGGTCTAAAAAAAAAAAAAAAAAGAAGTCTATAAAACAAACTACACTCTCTGGAGAAAGTGCTAAACAGTTTTGTTGTGTATATATGACAATAACTTACTGTCTTCTTCTGCCCCCTTCAAAAAGGCACCAATAGCACCAAGATATCCTTCATGTCTTAGAAATAAAGCCTGGACCTCCCCCTACAAATAAATCCAATTCTTTATCCAAAATATCCACAGAAAAACATAGCAGGATGTAATGAGATTTCTATCTTGAACATGAAAGTAAGAAATAACATGTAGTCATTGTTGTATTATACAATAAGAAATAAAAGAGGGTAATAAGAGACACATTAAACTAGCTATGATAGAAATTAGTTGCCTGGGACAATGATCAAATAAACAAAATATTTGGTAAGAATGGCACGTTTGACCTGATCACGTTTTCCAGCAAGCCATTTAATCATTATTGATGTTATTACACAGCTTATGAACATTTAAAAAGTAACGGTTGGAGACCTTAGTGAAGAAGTTGATGCTATAGGTGATGGTGTGCATAGTGACGGGGTGTCCTCGAATGAAGAATCCTCCAAAATAGACTCTGGTAAGGTTATGCAGTTTGGCGTAGAGGCAGGCCAGCTGTCCAATGTCATTGCTTATCATGTGCAGTAGACTCTTTGCCATGTCTTCTTTGGAGAACTCTTGAGTAATACATACAAACACAAAATGCCCATCTAAGTAAGGGAGATCTTATAACTGCCACGTCAGGGTTTTTCCTGGGTCAAAAATGGTCATCAGTGGTGGCGGACGAACACGGTCATCCACACACACACACACAGTGCCCTACCCATATGAATTGCAAGCCCAGTACAGACAACAAATCTAAAATAAATGCAAAGAAACAGTTTGTAATATAAACTTATCCTATTTATTTATGAAATTAAATAAAAAAATTACTGTCAGGACAGATCATAAAACAAAGAGCTTAGAACTATTTTATATTTAAAAATCTGTAAATTTATATGTAAAAAGTCACTGAGTGACTGATTTGAAAATTTTGTAATAAAAAGAACAACAAAGTAACACATTACATAGAAAAAGTGGCAGGTTTATTATTTTGCATTCACACTCCGAGACTTAATGGACAGATCATTTGACATACAGTATCAGAATGTTTTGTTCCGTCCATTCCAAGGTTATCACTGTCAATCGATTCAAATATCAGGGCTCGACATTAAGCCTTTACATGTGCTTCTCCTTCGGACAAGTAAATCTGTCATTCACTTGTATGAGTAAAAAGGTTTCTTGTCCGGGAAAAAATAAATAATAATTTGTGTTGTAAATATAATTTATTCTGAAGCAACATTCTCATCAGTGTTCAACCAGCTTTGGTATATTCAAATCTGCATATTGTCATATCTGCACCTTTAAAGGCTGATCAAATTAAATATTTACACTGAAAAATTACAACTGCATTAAATATTGTTATTAGATTGTATTAAATATTTTTGAATATACAAATAAGAAACGATGGAAAGAATGATACATTTAAACATAACACTAAGCCGCCAGTAGGTGGCGGTAGACGACAGTCATTGAGTCATTCAAACGATTTGTTCAAATGACTGATTCATTCAGTAATGAAAATACCATTGAGTGTTCCTGTGAGATGCGCTATGGTTCTGCTGTGATCTTTGTTTGGAACTATTTTCGCTGCTGAAACACTATAAAAAGTCAATATTTGACTGGCAATAACCCCCCAAACCCCACCCTCAAATACTTCTCGCCAGTTATTGGCTGGAACACTGTTGTTGTGTTTCGTGGTGCTGGTGAGCCCAGTTTGTTTATGTTGCCGTTTGTGGAGCCTGGGCTGTCTACAGAGACTGCGTTTTTTTTACAGTGTGTTCAGGGAACAGGCAGCTAGCGGATAGTGAGGAGATGTTTGCTGGATGTGACAAAAAATGTTTTGGCTTAAAAAACGCGTGACATCACTTAGAGCACCTTTAATAATAAATTACCAGTTCCATATTATCTTTATTAAAAAATAAGACAATAAATGATTTCATTTTTTTAATTTGACTGCATTCTTCTCAATTTCTAAATGGTTACATTTTGATTTATGAATTATAACAGTTTTATTATTATTTAACAATTTCTTGCTTTTTGTTAGTTTTTATTTGTTGTAATTTTTATATAACATTTAACTTTTAAAACAAAGGTTTTAAAACAACATCACCATATTCTGTTATATGTGGGCCTCCATGCTCATCTATTGTACAGTATGATATTGGTGGAGGGTGGTGGGGGCCCACATCAATATTTTTTCAGGGGGCCCCGAATCCTCTAGCTACGGCCCTGACCGTCAGTAATAGACATTTCCACTATCGATCGCAACTTACAATAAATGTTATAAAATGATAATCATTCTCTCGTTTTAGTGATTCCCTACTTTAATAACTTTTTGTTATTGACGTTGTAATCAGCTACTTGTCCGGTCGGGCAAGTAAAATTCTCTTTCACTTGTCCCTTCAAAAAATCCACTTGTCCCGGACAAGCGGACAAGCGTTGATGTCGAGCCCTGAATATGCTTGTCAATCCAGAAACAATGTGTAGTTAGCAGCATGAAAAAGAGAGAAAGCGAAGAAAGACTCGCTGCGATTATAATCGCTATAGCTGTCAAATACAACACGAGGTACACAACGCTGCACTCTTGCAAAAACTCCCGTTATAATCAATGAAGCTGTCTACGCTGTACAATGAATCTCTTATTGACATCGTATTTATACTTCATTATAATGAAAGGATTCGTCAACGTGCAGAACTCACGTTGAACAAAAAATCATTTTGAGCGGTGTTGAGCAGATTCTAACTATCTTCAACATATGATTGGCCATTGCATTCACGTGCTCAACAGACATGTCTGTGGATTGGCTACAAAGCTCAACACTGCAAAAACACGTTGTAAATATTAACCTTTGACGCTCTTCACAGGAGAGTTTTAAAGAAGCCTGCTATCAGCGGGTACCGGCACTGCAGAACGGCAGGTATCATCAAATGAAATTTTCAAATAAATCTTTGGTGGTCGCCAAAATATTTTCAAAGCAGGAATATATATATATATATATATATATATATATATATATATATTACCCTGCAAGTAAACTATTCCTTAATTTAAATACATGGTGCTAAACAGTGCATATGTAATAATAAAGATGTTAAGTATGTTGTGGCATATTCACCAGCCAAACACTCTGCTGGTCTCTTGTTTGTTTTTATATTACTTTAGACCTTCAAAAACACCACTGCAGGTCTCTGTTATATTTCCCTCATACACGCCTTTGTGAAACCAAAGACCTTTGGCTTCTTTTGACAAGAATAACACTGCCCACTGGGTGAAGGGTCAAATGACTCTTCTTGGGTGAGTAAAACAGATCATACAATAAACTGCCTCTCTTTACAATCAAAGCACATGATCATTACTTTACCTTTGTCTGTGGTGGCTGATTTCCCAAAGCTACTTGCAATGAGGTCACCAGTTAAACCCAGGGACCCATAAGCACCTCCATAGATGTCTTTAACAAGCATATCCACATTTGTGTGTTGTCCTTTGGAAGCTAACTGCAAAAGTTCATCAAACCTCTAAGACGGAGAATGGGAATGGAAATTCAAAATAAGTAAGTGCATGAAAAATTAAGAATAAACAGATATTCCTAGTAAAAATTCACAAAATGAACCACCTTAGTTTTTGTGAGTAAAGCTCCAAGACCCCAAAAAGTGCCACCACCTATAGAGCTGCCACCAATACGCTCAAATTTGTCCTCTGATTCAACCTTAAAAAAAAAAACATGGACGCTCCCTTTAGAAAGTCACAGTTCACACTCCACAAACTCAGCATTTCTGTGTGTGTGTAGTGTGTCAATGTCACAAAGACATGTAGACCCAGTGCAAAATGTACCTTTACTATTGAGACTCCAGATCCAATGTTTATAAGCAGGTATGGGAAGATGTCTGGGTGTGTATTCTGGAACCGGAATTCAGAATCAGCGTGTCTGGCATACACAAAAGCCTCATGGGGGATATTCTTCAGAACAAAGTTGCATCCCTTAATCAGACAAGTCATTTCATCCTCTTTGTCCACTCTAAGAGAAAAAAATATATACAACTACCATTACAACAATACACAATAAATGCTTGATTATTCAAATCATTGAACTCAAAGCATGTCTGTATTGCGGTTCTCGGTAAGCTCTAAAATTCTACTCACTTTAGCTTTAACTTTTTCTCAATCAAATCCTTGAACTTGTGCGCCCCTCCACCAGTAGCTTTGATAACTTTGGTTTCTGTGTTAACCAAGTGGTCCTTAATGAAATCCAGGCAGGTTTCAATGTAAGCATTCTCAAATTTGATAAAGTGAAGACGGGCAGTAATCTCTTCCTGTACAGATATCTCATAAAGAGGGTCACCATCTGTTTCCTGGAAACCAGTAAAAATCAAAAATTATAATACATGATTAAATAGACAAGACATCCACAGGTAAAATGCCTTCAATTAATAATAATACAATAATTATATTTATTATAAATGATAATTATAACTGTATAATTATTGTTGTAACTAATGTTTACATACAAAATATTACTGTAAAGTGCTACCATAATTTAAATATTATGTATAATATAATATTACAACTAGATTTAAATATGTTTTAACCAACATGATTCTAGAAAATAACCAGATTTATTTTCAAAACATGACATTCCAAGACAAGCATCACTCTAATAACAGATGGACAAGCATATATTTGGATAGTGTACTTATCCACAAAGTCAGACACTTATAACTATGCCATTAGTGATTACTCATGGAGAGAAATTAATATAGGTAAATCCATTGTCAGGTTATTCTCACACATACTGAGGATGTGTATAATCCTATGCAGTTACTACTACTGTAGCTATTGATCAGGCAATCATTACTTTATTATGTTCACACTGGAGTGTTTCTGCATTTGTTCAACAAGACAATCAACAAGAAACCAGTACTAAAATGTCTGTTTGCATTACTTTTTCCTAAATAACATGTGTTAAAACCAAGTATAAACTTATATAGTATAAATAATACCCACAAAATATAGAGTTTTTTTATCTTCTTATTTGTTATTGCCATGTCAGCATCAAAAGTTATTTTCACTACCTAAAAAAAAAAAAAAAAAAAAAAATTTTGTACTTATTTTCTACCACAAACTTCTGATCAGCAATTAATTATTATGATTAATAACTATTAATTATTAACAGTCACCTTTTTTCGTAAAATCCTGAGTAAAAAAAAAAAAAAAAGTGTACTGATAGTGGCAGGTTTGGAGCCTAAAAAGAGTTTTGAGCGATTCGGACATTACCAAAATAGATGATGTCTGAAATGTTTACTTTGTAAATACCCATTATCCTTAATTTGATTGGTGGTGTACTTGTTAAAGACAATCACCGAAACCAAAGCAATGTGTAGACACTGGCTCTTCTCATCTCAGTTTTTTACCTGAATTTCACCCTTTCATATACGTGCCATGCTAAAAGTCCTGTTCACACTGACAGGGATTAAGTTGTCGGTGGTCACAAATTCGCTGTACTGTTGGTTTCTAATAGTCGCTCATACACAAATAAATAAAAAAACAACTAAGGTATGACCATTAGAACCCTGCGCAGTTAAAATGAAATGCACTACCTCCTGCAATACCTTAATAGACTGGGATCTAATGCAAGGTTCCTATTTGTAGACAGTTTAGTTTACTTTCAACACCAAGTTATGATTAACTATTAATATCTCCTATTTGAGCTAATTTGTAACACCATCAAGCAGGAACTTAACTGACATTGGTGATAGCTATCTATTGCAGCTGAACACACCTTTTTAGACAAAGGGACAGCGGTGTCAGCATATCCTTGGTCACCAAATCAGACAATCAGTAAAACTAAAAGAATAATTGGTACTATCTCTGTACTCCTGCCCTTTAGTAAGCGGTATAGAGCACTGAGTCCCAAAACATCCAGAAACAAAAACAGGTCCTTCCCTGAAGCCATACATATCTATAACAGACATTTAACAGCCACTATTCTCTTTTACAGTTTACTCTGAAATATTATATTGAAAAAGTACATAATGCAAACATACATTTATACTGTTCCATTTTCTTTTTTTTAATTCTTACATTTACTCTTCTTTATTCATGATATATGTTGCATATTTTAGATGCAAGTGCTCAGAGACCTTGTGTGTTAGTACACTTGGATAATGAAGCTTTTACAAGCTCAGGGGCTGATATAAATGACTGATTTATATAATATTATTCAATCTAACATTAATTAAAATTTGTTTTGTTTTACTTTTTTTTAAGTCTATTAATTTCCCATCCAAATTTCTGATACTCCCTCCCCTGTCTCCAAACAAAAGGACCCTATGTCATGGGGTTAAATTAGAAAATCTTACCTGCAAGCTTACCTTCGCTTTATGATCAAATGACCTGACTTTGGCAACTTTGTGCTGAACAGTGGAATAATAGGCCAGTTTTGTCAAAGAACCACCTGTCAGATAAGATGAGGTCAAATCGTTTCTTTATTCTATATTCTATATTTACATACACTTAACCTTATCGTATACGATAATCATTCTGTTATTAACACATTACACCAGGGGTAACTGTTAAAGACAAAGTCCATCAAAAACTATTGACAATTATAATAATGATGATGATGATGATGATGATGATTGCACTTTGCAGTCCAGAAGAACAAATACAGATCTCATCGTTCGGGGTTATTTCTATAATCAACATTATTCAGTCGATATCTACAGCCTCGACGTCTCCATTATAAACGTTTGATGATGTTTCTCACATACATTGAATGAACTGTCAGATTAGCAGCACGCGCTAACAGGTTTGAGCACAGCCCTGCCCAACAAACTCTGCCACGTCCAAACTCCACAAGTGACTGTACTGCGAACAAGAACAGAAAAAGAGTGGAAGTTTGCTTGTAATGATACCTATATCTATAGCGAACCTCTTGGCGTTCTCCAAATTGCGGAAGATTTCATCCGGAGGGAGTGTTATGCTCTTATCCATGCTGTGAGATCCTCTATCCGCCCCTCCAGACAGCGCCATCTTACTGCGAATATTTTAGCGAACTGCGACGCAACGTGAGCGACGCAGAGTTATGGCGAAATTTTACAGTAAAAGTCCCATGCGCAGAATAGAATAGAATAGAATAGAATAGAATAGAATAGAATAGAATAGAATAGAATAGAATAGAATAGAATTGAACTATTTTCTTTTCAATCTGAAACAATTATTAATCGCATAATGAAATACATAACATATGTTCTTAATACTTCCGTATACTATAATATGATAGTTTCACTTGTTATTTACAGCATAGACCTAGGGTCTTCAACAGGAGTTCTTGACCCTATAGGGGGTTTGTCTGTGGCACGAGGTGTTTGCCAATTATTTTTTGAGTTCTTAAACTAATTGTTATAAAACAATATTAAGTTAACTTCCACTAGAGGTCATTTTTGCTTTGTAAATGTAAATGTGATGTACAAATGACTCATCAATAATAATTATTTTAACAGCATAGCAATGTAAGCAATTGCATAATATTAAATTTAATTAGATTTAAAGAAAAATACATTATGGTGCTATCTAGAGGCCAGACTAAAAGGGGGTCCCTGCTTTAACTCTCTGTCCAGCAAGAAGTCCTTGGCTTGAAAAGGGTTTCTTGAAGATGATTAAAGTTTAATGTTTTTTTGTTTGTTTGTTTTTTAATCACTACAATATGACAATGACATTCACCAATATGACAATGACAATGACATTCACCTAAAAGTATTTTAAAATCTGTTGTTAAAGCTGCAGTCTGTAGCTTTTTTGGGTTACAAATTATCCAAAATAACTTTTTGAGCAAGTACATAACCAACCAGTGTTCAAAACTGCTTGCCTTAGCTCGATTCAAAACGGTAAGCTTGTAATAATGTTGTTAATTCCAGTGGTACTGGTGGATTTCCGCGGGAAATTCGAGCATGTCTTTGCGTTATTACGTCACATCTGTACACATAACGAAGGTGTCTCGGCTAGTAGGCTATATTGCGTGTGAGGATGTTGGAGTTGGAAATTTATTTTTATAGCCTTTTCTTACAGCACTTGATATAATTAAAATCAATTTGATGGCGGATCCAGAAAGGTTCAAACGACAATGACCAGTGACAACTGGAGATTCACCCGAACAAACGCGAAAAAAAGAGACTGCAACCGGCCCGTGCGAAAACAAGGATAAATATCAGAAGGGCATTAAATGTAGTCACGCAATGCTGATGTTGTTAACATCAACAATTTGAGAATAAAGTATAATTTGCACGGTTTGATGTGATATGATAAGCAATCGTTAGATTTATTCGGCGCGATTTACTGCAATGCTTTTTTCCCTTAGTTGGTCAGAACAAAAGTGGATGTTACTTCTTCAGATGACATTTTACGGTGAAAATTCTTATGTTGGTCATACTTCCAAAAAGTAGAATCTGTGATTGCGAATGACAGTATCCACACCGGCGCGGTGATTGACAACCGCACGTTCTCCTCAAAACATTGGATTCATCCGCGCTGTGCCATGCCGAGGCACAACGCACGTAAAGTTGATAATTCCGCGAATAACTGCAATTGCAGATTTTGAACAGAGATGGCGAAAAAGAGGAAAAACTACGGACTGCAGCTTTATGCTTTAAACATCCAGGTGAACGTCTCCGGTTACTATCGTAACCTTGATTCGATGAGAGGTGGTAACATCTATATTGCGTCAGCTGACGCTGCGGGAATTCCTCCCTTCTCCACTTTTGTTGAAAACATGGCGGCTAACGCAATGTCTTGTTCCCGCCTCTCAGGGAACCGAAGTTACGATAGCAACCGGAGACGTTTCCTTTCGAGAGCGGTAACTTCTACATTGCATCAGCTGATGCTGTGGGAACCATATTAAATCGCGCCGTGAGAGTAGTGAAGATAAGCCCGGAAAAACGGGGCCAAGCTACACAGCCACGGAGGAGACAGACAGTCAGCCAATAGCTGCGCCGCTATAGTTCTCGTCGCATCTGATAGGCGGAACTAGACCAATGAGACATCAGCTCCGACCCTATTAAAATTTGCATATACAACGCAATGAAAGCGAAGGCTGCACTGATCCAAGGCAGACACAACACAATAAGCACTCAAGCATGAAACTAAACAGTGTCAACGGCGGTAGCGGTGACAGCTGTATTAAATACTAGTAGCCATATACACAGAGTCAGCATAGCGGTAACCACTGCATACAACTAGAGCAGTTCACAATACATGAGTAAGGAACTTAACTCAACGAAAGCACTGGAGACGCCACAGACGGTACATTCAGCTTGTAAAATCTAGCAAAGGTGTTCTGAGAAGACCAGCCAGCAGCAAAACATAAATCCTGGCTAGACATTACTCTAGACCAGGCCCACAAAGAGGCAACAGCCCTCGTCGAAAAAGCTCATGTTAAGGGGACAAACCTTCCCCTGACAAGCGTAAGCCAGCGCGGCAGCGTCCACAATCCAGTGAGAAAGTCTCTGTTTTGAGACGGTTCATGTCTTTCCCTTAGTACAGCAACCAAAGGACACAAAAAGCTGGCCCGACTGAAGGAATGCGGCCACGCGATTCACATACATCCGCAAAGCCCTGTTACAGGGCAAACAGCGCTCTGAGCGTCAGCGTCATGAGAGGATGACAGCTCAGCAGATAAGCGGGCAGAGAAACATACTGTGCTTTGAAGGGTGTGACATTAAAGAGAGACTGCTCAGTCAATCTTAGGTGGGACAAGGTGCTAACAAAGAGAGAGACCTCGACGAGGGCTGGAACGAGCGACGGGGCAACATTCGTGACTCATAGCCTTCACGCTTCTGCGCCTCTGACAAATGCTCAGTGACTGACTACACGGTGTCACCAAGAGGCCGTAGGGAGTGATTGGAGCCTTTCTTTTTTCAGACAGATGAGCTGCGAACTGCAAGATGCCCAGAGATGAACGGACGGGCACAGATGCACGACGACGGTCTCCTCGATGGGGGGCATGCGCACAGAGCCGTGGGCTTCCGCCTCGTCCCTTTGGACACGCGCCGATTGGGGTGCAGACCACGACTTTACCACATGCTTGTGGAAGTCGTGGAAGAACGGAGTCCTCCTCCTCGAAGCAGCCTGGCGGCGGCCCGACTACAGTTACCTACGAAATTCAACTTACTCCTTTTTTCCGGAGCATTTCACGTCAAGTCCAGCGCGTCCGCGAAAAGGACCGGTGGAACATGGCGACGGCAGAGGACTATGGCCCCAGGCCTCATCGTCACTGTCGTTTCTGGGTGGGAGAGGGCCCACCAGCGGCTCGCTGGCGCCAGTGGGCCTCGACCCCGTAATAGCAAAAACCCTTCCTGGTTCTCAAGTGCGCACCGGCAGGTCGGCGCAGTGCACGCACATGGAGTCCAAGAAGGCTGCTTCAGCCAGGGCCAGGCCCAGGCAGGCGGTGCAATACTCATAGGTGTGGGGCGGGTCGATGGGGCACGCACAAATCCTGCAAAGGTTAGCCATCGGATGCGAGGAAGAAAAGGTAACTAGTCCTCAGGTGCAACTTCAACGATGACAGCGTGAAGAAAGAGTTTCTGACGCAATTGTCGTACCCATGCATTTTATACTGCCTGTCAGTATTTGCATACTTTGCGACAATTGGCCAGCTGTTCCAAGCTGGTGTTAGCCCATAATATTTCAACAAAAGTGGAGAAGGGAGGAGTTCCCACAATGTACACTGTAAAATCTAATTAGTTGGATTTACTTAGAAAAAGCATTCATTCATATACACACATAAATATATATATATATATATATATATATATATTATTATTATTTTTTTTTTTTATACACTTCTCTTTCTTTGAAACCAAATAACTGATTTCTTGTTGCAATCGCTGCATCAACAGGAAGAGAATTACAGTGACATCAATGAAGTTCCAAGTGCCTAACCAAAGGGATCACTAATCGCCATAATGGTGACTAAAAACATTTTAGGAAAATCA
This sequence comes from Rutilus rutilus, assembly GCF_951802725.1. Classification (NCBI taxonomy): domain Eukaryota; kingdom Metazoa; phylum Chordata; class Actinopteri; order Cypriniformes; family Leuciscidae; genus Rutilus; species Rutilus rutilus. The sequence continues at coordinate 8,933,626 of NC_140227.1, forward strand.
ACATCAATTTATGAAGTCAGCTTATGTGATGTTCTCTCAAATGTATCATTTGTATTCAAATTTCAACATTCAAGATGACTTTGGGAAATGAGTGAATGCAAACAGAGTCCATTAAGTGAAAAGTCAATTAAGATTTTCCCCGCCTCAAAAACCACACTCAAACCAATAAACATGCTGTCATCTGTCTGCTGAAAAGGCAAATCAGATTGCATATGGACCTTTTGAGCGGGTTGTGATATTCTGAGGTTTGTCTTGTATTTTTTTGCCTTGTACTTTGTCTTGCAGCTGCAATATTGAAAACGTTAGATTTCATGTCGGCTAATTTCTGAAAGTTAATTCATACAAAGTGAATGGTCATGCTCGTAGTGTTCATGTTTGTGTTAGTGTGGAAGATGTAAATTATCTGCGGATTCTTGTGCGTTGAATTCAAAAGTCAAGGATGCATATTTAGATTAAGATTGAGATTAGGCTAAGTAATTTAACCACAGTTTAATTTTATTACACGAGTACATCCAGAGAATGTCTGATCTCATCATGACTTTCTTTTCTTCTTTCTTTCTTTATTGGCGGGTGGCAACCGGCATTTAAGGTGCATATCCGCCACCTACTGTGCTGGAGTGTGGGCCAGAAACATAAGCATCCCAATACAACCTTTACTTTACCTTTTTTCTACCTTTATAATAACTTCACCGATCAATTAAATCCTTTTCATTTAACCAGTTTCTCTCAAAAAGTTAAACAAAGCTCCCATTATCTGCTCTCCAATTTTAAAAAGATTTTTAAGGTTCAACATATTTTCCCCAAATTTCAGTAATTCCTCTTTTAATTTTATCCTTTGATTTTCATATTTGACACATTCACTAATCACATGTTCAGCTGATTCCTCTCCCCTTATCATGACTTTTGTTGTTGTTCTTCTTCTTCTTTGGTGTTTTACGGCAGTTGCCAGTTGGCATCCAAAAATCTGCATTACTGCCATCTGCTGTCAATTATCATGTCACTTCATACTCGTCTTTCCAGTCCAGTCCTCTTTAAAAAATAAAACAAATATTTCTTTCCTTTGTCACTTTTTCCACATTCTAATATATTTTTTACATTATACTGTCCTATACCAATTTCTTGTAAATGATGTTTCAACTCTTGCCTTTCTTGTGTACATTTTCTACATGACATAAAAATGTGACTGACTGTTTCCTCCTCTTGGCATTCATCCCATTGACCTGTGGGATGTTTTCCTAACATACAAAGAGTTCCATTTAATTTGCAATGCCCAATCCTAAGTCTTGTTATTATATCTTGTTCTTTCCTTCTATTTGTCATCTCTCTTACAATGCCTACTTTATTTTTAATCATGTATATCTTCCTTTACTTTCATGATCCCATTGATATTGCCATAATTCCATCACCTATTTCCACACTAGACTCTTCCCTTCTGATTTTGACTATTTAATTTCAATGTCAACATGCTCTTTTTTTTTCTCTCTCTTTTTTGCCTCTTTTGCCAAATGACCTTTGTTTTGTCGGGTGGCGGCCCATGATTCCACCCGACACCGGAAGCTGTTAGACTCTGACTCTACGCTAAAATCGCGGTGCTGCTAGTTCGCGCTGGAGCGCTGAGTAGGTGAGTGACAGGCGCGTTACGTGAGCGGCTCGCGAGGTCGCATTGAGGGCAGCACAGTCGTCTTTTTCCGCTCCCAAAGCTCTTTTCGTGTGAGCCTCAAGTGCGGTTTCGTGGAATGACCCAGTTTGCTGAGGAGGAAAGGGATTGAGGTTGTCTGACTGCAGCTGAACACGCCAAAGTTTGACGGGTCTATTCCGGCGGGTGTGTGAAGGTAGGCGGCGGCTAAACGAGCGCGCTAACAGACCATTTTAATCATTAACCAGAAAATCATGAAGAGCTTTTAAACCAGATATATTGTGTGGTATAGTGTGTTTTATTCACTTACAGTCCATAATTGTACCAACAATGTTTTATTCCTTAAATATAAAATTATAGAGTAGTTTTTTTCTGGTTCCAGCAGTCTTAGCATGTTAGCACAAATCTCACTGATTTAACCACGTCAAAATCTGACCAAAATAAACTCTTATTATTGTTGTTATAACACACTCAATAATGCTCTTCTATATAACCTAGGTAGTTCCTTAAACAAAAAGATTAAATAAATGTGTATATCATTCGCCTATATTGAAAGTGTGGTGCTCTCCATCATTAAATGAATCATTTTGTCCAATGTTTTAGGGTGTTTTTTATCCACATGCTTTCAATCAAAACAGCACGCTATAACAGATTAATTGAACCCTGTTGCTTTTTCACAGGTTTCATACTTATGAGGATCCTAACTCAAGCTGATTTTTGTTTAATAAACTTTCTAGCCTGAAGCTGAGTTTAGAATCCCTAGATGACTAGGATGGATCAAGTGATTTGCTGATTTGACAAGTGTAGGCATTGGGTTTTTTTTTTTTTTTTTTTTTCTGACAAGAATGTTTAGCAAATCAGTTTTCAGTTCTCTTTGCTGTTTTGACTGTGGAGGAAAGTGTGAGTGGGGCTTCCTTTTTCTTTTCCACGAATTTAATCATGGTCATGAGTTTTCAAACTTTTTATGACTATCATGTTTTGTTTCACTTGTTGTACATTAGCTCCTCAAAATCATCAGCTTCTTTTGTGAAGATATTCATAGTGGTTTTAACCAGATAAAGTTACTTATGATTATGAAAGTAAATTGCATTTCGTTAAACCAATTTGTCTGATTAGTTTGTCAAGAGGTTATGATTTGTGTCAAACCTTGCCTGGGACTTTTTCCAAAACCAAAGGTTTTTTTTTTTTTTTTTTTTAACCACTAATGCTTTTGAGTAATATTGAACTTTTTTTTTTATGATCCTTTTACGTTGTGCTTTTGTTGTAGGGGTTTTCTAGTATTGTTGTTTTGTGCAACGCACTGGTTATTTTTGTAATTTGTAATTAAATAGTTAAATTACAACAATAAAAATCAAATGCATAGATAAATTAAGTCATATATAAAATTGTAGCTGTAAATAATGTACCTGTAGTTCACAAATTGAAATCCATAGCTGCAATTAAAGAATCCAGCTGAGTTTTTTTTTTTTTTTTTTTTTTTTTTTTTACAGGACAACTGCTAAAAACTAAATGCATATTGATAGAACTTAATATAGAATTGATATTGATAGAATTGAATAATTATCATTTTCTGCAAGTAGACTTTGTTAAAGGCTGAATTTGTTAAAGGCAGAGATTATGCAAATTGTAAACCCTGCATTAAACAAGTTATTTAGCAGCAAAAATAATATCAGCATATTGCTCATCTCTTAAGCTTGAAAGAACGGAAGACCAACCACATTTCCAGATATGGTGTCTTTTTAGTAATGAGAAGAGAAGGATGGGGAAATGCAGGTTTAACAGTTTCTCATCATGACTCATTATGCTTCAACGTAGGTAAAACGTGAAGCAGGGTCATTAAATGCCGTGTCAACTCAACCAGAGGTCCCCGGCTTGAATGTTTGATTTTATTAATATTTGTTTATATAGAAAGACAAACATAAATGGTGATGAAAGCCAAATTATTAAATGTCACAGATGTATATTTACTGAGTAATCCAGTATTTTATAGAGGGTGGTTAAAAATGGCTTTAGAAAGATGGCATCATCATTATTTTATTTTTACACAGAGATTGGTAGGTCTATTAGTAAAATCTGCTAGTAGTTAACCGCCAAACCATGTGATTTGATTTGTTGCTTCTTCACCGCTGTAAGAAAAAAATCCCATACCGTCACAGCCCTAATCATGTACATAATTCACCCGCTATGTTGCTTTACACCATTTTTCATATCAACAGAAAAATATAGCCTACCAGGATAACCTTGCTTCTCTTGAGACCCCCTGCTTTGCAGTTATGCTAAAGCCCACCCGCACATTGATGTGATTGGTTACATCTTATGCTATCTGAAGAGCTTGAGACAGAGTGCCGTTTTCTTCCATGTGTTATGAGTCAGAGAGCTCCAGAGCTGTCAATCATGGTATGTGATCGTCATAGATGGTTTGTGTTTCTGGCGTTGTACCAAACCTAATTTATCTTTATATACTGTTGTATGTTGTGTTGTGGATGAGTTTAAATCTAAATGGGAAAACTTACTAGATGCATACATGAGGAAAAATGTATTCTGGTTCAGTGCCACCTATCGTTCAGGCATGAATTAGCTGAAGACGATCAACCATTTCATGTTCTGTGTGAAAGCTCTGTTCGTCTGCGCTTAGCTTTATTGCGTTACGCTCTGTGTGAGAGGGCCGTTATTTAGTAGAAACAACTTATTTAATTTTTATTTTTTATTGTATTTTTTGTAGGGCCATTGAAATTTTTTGCAGGGCAAGTAAAAAATGTAACCACAATTTGCCAGTAGAAAAAATCCTTAGCGTTGAGCCCTGCTATGAATTCAGAAGACGTTTAGCAGAGCAGTTCTTTTGGTTCACAGACCATTCATTCTGCCTTAGATGAAGATCAGGGAAGTTTAGTTGTTCATGCTGTGTGGCGAAAGCAGCCTCTCCATCCTAACATGGAAAGACTTCAGTAATGATGTCATACTTGAGTGAGGAAGGTAGATATGTTTATTTTTTACAAAAAGTTTTACAGGAGAAAAAAGAGAATTCAAGTTTTTAAACTAGCTATGGATTGACTTCACTTGCATGAATTTGCTTACTTTTGAACATAATTTAAATTATTTGGAGTTGCAGATGTGGTCTTGCACTATATCCGTCCATGTGTATGTCTGTAGTGTATTCTCCATACATCATGTGTGACTCATGGCTGGAAGTTGTTTGCTTCTTTAATGCTCCTAATCACATTCTACGTTTTTACCTCTGGTCATTTTCTCTCTCTGTGTCCTTAGCTTGGCATCTCATTGCCTTTTCTACACTGCCTTTACCATTAAAGGAAGAAAATTCTCTGTGCATGCCAACCATTCCTGCAAAACCAGAATCAGACTAAGGCATTCGAGCAACGGCACCCATGAACCTCTCCAAATAACACTGGATGAGTTTAGTGTTCCTTGAGTGCACACAGCCTGGACAATGTTTAGATTTGGCCCCTCACCAAGGACTCGTAACTTCAGAAGACTTGTGTTTGGCTGCACGTGTGTTTGCTATATGAAACCCAGCTGAATGGTTTTCTGTGACACCTTTTTACACAAAAAATATTAGCCTGTGTGTATTTATTCTGAATAGATCCCACATGGTTGCAGCAGCGATCTGAGAAGTTCATGTAAAGAATGTATTCATTCAAGGAAGGGCAGAGTAAATGGTTTTTGCTGATCAATGTACTTGGTCTGCATTGAATGTAAAGCTGTTCAAAACGCAACTGGTTTAATCGCTTTAAAGCCAGTGGTGGTTAACTGTTAACTCTGTGACCTGACACAGTAATGTGAATGCACTTTCAGTGCTGTTATCTAACAGACTTGGTTTTTATGTTAAAGCATTTTTTATTATAATATATTATAATCGCAAATAGCTTTGTGCTTTGTTACTTCTGAAAAGAAACAGTGTCATCTTTCAAATTTTGAAATTCATTAATTTCAAACAATAAATGGTGTTTTGACGCTCTTAAATGTGACGTAACAGATCGCTGTAGCACCTCAGTTCAAGCGACTGCGCGAGTCTTTTCCACTTTAATACAAATTTTATCTAGAAAAACATGCATGAATATCAGAAGGTATGGTGAAAGATACAGAACAGCTTACTGAAATCCTTATCATGTCTCATATAATATCTCAATCAGTATTTCAACCATGGAAAGATGTCACTTAACGTTGCATTTACCTCAGGAATGTCATCCATTTGTTAGTTGGCTATAAAAGGAGCTTACTGTTAATTTGTTGCATGAAGAAAAGTGCTTATGAAAACTACCTTATATGTGCAACTGAGTTGTGTACAAACATGGTTATGTCTAAGTGAGCGCAAACAATGGATAAAGACAACACATGTGTAACATAGGGCTGGGCGGTATATCGAGTTTGTACGATATATTTGAAATATTTTTTATATTTATTTATTTATTTATTTATTTATTTATTTAGCAATTGTTTTTCTTTTTTCTTTTTATAAACGATATGGAATGAGGCAATACTGTTTATAGCGATATACAGTAGTTTGAAAAATAGCGGATGATGCAGAGTGAGCTGCTGCGGGGATAAGTACATAATCCACTTTGTCCTAAACATGAGCCATGCTTTATATCAAGGGCTTCAAAATAACTGCTAAGATATAGTTAACACGTACAGTTTAAATCTCTGACAGATACGTGTGCTGACATATAGATACTAGGGGTGTAACGATATTCAAACCGAACCGGAAAACCACGATACACCTGCACGTGACGGTACATATCGCAATACTCTCATGGCGTCCCGAATGCGCCCTGCAACCTGCTTCCCGCCCAGCTCTAGCCCATTGTTGAGGTTGACCTCACTTTACCTTGTTACAAAACGGGTTTTTTTTTTCCTTGACATTTGTTTAAATAGTAATTAGGGGTGTAACGGCACCCATATTCGTCCCGCAAATTTCCTTGTGTCTAGAAATTTTTTTTTTTTTATTATATTTACATTTATTCATTTTGCAGATGCTTTAGTTTTATCCAAATCGACTTGCAAATGAGGAATACAACAAGCAAATTCATTGTAAAGAGGAGAATAAACACAGGAAGTGCTTAATTCAAAGTTTCAGACACTGCTCAGAGTAGCATAAGCTAGAATAGGAAGGGATTAAAGGAAAACGAAAGCATAGAATTTAGTTTTTTTATAATGAGGTTCAGTGTAGTGGTCGACCGATATATCACCAATGCCGGCCGATACGTTTTTCTGATTGGCCGATGTGTTGGAAACGGGACTTTTATTTTGACGGTGGTTCAGACTTTTATTTTGACGGGCGGTGTTTTATTTGAACACCAGCGCCTGATCACACAGCGCTCACTCACATTCTCCGTCTTCATTAGTTTATGATCTCTAGGCTGATTTATACTTCTGCGTCGGACCTACGCCGGAGCCTCTACGCTGTAGGCAACGCGTTGGTTTTCATTTATACTTCTGCGTCGTTGTCCGCGTTCACGCGCGCAGAGGGAGCATGTGAAACCCGAGGGACCGGTCCTAGCAGACCAATCACAGCGCTTGCGTCCGCGTAGAGTTGACGCGTTGTTACATTTTTGGAGAGGTGCACGTCAGGGTACGCGCGCTACACACAGCCTACGACGTAGCTACGGCGTAAGTTCGACGCAGAAGGATAAATTGGGCTTCTGTCTGTCATATGTAATACTTTGTTACTGTAATAGGATTGCAGATTCAAGAAGTTACCATCTAAAGTATAAGCATGTTTATTTTATTATTTGTTTTCTAATTTATTTCTAATTTATTAAATAATGATTAAAATAAATATAAAATAAATAAATATATATATATATATGTATATATATTAGGGGTGTAACAATATTCGAACCGAACCGAAAAACCGCGATACACCACCCACGATACGAATCGCGATACTCTCATGGCGTACCGAACACGCCCGCCCCGCCCCCTGCTGTCCCGGCTCATTGGACCTCATGTCTTATGTGTACACAACGAATACAGCGTTGCCTAACCACCATTAACCACATTTAATCGCAATAAGCTCAGTGTTTTGTTACATTCGATAATAAGCAAGGTGTAATCTTGCAAATTCTGTCTATTTGATCACGAAATTCAAACATTAAATGTCGTTTTGGCGCTCTTTGATGTGGCGTGACAGATCACTGTAGGCTACTAGGCTCCTCATTTAAAGCGGCAGCGCGGAGCGCGAGTAAACGCGATTCTCTTCCTCAGTTACAGAATAAACATGAATGGACACCTGAAGGTATGTTGAAAAATACAGTATACTTACTGAAAGGCATCATAACTCGTGTAATCGCTCAGTCAGTGTTTCAACAGCGGAAATATGTCAATAAAACGCTTCTTTTTTCACATAGCTTTATTTACCTCAGGCAAGTCATTCAGTGTCCACAGCTTGTTGATTTGCTAAGGAAATGAACTCTTTCACTAAATAAATGCACTATATTAGCCTATATATTATATTTGACTTAACCTGTTAATGACATCTTGATTATTTAATGTATGTTTAAAATATCTGTCATGAAAATGACAGCAACTGTGTAAATGATTATATTTCAATAATAAATTAGAGTAAAAATGTTAATGTAAAAACTGCCTTATGTGCAGTTTACATGTTTTCATACAATTTGTTACTTGAGTGTTGATTATTATTATATCTAAAAATAAATAGCAACTGAATTTAGGCTAAAAGTCTAGGCTCTGTTGTTAAGCTTTAATGTTATAGTAATGTGCAAGTAAGGGCTCCTATATAGCCTAGTTTACAGCATTAGCAGATAAAAAATTTTATCCTTGCAAAACGTTTACTTGTAATTGAATTAATTTAAAGACAAGGACACAATTTGTTAATTAAAGCACTGTTTAACAAAAAAAAGCAATTTTAGCTTTCTAAACCCCCCACTCCACCTAAATGAACCGAACCGAACCGAACCGAGACGTCAAAACCGTGGGACGTACCGAACCGTCAGTTTTGTGTATCGTTACACCTCTAATATATATATATATATAGATAGATGCTTTATATCGGCCATCGGCCACCCTGCTTTCTAAGATATCGGCATCAGCCATCAAAAAAACAATATCGGTTGACCACTAGTTAAAGGGTAACTAAACCCTAAAACAACTTTTTTTAGTTAATGATCTGTAAGACTGGGGCTTTATTAATGCTGTTCATTTATTCAAGTAAGTTTTTTGACATTTGGGTATAAAGTGTTTTAAAGGAACCGTATGTAAGAAATGTATTTCAATTAATCATAAAATGGCCCTGATATGTCACTAGACATTAAGAAATCATGTTCATTTCAAATACTTATATCACTGACAACAGTAGTCCGGCCAGGATATTGTCATTTAAAAGTGAAGTTGCAGCCCTCAACTGATGTTGTCATGTTGTGTTTTGGCCTGATGCCCCACCTATCTACTAATCACGAAGTCAGTAGTGTTTCGGCATCCGGGTTGCCAGCTCTGCTCTAGTTACCACAGTTGCAGCTACAAACGTGTCGGATAAAAAATGTCTAACGTTACGAAACCTAAAAGACCTCGTAATGAATCCGAAATACGGAAAACATCTCTCATGAAGCATAAACATAATTAACAGAATTTTTTTTTACTGTGTAGGACTCGTCACTTGCCATTGGAAGCTCCTTGTAGCAGCCTACGTTCCTGCTGGATCCTGCAGCCTAACTGGCAACCTTGAGTAAGGGGGGAGGGGATACACCACTCTACAGTAATTTGAAAGTGATTGCAGTACCAGTTTTGGCCACAATCTTACATACGGTTCCTTTAATTCTACAATATATGGTGTAAAAACGTCTGAGTGCTGCCCTCTTCAGGTTGAACGGTGGTTACTGCAGTTGAATTTTCCTATTGGAAGTTGTGGTGCCCTGTGACGTAAGCAGGTACGAGCTGTACCTTGAAAAAGTATTTTTCAAATATTGCCAGTAGGTGGAGTCAGGCTCTGACCAGGGGTTGTTACCCTTTAAGTGCTCCCGGAAGAGATGAGTTTTCAGCTGTCTTGTGAAAATTGTCAGGGATTCTGCATTACAGAGGAAGTTTCAGCTCATTCCACCAGCAAGGAACAGTGAGCAAAAATTTTCTGGAAAGTGATTTTGTGCCTCTCTGTGATGATACCACCAGCCGCCGCTCATTTGCCGATCGTAGACTTCTGGTAGGGATGTAGTCTCGTAAGAGCGAATGGAAGTAGGAGGGAGCTGAGCCTGTGCTAGATCTGTAAGCAAGCGTCAATGCCTTGAACTTGATGCGAGCAGCAAGTGGTAGCCAGTGCAGAGAGATGAAGAGAGGTGTGACGTGGGCCCTTTTTGGTAGAGCATTGCAGTAATCAAGCCTGGAAAGACCAGGGCCTGGATGAGAAGTTGCTGCATGCTCACACTGTAAAAAAATTTGTCAAATTAACAGTAACTTACTGGCAACAATTATCCAGTAGTTGCTGTATTTCATTCAACAGTAAAATTACTGTAACACTAAATACAGTACTGTTAAGCATACTGTAAAATTAAATACATTATTTTACTGTAATTTTTTACCACGTTAAAACACAGTATTACACCGTTGATTTTTAATAATACTGTATAGTATTATACAGTTATGAAATGTTATTTTATTACTTTTATAGTGCTACTGTGTTACCTGTAGAATATGTAGAAAATCTGTAGGAATATTATTTTAACTGTTAATGGGAAATAGAAAAAAGAACAATTGAAGCTTTAACTGCACAACAAGGTTTATTGTGTATTTTTAAACAATACATTAGTAATTAAAGCTGCAAGCAGCATTTATCGGGGTTCAAGCATTTAAGGCCTTTAAGCACATAAGCATTTAAGACATTAAGTTTTATTTAGAAAGCTTTTAACCACTGAAATAATAGATGGAAAAGTCCATTTACAGCCAATACAGGCAATTTACCATAGGAAATATATGGTTTTCAAACCTTTTTAACAGTTATAGCGCCACCTATGGTCCGATCAACATGAAATTTGGCATGCTTGTTTAGAATATTATGGCACATATGCTCACCAATTTTCGTGAAGTTATGAGTTTTCGTTTAGGATTTATAAGCTTTTGAGTGCATTTTGCCACGCCCATTTTCTTTATGACCCAATTATAGCCATACGAAAAATTCAAAAGTTCAACTTTTTTTCGATAATTATTGATCTAGAGAGTCCAGAGAATTGTCCTAGACTGGTCTGGTTCCGATCGGGCGAAAAACCAGGGACTAGTTCGCAAAAGTAGGTAGCAGCATTTATCGGGGTTCAAGCAGTTAAGGCCTTTAAGGCATTTAAGCACAAAAGCATCAAAAGTCATTAAGATTTATTTAGCAAGCATGTAACCACTGACATAATAGATGGAAAAGACCATTTACAGCCAATACAGGCAAATTGCCATGGGATATATATGGTTTTAAAGCTTTTTAACAGTTATAGCGCCACCTATGGTCCGATCTCCATAAAATTGTTTATTGTGACCTCAAATTGAACCCATACACATGTGTACTGATTTTGGTGAAGATATCTCATTTACTTCTTGAGTTATAGCCATTTGAGTAAAATAGGCTCCTCCCACAACGATTTGCCACATTCAAGAATAATTTAATATAATTCTAGCATGATTTACTATCATATACCATGTTCCAGAATGATTTATTAGGATTCTAGCATGATTTACCTTGATACACCTCATTTCTGTATTATTTACTATGATTTACAATGTTTCTAGCATGATTAACCACATTACTAGCAATTATGTGAAGTGTCAGTGCAAATGAGGTGATGAACACTGACAAAATATTATTGTGTTATAATAGTTAGTTATATACGTGATTTTTAGTGTGTGTCCAAGTATGAATGCAAAAGCACATGTAAAATATTTCATTATTAAGTAGAATGGCCAGCAGAGGGCAGTAGAAGACCACTTATTGGCTCACTTTCACTTTAAACCAGTTTTCTGCACTAAAGCAAACCAGTTTTTCCATGTTAACTCAATGCATGCTTACACACACACACACACACATACACACACACACACACAGCATAGTTAACCATGATTTACCATGATATACCACGTTCTTGTATTATTTACCAGGAGATAAACAACAATCTAGTATTATTTACTTTGATTTACCATGTTTCTAGCCTGATTTATCACATTACTAGCAATTATTTGAAGTGTCAGTGCAAATAAAGTGATTAACACTGACAAAATATGATTGTGTTATAATAGTTATTGCTATATAAGTGATTTTTTTAGTGTGTATTCAAGTATGAATGCAAGCACATGTTGAAATATTTCATTAATAAGTAGAATGGCCAGCAGAGGGCAGTAGAAGACCACTTATTGGCTCACTTTCACTTTAAACCAGTTTTCTGCACTAAAGCAAACCAGTTTATCCATGTTAACTCAATGCATGCTTACACACACACACACACACACACACACACACACACACACACACAGCATAGTTAACCATGATTTACCATGATTTACCACATTACTAGCAATTATTTGAAGTGTCAGTGCAAATAAAGTGATTAACACTGACAAAATATGATTGTGTTATAATAGTTATTGCTATATAAGTGATTTTTTGTGTGTATTCAAGTATAAATGCAAGCACATGTGGAAAAATTTAATTAATAAGTAGAATGGCCAGCAGAGGGCAGTAGAAGACCACTTATTGGCTCACTTTCACTTTAAACCAGTTTTCTGCACTAAAGCAAACCAGTTTATCCATGTTAACTCAATGCATGCTTACACACACACACACACACACACACACACACACACACACACACACACACACACACACACACACACACACAGCATAGTTAACCATGATTTACCATGATTTACCACATTACTAGCAATTATTTGAAGTGTCAGTGCAAATAAAGTGATTAACACTGACAAAATATGATTGTGTTATAATAGTTATTGCTATATAAGTGATTTTTTTAGTGTGTATTCAAGTATGAATGCAAGCACATGTTGAAATATTTCATTAATAAGTAGAATGGCCAGAAGAGGGCAGTAGAAGACCACTTATTGGCTCACTTTCACTTTAAACCAGTTTTCTGCACTAAAGCAAACCAGTTTATCCATGTTAACTCAATGCATGCTTACACACACACACACACACACACACACACACACACACACACACACACACACACACACACACACACACACCATCATTTATCATGATTTACCATGGCTGATACCAATACCAATATGAGAAAATGACTATTTTAAACAGCGGGGGGCAGTAAAATACCACTTATTGGCTTAACATGCCATTAATTCATATCATTTTCACCTTTTTAACTGTTATAGAGGCAAATTTTGTCCGATCTGTCTGAAAATTTTCATGCTTGTTCAGGGTGATATTTCACACGTTCTGACTTGTTTTTAAGAAGGTCTGAGCATTGATTAAAGAGATATAGGCTTTCGGGGACACTTGGTAAAGGCCAGATTTTGAAGTGAACCTATTATAGCTATCCAAATGAAGTAGTTCAACTTTTTCTGACAATTATTGATCTAGTGAGTCCAGAGAATTGTATTGCACTAGTTTTGAACATTATGATATGAAAATTATATGATCAGAGATGGAAAAGACCATTTACAGCCAATACAGGCAGTTTACCATAGGAAATATATGATTTTAAAGCTTTTTAACAGTTATAGCGCCACCTATCGTCCGATCTCCATAGAATTTTTCATGCTTGTTAATGATGTTATGTCACATATGCTGACCAATTTTTGTGAAGTTCTGAGTTTTTATTTAGGATTTATAGGCTTTTTAATGTATTTTGACACGCCCATTTTATAAATGACCCTATTAGAGCCATCCAAATGCAAAAGTTCAACTTTTTTTTGATAGTTTTTGATCTAGAGAGTCCAGAGAATTGTCCTAGACTGGTCTGGTTCCGATCGGGCGAAAAACCTAGGACTAGTTCGCAAAAGTAGGTTTTTAACATGTTTGCGAATATTTAATGAACGGTTTGATTGACAGCAATGGTTCTTGAGGCAAAGTTGTTCAGGATGAGGAGATCTATCAAATGATATGCATATTGTGTGGATATTTGTAACACCACGTGATTACAGAGCCATAAAACTCGTTAGCGCCAACTAGTGGCCGATTTCTTTCAAAATTCTTACAGACCTCTAGGGCCTTGAGTCGAACATGCCCATCGAGTTTCGTTCCGATCGGCCTCCGTTAACCTTGTCTAATAGGTGCTCAAATTTCATTGGCCGATGGCGGCCATGTTTTTTGAGATACGCCAATGTCCTCATAGACATACATGGCACCTTGGACCAAGACACTGCATACCAATTTTCAAGTCAATCGGACTAACGGTCAGGTGGTTATAGCCTGTTTTATGTTTTTTTCATGTTATAGCGCCACCATGTGGCCAATCGCCGCGGTTTTTTTACTGTGACCTCAGATTGACCTCTTACACATGTGTACCAAGTTTGGTGAAGATACCTCATTTACTTCTGGAGTTATAGCCATTTTAGTAAAATAGGCCCTGCCCACGACGTACGTTTTGGCGCCCCTTAGCGTCCGTGAATCGAAATTTCAACTTTTTTTCGATAGTTTTTGATATTCAGACTCAAGAGAACATTTCTGCACTGGATTGGTTCCGATCGGGCGAAAAACCTAGGACTAGTTCGCAAAAGTAGGTTTTTGACAAAATTCAAAATGGCGGAAAATCTATCATGGCGGAAATGAAATCGGAGATATACGTTTTGTTCGTCAGGCGTCCATCTTTCCAATGATATAAGACACTTGAGTCTACGACATACGGTCTAGTAGTTATGAGCAGTTTTGCGCTTTTGGTTGCTATAGCGCCACCTATGGGCCAATCGGGGTCATACTTTTATAGGTTCTCCCCAAATTGAGGACTACCATTTGGCCAAGTTTCAAGGTTCCAGCTCTTACGGTTTGGTCTGCACGATGCGTTTAAGGGGAAAATAATAATAATAATAATAATTAAAGCTGCAAGCAGCATTTAGCGGGGTTCAAGCATTTAGGGTCTTTAAGCACATAAGGCAGTTTAGTGAGTTTTTGTTTAGGATTTACAGGCTTTTGAGTGTTTTTTGCCATACCCATTTTCTAAATGATCCTGTTATGGCTACCCAATGGGTAAAGTTAAAGTTTTTTATATAATTAATAATCTAGAGCTTCCAGAGAATTGTACTGCACTGGTATATTTCCGATCGGGCGAAAAACCTAGGACTAGTTCGCAAAAGTAGGTTTTTAACATAATAGCAAGTATTTAATGAACAAATTGATTGACAGCAGTAGTTCTTGAGGCAAAGTTGTTCAGTATGAGGAGATCTATCAAATGATATGCATCACGTGATTACATAGCCGTAAAACCTGTTAGCGTCAACTAGTGGCTGATTTTTCAAAATTCTTACAGACCTCTAGGGCCACGAGTCGAACATGCCCATCGAGTTTAGTTCTGATCGGCCTCCGTTAAGAGCAAACTAACAGCTTTGAATTAAAATGGTGAGGTATCCTGTTGTAAACATCAACCATGCCTGTTGACAGTTTTGTGGGAAGGGAATGAAAAGTTCTCAAATCCACAGCACAGCCTCAGACATAACATTTATATCCATGATCTGCCATTTTCACTATTGTCCTTGCTTGCTTCTTCACAATACCTGCAGATCTTCTGATGATTCGGCTGTGCAGGTCCACATTAACACTGCCTGGCCTAGAACATGGACTGGAAAATGCAAATTTGGGGGGTATAAATATTAATGATCCTGACTCCAACGTCACAGTCGGTGTTATGGTGGGATTCACTCATTTTTCAGCGGTCTTTTGCAAACAGGAGATTTACACAAGAAGGAGGAAACAATGGTGTTTGAGGCTCACGGTATGTCAGTTCCATGTCCAGAACTCTTATCATTCAACTATGCCAAGATAAATACAGTTTTCAATTGTATGGCACCTTTAAATTAGATGATTAGTAATATAATGCTTACTTGGAGTCTGAAATGGCTTTAACAAAAGAAGAAAAATATTCTTAGATTTCTGTTCATTCTAATCATGTACAAATAAAGTAGCACAGTAAGATTACATTTATTTGAATGCATTAGTGAGTGTGTGATTGTGCTGTGTGTGCAGCGTGTCAATACTAAAAGTGAAGGTGTAGTTGATATCTTTGGTGATAATATCTGTAGTAATCATAAAAAAAAACACTTAAGAAATAAAGAATTAAAATTACAAATAATATTCTATTAAGATATGAGTTACAATAACATGATTTGCAATAGTAATAATATCAATAATATATGCACAATACACACAGATTAGACTATCAGGTCTGTGTTTTACAAAAACATTAGTATTGCAGCCAATGTGAGTCTGTGGGATTTATAAACAGACAAAATATGATTTGAAATGTTATTTTAATGATTTTATTAAGTTTAAACAATATTTCAAATGGAAAAAAAAATTAAAAATAATATTTTAGTGAGCAGAATGAACCAATGAGTGTTCTTCTTCTGGTGGTTAAAATGTAAATGAAAACAATAATACTTAAACAATAATACTTAATACACTAACCATGCTTGAACACACACATGCACACACATTTTGTTGTAGATGGAGATATTTAAAATAAAAGATAGGTAACAAAATGATAATTGCAAATCTCCTCTGTATAACACCATTTTCAGATTTCAAATTAATCACTGAGAGGCAGAATTGTTCAAACTGAGAGCTCAGTAAAAATGAAGTGATAAACTTTGACAAAACATGACTGTGTTATAATAGGTGATTTTCATGCAAGTAATTTGATATAGTCCAAAAACTAATGCAAAAGCACAGATGAAAATATTTTATTAAGTAGAATGTCCTGCAGAGGGCAGTAGAAGACCACTAATTGACTCACTTTCATTTGAAAGACTTTTTTATCCACCAGTAAAACAAAGCAGTTTCTCCATGTTCTTTCCATTAAGCATGCTTACACACACAGACACACACACAAACACAAACACATCCACACACACACACACACACACACACACACACACACAAAGACAAATATGTTTTCAATGTTTTTAGGATGTGATATTGTGAAAATATCTTCATCTCCTCATCTTGAACAACTTTGCCTCAAGAATCACTAATGTCAATCAAACCGTTCATAATCATAATAAAAAAATAAAATATATACAAATATCATAATAAAAAAAACATCATAATAAAAAAGATTGCTTCTTAAAGCATTTGTTTATTTCCCAATACTGAAGCGAATTAAAAGATCATGCGTAATCCTGCTGCTCCGTCTAGTGGACAACAGTGGTATTATAGCTTACATTTTACAGTTGAGGTGTTTGAATGAATGAATGGGAATTTGTTTTATTACTTATATCTCAGGAACCAAAAGGCGAAAAATTCTGAAACTCAGAGCATAGATAGTGCTTGAGGAGCCCCGTTGAATGAGACCATCAAGGTGTTTTTGGGCGATTGGGGCTGGGAGTTATGACTGTTATAAGGCATATCTGTTCGGGCTATTATCTCTGGAATGCCCAGGGCAGATAACACCACATTTGAATCGAAGCTAGCCAAGGACGTGCCCTTTCCAACGAGCTCTTACACAATGTTCGGGGTGGTCTGAGTCGGCAGTAATGGCCGTTCAAAATCGGGGGTCCCGCGGGCTGGCGATGCGCGGGGGGCGCGCTCCCGAGGCCCGCGACGACACGTTTCGATCAAGAGCCCGGAGAGGTCCTCACCATCAAAATTTGAGCGCGCAACGACTTTCCGTTTTCGAGTTATGAATGAATTTGTATTCGGGGGCGTGGCTTAAATGCCGTTATACTTTCGTTTCATTTCATTCACTTACTTTCGTCCATTTCCATATCTCAGTGTAACACAATTGTCAATAGTAATACTCAATAGATGAGTTTTGACAAAATGTGATTGTAAATGTTAAAATAATGATTTTATAAAGTCTAAATATGAATTTTATAACAATATTAGGGAGTAGTATGATGAAATGACAGCAGGGGGCAGTAAAATACCACTTATTGGCTTAATATGTCATTATATTCATATAAAATCACCTTTTGAAGAAGTTAAACTTTTTTTCTGATAATTATTGATCTAGAGAGTTCAGAGAATTGTGCTGCACTGGTTTTGAACATTATGATATGAACATTATACGATAATAGATAGAAGACACCATTTACAGCAAATACAGGCAATTTACCATAGGAAATATATGGCTTTAAAGCATTTTAACAGTTATAGCGCCACCTATGCTCCGATCTCCATAAAAATGTCCATGCTTCTTTAGCATGTTATGTCACATATGCTCATCAATTTTTGTGAAGTTCTGAGTTTTCATTTAGGATTTATAGGCTTTTTAGTGTATTTTGCCACGCCCATTTTCTAAATGACCCTATTACAGCCATCCAAATGCAAAAGTTCAACTTTTTTTCGATAATTATTCATCTAGAGAGTCCAGAGAATTACCCTAGACTGGTCTGGTTCTGATCGGGCAAAAAACCAGGGACTAGTTCGCAAAAGTAGGTTTTTAACATGTTTGCGAATATTTAATGAACAGTTTGATTGACAGTAGTGGTTCTTGAGGCAAAGTTGTTCAGCATGAGCAGATCTATCAAATGATATGCATAATGTGACAATAAGTTTAACACCACGTGATTACAGAGCCATAAAACTCGTTAGCGCCAACTAGTGGCCGATTTCTTTCAAAAATCTTACATACCTCTAGGGCCATGAGTTGAACATGCCCATCGAGTTTTGTTCCGATCGGCCTCCGTTAACCTTGTCTAATAGGTGCTCAACTTCATTGGCCGATGGCGGCCATGTTTTTCGAGATACGCCAATGTCATCATAGATATACATGGCACCCTGGACCATGAGACTGCATACCAATTTTCAAGTCAATTGGACTAACGGTCAGGTGGTTATAGCCCTTTTCATGTTTTTTTCATGTTATAACGCCACCTAGTGTTCAATCGTCGCGATTTTTTTACTGTGACCCCAGATTGAACTCATACACATGTGTTCCGAGTTTGGTGAAAATATCTAATTTCGTTCATGAGTTATAACCATTTTAGTAAACTGGCTCCGCCTCCTGCGAACGTTTTGACGCCCCTTAGCAACCGTGGATCGAAATTTCAACTTTTTTTCGATAATTACTGATAATCAGACTCCAGAGAACATTTCTGCACTGGTTTGGTTCCGATTGGCCAAAAAAACCCTCTACTAGTTTGCAAAAGTAGGTTTTAGACAAAATTCAAAATGGCGGAAAAATTTGCATACCGGAAATGAAATTGAAGATATACATTTTGTCCGTCTTGAGACAAGGATTACAGTGATATAAGACACTTGAGTCTGTGACAAAGGGTTAAGGAGATTTAAGCAAAACCGTGATTTTTTTTGGTTTTTGGCACTATAGCGCCACCTATGGGCCAATCGGGGTCATACTCTCTGAACCTCTCCTCGATTTTTGTACTACCTTCTGGCCAAGTTTCAAGTCTCTAGCACTTACGGTTTGGGCTGCACGATGCGTTTTACGGCAGAAGAATAATAATAATAATAAAAATCAGTACAATTACAATAGGGTTTCAGCACTTCGTGCTTGAACCCCTAATAATAAAAATCAGTACAATTACAATAGGGTTTCAGCACTTCGTGCTTGAACCCCTAATAATAATGTAATATGATACAACAATAAAAATCTGTTTTAAAAGAAGACTAATGAACAATATATATTTAATAATTAAGATCAGTGAACAATTCATGTATTTCAATTCATGCAAAAATGATCCTGAACAGGTAAAAAAGAAACTTAGAAAGAAAGCAAGACAGTTTAGGATGAAGGCCAGGTGAGGAGGGTAGTGATGGTGTCAAGTGGTAGAAGAGTGACAACACTTCTGATAATCCTGCAAGGAATGATAAGCACAAATCAATCAGAGGCAAAACTAATAATAATTAAAGCTGCAAGCAGCATTTATAGGGGTTCAAGCAGTTAAGGCCTTTAAGGCCTTGAAGCACATAAGCATCAAAAGACATTACGTTTTATTTAGCAAACATTTAACAACTGCCGTAATAGATGAAAAAGTCAATTTACAGCCAATACAGGCAGTTTACCATAGGAAATATATGGTTTTAAAGCGTTTTTACAGTTATAGCACCTTTTGCCTGAGTCTTCTTATAGTCTTGCCTGATCTCCACCACTTTTATTAGTAGTACTCAAAGTGTGCATATATATATGTGTCAAATTTGTTGTAAATATGTCATTTTGATTAGGAGTTTAGACAATTATATTCAGTGGCGTAACTAGCCAACACTGGGCCCTTAAGTAGGATTATCAAGGCGGGCCCCTTGATGACGCAATGTCCGCGAGTAGTCTACCATGAATAGGACAGGATATGATCATACACAGCATATAAGAGATGAGATGATTAATAAAATCAGGAGGAGCCTACGCTCACCAAAAAAACCCCCCAAAAAAACCCACTGGTGACAGCGCACCATAACACATTGTTAGGCCTAGGTCCAAATACATAAAAAAGATGCTCTCTTACATTATAGCGGGATTTTCCGGGCTTTCCTATGTGCAACTGCAAAGTTGTCGATTAGATCAGGATTGTGCGCACGGGCATTCTCAATTGACCCTTCGCAGGGAGTTTGATTGACAGGCGATCTGACTAATCATAATCCGCCATTTTGTCCCACAAAGCAGTCAGGAGAGTTAGTAGATTAACATTGGAGGATTTAAATTTGAAAACCAAAGTGTGCTGACGTCTTAGCACTTTAAAACAACATTCCTTTTATGTTCATTCATGTTTATTTTAATGCTATAAATTAACTAGAAGGAAGAGATGATCGGTTCACGAGCAGCTTTAACTGAGCCTCCCCATACACAAAAGAAATAAATGTAAATATATTTTAAAGTGTCAAAAATATATGTGGCATATATTCCAAATACATTGACGTTGTCCACTTATATTTATCATTTTGAAATATATTCTGAAATATAACAAAAATATATGATGTTAAGTGTGAAATATATTTACATTTATAACATGTAATGTAAAATATATGACAAAATATATGGTCATAAAATGTTTAGCTTGCTAAAGAAGGGTCGAAAATGTATTTTGATCATAGTAATTCCTCTACCTTTTCCCCAATACACAACAGTAGGCTACCATATTTCACTACTGTATTATGACACACAGCTATAATAAATACTGTACTTACTTTTAAATGACTGCAATGTAAAATGACAGATAGTTGCTTTCCTAGGACTATTAGGCCATATTAGGTGGCACGTACCTAAAACTAACTGCAATTATTAGATTTATTGTTGTTTTATTGACATCTTTCCTGAAGTCATTTAAATATTGAAAATATGCACAATATTTATGATGCAAGTATAACAATGATACTCCAACAGTGAAGTGCACTTAAACAATAGATAGAACTCAGTGTCTAACACTGCATGCACACACTATTAAATATCTGTATTCAATTCTGTAAAAATAGGTAAAAAAAACCCTCTGCATTCTGTGTGTTGTTTCCTACATAAAATTGTCATTTTAGGCCAATAAAGTCAGTAAAGGGGCAGCTGTGGCCTACTGGTTAGGGCTTTGGGCTTATAATCGAAGGGTTGCCGGTTTGATCACCGACCAGTAGGAATAATGTGGGTGGGTGAAGTTGAGCACTGCTCTCCCATGCCCACATCCATGGCTGAAGTGGTCTATCTAAAAAATAAATTGAAAATGTGTTGTTTGTTTGTGAAAATGTTGACTTTTAAAATTTCTAAATATATTTACATATATTTAACTAAAATATATTTATTGGGCCAATTTCAAATATTTGCATATATTCCAAAAATATATTCAGAAAATATATTTCAAATACATTTCTTTTGTGTATGGGTCGAGTCTACAGCGATCTGTCAGACACATTAAAGAGTCACAAAACGGTTTTTATTGTTTAAATGTCTCTAAAAAATGACTACATTTGAAAGGTGAGACTTTTGGTGCTTTTCCATTACCAGTACCAGCTCAACTCGACTCGACTCGGCTCGCTTTTCGCTCCGTTTTCCATTGCAGATAGTACCTCCACAATAGTACCTGATCGTCATAGTGACGCCGCAGGAAACTGCCGTGACTTAATCTTCTAAGCGAGATACATCCGCTGCCACACACACAGGACAATGGAGGAAATCGAGTGTATGCTGTTTTTGGATGTTTTTGTTTTTGCTGTTTTTTATTCAGGATACTCCGTCTGGCGTGTGCAATGATGACGCAGTGAATAGTGATGATTATCTCGGACCAATCAGCAGTCTGCCGTGTTTTCACGTCACATTTTAGTATCGTCTCAACTCGCTTAGAACCTCGCCGGAGGTGGTACGAAAAAAAGTACCTGGAAGCAGGTACAGGTACAACTTTTACACAGTGGAAAACCAAACAAAGTCGAGTCGAGTCGAGGCGAGCTGGTACTGTGTAGTGGAAAAGCGCCATTTGTTTCATATCAAAAGTACTTGTCTGACAGCGCGCAGTCTCCTCTCTGATCCGCATGTATTTCCATGTATTTTTCACTGCGTGAGAACTTGGTGTGGTGTGAGAGTGGCGTCGCTTGTCAGACATAGCAACAGTAACTAAAGTGGGCGGGTCTTTGCGAATGGTCATTGACAGTATGGACGGGGATTCGCCAGTCCCAATTCAAAACAAATTTTACCACAACCCATCATTGTTCGTTTCAAACATGTGAGAGCATCAAAATGATCCATGGGTGAAATTGGTTGGATTTAATTAATTTTTTTGTCAGTTCCTATCATAATTTTAACATTTTGGCATTATTGTTTAGCTATTTACCTATGTTTTCAAATTTCCTTTGTTTTTTTGTTGTTGTCTCGATCGGACTAACGGCTTTGAAGATAAACACAAATTTTTAAAGCTCTAAATGACACTTACAAAAACCATAAGGTGAAACCTGGCATGTTTGGTATTGTTGGACTCGGCAAGGATTCAGGAGACTTAGGAGGTCACACCTGTGAAAAAACACTGGCTTGAAACTTCTAAGGCTCCTTCAAGGCATTGTGCCAATGACGTATACTGAGTTTTTTTGAGATACACCAATGTTCTCATAGACTATCATGGCACCCTGGACAAAGACACTGCGTGCCAATTTTCAGTTGACTAACAGTTGGGTGCGCTTATAGCTATTTTTATGATTTTTTTCACTGTTATAGCGCCACCAAGTGGCCAATTGTCACGATTTTTTTCATGTCAACTCAGATTGAGCTTATGAACATGTGTCCCAAGTTTAGCGAAAATGTCTCTTTCCGCTCACAAGTTATAACCATTTTATAGTGCCACCAAGTGGCCAATTGTCATGATTTTTTTTCACATGACCTCAGAATGAGCTCATGAACATGTGTCCCAAGTTTTGTGAAAATATCTCTTTCCGTTCACAAGTTATAACCATTTTATAGTGCCACCAAGTGGCCAATTGTTGCGATTTTTTTCAAGTGATCTCAGATTGAGCTCAGGAAGATGTATCCCAAGTTCAGCAAAAAAATCTCTTTCCGTTCACAATTTATAACCGTTTCAGTAAAAGTGGCCCTGGTGCCATCAAATATTTTGGTTCCCCTTATCGACCGTTAATTGAAATTTTGAATTTTTTGGATGATTATTGATTGTCAGACTCCAGAGAATATTCTTGCAGTGGTTTGGTTCCGATCGGGCTAAAAACCTCGGAGAAGTTAGCAAAAATAGGTTTTTCAAAAAAATGCAATTTACTCAAAATTGGCGCCTGAAGGGCGAGCAAATCGGAGATAGCCATTTTGTCCGCCTTGAGCCAAGGATTCCAACGATATAAGACACTTGATCCTGGGACAAGCGGTCTAAGAGTTATGAGTGATTTTGAACTTTTGGTTGCTGTAGCGCCACCTATGGGCCATTCGGGGTCATACTCTGATAGGTTGTCCCCAAATTGAGGCCTACCATCTGGCCAGGTTTCAAGTCTCTAGGCCTTACGGTTTGTCCTGCACGATGCGTTTTACGAATCCTTACAATTACAATAGGGTTTCAGCATTTCATGCTTGAACCCCTAATAAGAATGAAGGCTTTTTGCCAGTTATAGCGCCACCTGTGGTCCGATCTCCATGAAACTCTGCATGCTTCCTCACCATGTTCTGACACATATGCTCATCAATTTTGGTGAAGTTCTGAGTTTTCATTTGGGATGTATAGGCTTTTTAGTGTATTTTGCCACGCCCCTTTTCTAAATGACCCTGTTACAGCCACCCAAATGCAAAAGTTCAACTTTTTTTCGATAATTATTGATCTAGAGAGTCCAGAGAATTGTCCTAGACTGGTTTGGTTCCGATCGGGCGAAAAACCAGGGACTAGTTCGCAAAAGTAGGTTTTGGACAAAATCCGACATAGCAGAAAATTTCCCCTGCCTACATCCAAATCGGAGATAGCCATTTTGTCCGCCTTGAGCCAAGGATTCCAACGATATAAGACACTTGATCCTGGGACAAGCGGTCTAAGAGTTATGAGTGATTTTGAACTTTTGGTTGCTGTAGCGCCACCTATGGGCCATTCGGGGTCATACTCTGATAGGTTGTCCCCAAATTGAGGCCTACCATCTGGCCAGGTTTCAAGTCTCTAGGCCTTACGGTTTGTCCTGCACGATGCGTTTTACGAATCCTTACAATTACAATAGGGTTTCAGCATTTCATGCTTGAACCCCTAATAAGAATGAAGGCTTTTTGCCAGTTATAGCGCCACCTGTGGTCCGATCTCCATGAAACTCTGCATGCTTCCTCACCATGTTCTGACACATATGCTCATCAATTTTGGTGAAGTTCTGAGTTTTCATTTGGGATGTATAGGCTTTTTAGTGTATTTTGCCACGCCCCTTTTCTAAATGACCCTGTTACAGCCACCCAAATGCAAAAGTTCAACTTTTTTTCGATAATTATTGATCTAGAGAGTCCAGAGAATTGTCCTAGACTGGTTTGGTTCCGATCGGGCGAAAAACCAGGGACTAGTTCGCAAAAGTAGGTTTTGGACAAAATCCGACATAGCAGAAAATTTCCCCTGCCTACATCCAAATCGGAGATAGCCATTTTGTCCGCCTTGAGCCAAGGATTCCAACGATATAAGACACTTGATCCTGGGACAAGCGGTCTAAGAGTTATGAGTGATTTTGAACTTTTGGTTGCTGTAGCGCCACCTATGGGCCATTCGGGGTCATACTCTGATAGGTTGTCCCCAAATTGAGGCCTACCATCTGGCCAGGTTTCAAGTCTCTAGGCCTTACGGTTTGTCCTGCACGATGCGTTTTACGAATCCTTACAATTACAATAGGGTTTCAGCATTTCATGCTTGAACCCCTAATAAGAATGAAGGCTTTTTGCCAGTTATAGCGCCACCTGTGGTCCGATCTCCATGAAACTCTGCATGCTTCCTCACCATGTTCTGACACATATGCTCATCAATTTTGGTGAAGTTCTGAGTTTTCATTTGGGATGTATAGGCTTTTTAGTGTATTTTGCCACGCCCCTTTTCTAAATGACCCTGTTACAGCCACCCAAATGCAAAAGTTCAACTTTTTTTCGATAATTATTGATCTAGAGAGTCCAGAGAATTGTCCTAGACTGGTTTGGTTCCGATCGGGCGAAAAACCAGGGACTAGTTCGCAAAAGTAGGTTTTGGACAAAATCCGACATAGCAGAAAATTTCCCCTGCCTACATCCAAATCGGAGATAGCCATTTTGTCCGCCTTGAGCCAAGGATTCCAACGATATAAGACACTTGATCCTGGGACAAGCGGTCTAAGAGTTATGAGTGATTTTGAACTTTTGGTTGCTGTAGCGCCACCTATGGGCCATTCGGGGTCATACTCTGATAGGTTGTCCCCAAATTGAGGCCTACCATCTGGCCAGGTTTCAAGTCTCTAGGCCTTACGGTTTGTCCTGCACGATGCGTTTTACGAATCCTTACAATTACAATAGGGTTTCAGCATTTCATGCTTGAACCCCTAATAAGAATGAAGGCTTTTTGCCAGTTATAGCGCCACCTGTGGTCCGATCTCCATGAAACTCTGCATGCTTCCTCACCATGTTCTGACACATATGCTCATCAATTTTGGTGAAGTTCTGAGTTTTCATTTGGGATGTATAGGCTTTTTAGTGTATTTTGCCACGCCCCTTTTCTAAATGACCCTGTTACAGCCACCCAAATGCAAAAGTTCAACTTTTTTTCGATAATTATTGATCTAGAGAGTCCAGAGAATTGTCCTAGACTGGTTTGGTTCCGATCGGGCGAAAAACCAGGGACTAGTTCGCAAAAGTAGGTTTTGGACAAAATCCGACATAGCAGAAAATTTCCCCTGCCTACATCCAAATCGGAGATAGCCATTTTGTCCGCCTTGAGCCAAGGATTCCAACGATATAAGACACTTGATCCTGGGACAAGCGGTCTAAGAGTTATGAGTGATTTTGAACTTTTGGTTGCTGTAGCGCCACCTATGGGCCATTCGGGGTCATACTCTGATAGGTTGTCCCCAAATTGAGGCCTACCATCTGGCCAGGTTTCAAGTCTCTAGGCCTTACGGTTTGTCCTGCACGATGCGTTTTACGAATCCTTACAATTACAATAGGGTTTCAGCATTTCATGCTTGAACCCCTAATAAGAATGAAGGCTTTTTGCCAGTTATAGCGCCACCTGTGGTCCGATCTCCATGAAACTCTGCATGCTTCCTCACCATGTTCTGACACATATGCTCATCAATTTTGGTGAAGTTCTGAGTTTTCATTTGGGATGTATAGGCTTTTTAGTGTATTTTGCCACGCCCCTTTTCTAAATGACCCTGTTACAGCCACCCAAATGCAAAAGTTCAACTTTTTTTCGATAATTATTGATCTAGAGAGTCCAGAGAATTGTCCTAGACTGGTTTGGTTCCGATCGGGCGAAAAACCAGGGACTAGTTCGCAAAAGTAGGTTTTGGACAAAATCCGACATAGCAGAAAATTTCCCCTGCCTACATCCAAATCGGAGATAGCCATTTTGTCCGCCTTGAGCCAAGGATTCCAACGATATAAGACACTTGATCCTGGGACAAGCGGTCTAAGAGTTATGAGTGATTTTGAACTTTTGGTTGCTGTAGCGCCACCTATGGGCCATTCGGGGTCATACTCTGATAGGTTGTCCCCAAATTGAGGCCTACCATCTGGCCAGGTTTCAAGTCTCTAGGCCTTACGGTTTGTCCTGCACGATGCGTTTTACGAATCCTTACAATTACAATAGGGTTTCAGCATTTCATGCTTGAACCCCTAATAAGAATGAAGGCTTTTTGCCAGTTATAGCGCCACCTGTGGTCCGATCTCCATGAAACTCTGCATGCTTCCTCACCATGTTCTGACACATATGCTCATCAATTTTGGTGAAGTTCTGAGTTTTCATTTGGGATGTATAGGCTTTTTAGTGTATTTTGCCACGCCCCTTTTCTAAATGACCCTGTTACAGCCACCCAAATGCAAAAGTTCAACTTTTTTTCGATAATTATTGATCTAGAGAGTCCAGAGAATTGTCCTAGACTGGTTTGGTTCCGATCGGGCGAAAAACCAGGGACTAGTTCGCAAAAGTAGGTTTTGGACAAAATCCGACATAGCAGAAAATTTCCCCTGCCTACATCCAAATCGGAGATAGCCATTTTGTCCGCCTTGAGCCAAGGATTCCAACGATATAAGACACTTGATCCTGGGACAAGCGGTCTAAGAGTTATGAGTGATTTTGAACTTTTGGTTGCTGTAGCGCCACCTATGGGCCATTCGGGGTCATACTCTGATAGGTTGTCCCCAAATTGAGGCCTACCATCTGGCCAGGTTTCAAGTCTCTAGGCCTTACGGTTTGTCCTGCACGATGCGTTTTACGAATCCTTACAATTACAATAGGGTTTCAGCATTTCATGCTTGAACCCCTAATAAGAATGAAGGCTTTTTGCCAGTTATAGCGCCACCTGTGGTCCGATCTCCATGAAACTCTGCATGCTTCCTCACCATGTTCTGACACATATGCTCATCAATTTTGGTGAAGTTCTGAGTTTTCATTTGGGATGTATAGGCTTTTTAGTGTATTTTGCCACGCCCCTTTTCTAAATGACCCTGTTACAGCCACCCAAATGCAAAAGTTCAACTTTTTTTCGATAATTATTGATCTAGAGAGTCCAGAGAATTGTCCTAGACTGGTTTGGTTCCGATCGGGCGAAAAACCAGGGACTAGTTCGCAAAAGTAGGTTTTGGACAAAATCCGACATAGCAGAAAATTTCCCCTGCCTACATCCAAATCGGAGATAGCCATTTTGTCCGCCTTGAGCCAAGGATTCCAACGATATAAGACACTTGATCCTGGGACAAGCGGTCTAAGAGTTATGAGTGATTTTGAACTTTTGGTTGCTGTAGCGCCACCTATGGGCCATTCGGGGTCATACTCTGATAGGTTGTCCCCAAATTGAGGCCTACCATCTGGCCAGGTTTCAAGTCTCTAGGCCTTACGGTTTGTCCTGCACGATGCGTTTTACGAATCCTTACAATTACAATAGGGTTTCAGCATTTCATGCTTGAACCCCTAAAAAAAACCTAACTCACATTATCAACACCTTTTTAGGAGAAATTTTTTTTCCTATGGTATCCACTTTATTTTTCACGGAAGAGTGGGCACGGCCATTTATAAATGAATCACTTGATTGGGGCTAACAGTAGCTGCTGATCATTTCTGTTCGATTCTCGATTTTGAATCAAATTTCATTTAGATATATGCATAGATTTGATTTTAGATTTGATCATAGATTTTAAATCTATTCTATGCATATATCAAAATGAAATTTGATTCAAAAGAGAATTCCCAATTTCAAAAGTACCGCCTCTTTTGAATCAAATCGTGACCCAAAGAATCGATTTGAATCGAATCGTTGAATCAAAAAGATTCCCACCCCTATTACATTTCATTATATTTTAACTTTACCTGTTGTCTTCATTATTTAATGTATGTTTGAGAACATTTAAAACTTAAAATAAATAAATATTTGACATTGATTGTGATAATTATCAATACTGACTGATATGAAACATTTTATCAAGATGATTTTTGACCATATCACTCAACCCTATTTTTTACCATTTCATGTTTTAATTAAAACTTATTTAAAGAGGTGTAAAAATTATAATATAAAAATACAAATTATTTGACTTATACAAGGCATATTTGTTAAATGGAAACTGTGAAGGGAACATAATTACATTATAAAACAGACTATCAATTTGAAAAATGTATGGTTTAAGTCATTTCCACCCTTTTTGGATTTTTCTAAATACAGATTCAGACACAAATCATTTCTAAAGATATGGGCTCCGCTGCACATCCCTAATATTACTCTTACCTTAATGATTTTGCCAATCATATTCTGCAAAGTCCCTGATTCAAGGCCATGGTCTTCCTCCGAACAACCTTCGCACTCTTTCTGCTCACCTGGAACTGTGATGTTCATTTCGAATTTTCAGGATTTATCCTGACAAGAAACCTGTAAACACAAAAAAAATATATAGCCTATATATTTTCCAACTGAATCAAGAGTGATACACAATATGTAGCATCATCTGTAATAAGTCACATCACAATAAGCTCTAAGTCAAAGCTCTAAACCATCACTTGTGCAAAATAAAAAGCCATTGGTGTTACTAATAGAGATCAATTTGTAACAAAAGTGTATGAATGAACATAGACTGAGATAACTGCACAAGGTCCTGGCAGATCGCCAGGTCAGGTCCTCACAGACGTGTAAAAGAATATTCTGATTTAGACAAAAATAAGCGCGAATAAATCAATAAGAGGAATCGAAAATTTAATTTTATAACAAGAATCCGAATCCTAACCTTGGGTATCCGATTTCAGGATATCGATTTTCAATTCCTAACGGTATGATATATATATATAATGAACGCGCAGGCGCTTCCACCGACTTAAAATGGTAAATAACACAATTATTAGATCATTCTGACCTTATAAGAGGCTACATATGCAATCTATGTTTATAAAATTTCATTTAATAATCAAGTAGGCTAGCTATCATCATGAAGGAAATCCGCGTTACAGGCGTTATAGAACATAAGCCGCGGGCAGTTCTTCTAAACTAACATAACCTGCTACTATTTAGTTTGCATAAAAAATATATAAAGATTCATCACTAACCAGATATTTATGGCGAAAACTTCGCCGACAGACACAGCGACGCGATGCAAAGGCCTGCGCGCCCTCAACGTTACTCGGGGAACTGAAGAGTTATTCATAAAACGGCAGCTTGTGGTTATTTTTCGCGGTCATTTCGTACTAATGTATTTAAATTTACAGTAACACCAATGTCCCAAACTACATTGAAACCTAGAGTAGCCTATCATATTGTACACAGCTGATAGTAAAATGTTAAGAATAAATTAAATTAAATATCTAAATCCTGGTCATACTCTCTAAATAATTTTAAAGTTAGCTAGAATCCATGCATACAAATATTAAGATTTATTACTTACCATATGGCGAAGTTCCTAACACCGGGCTGAAGTTCCAGGTCGGCAGAAAAGACTGACACAACAGAAAAACTCATTCAAATGCGCTCTCATGCACCCCCCACTGACAGAAATTAAGACTGTTAATGGTCACCCAGTCCTGAAAATGTTTTATGTAAGGATAACGTTTGTAGGCTAGCAATTTTACTCGTGGAATTGTGTGTGGTGTTTTTCGCGGTCAATTTGCAGTGCTGTATTTAGATTTACAGTAACTAATAATTTCCCAGAATGCATTGAAAATATACAGTAACATACTGTCAACTGTGTGCACAGTACATAACTGTTGAAAATACAAAATAATACTGTGAAAGCAACAAAATCTACAGTAACATACTGTACATAGGTTATACAGCAAGAAACTGTTGAGAAAAACAGTATAATGCTGTGAAAACAACAGAAATCATTTACAGTGCAGTTAGGAAAGGCCTGATCTTTTTGATGTTGTGTAGTGCAAACCTGCATGACCGAGCTGTTTTTGAAATGTGGTCTTTTAAGGTCAGCTGGTCCTCAAAGATTACTCCAAGATTTCTGGCCGACCTCGATGGGGTAGTTGATGATGAACCTAGCTGGATAGTGTAATTGTGCTGTAGAGTCGGATTGGCAGGGATGATGAGAAGCTCAGTCTTTGCCAGGTTGAGCTTGGTTGGGGTTATGATCCTTCATCCTAGGGCTGGGCGATATGGCCAAAAAAATCTCAATCTATGGCAAATTTTTGTGAAGGAAGACAAGCATGTGAAGTTTATCTGGTTTCAAACTGAAGCCAAACACTGTCTGAAGGTTTCCTGAAGAACTGAAAAGCTCTTAAACCTGTTGTTGCACTGGCGCCAATAAAGTCATGCAGATAGCAGATTTGAATAAAAAAATCAAGTGCAAATACAAATACAAAAATAAGATGAGTAAAGAAAACGGGGGTTCTTAATTTTAATAATCACCCTTTATTAAATATATGAACACAGAAACCCCCTGTTAACAGTTAATGTCACATTTCCCATTCCATGATGACTAGTAAAATAATAGCTGCGTCGCGTCTATGACAACTCGAGGTATTGCACACCGGACACGCACTTTCTCAGTTTATGGCCAGCAATATCATTATGTTTAAGGACATTATGGAATTGAGATAATGTCTGTACTATGTTATGATTATACTGTACAATTAAATACAATAGTTGCTGAGTCTGTGATCTGAACACTTTTTTCTGCACTCTGTGTCGCGGCAGGATTTTGAACAAGGTCCTGAGCCGTTGCTGGGCGCCGTGGACAGACGCCGAATAGAACCGTGCTTCTCGTCCGGTGTGTGTACACTCATACAGAATATGTTCGAATTTTAAAGACGTGGCGCTGCGCTTCTCGTCCGGTGTACGACCACCTCTAAGGTGCTGTTTTCTTTGAAGCCGAAGAACTCTGTTGTTAAT
Source organism: Rutilus rutilus (assembly GCF_951802725.1). Classification (NCBI taxonomy): domain Eukaryota; kingdom Metazoa; phylum Chordata; class Actinopteri; order Cypriniformes; family Leuciscidae; genus Rutilus; species Rutilus rutilus. The sequence goes on from NC_140227.1 coordinate 8,965,329, forward strand.
ACTGGCGAGCTCAGCTTACTTTTTTCGGGTGTGGACCGAGTGTTTCACTCTAGCTGCGCGGGCGCGGACGAGCGCTGCGTCTAGAAAACGCCAATATCGCCAATACCGGTATATTGTATTGCTCTAAATTAACACGATGTCGATATTTCATGCTTTGAATATCACGATTATCGTCAATACCGGTATATTGCGACACCCCTAATATATATATATATATATATATATCTCTATCTATATATATATATATATTTCACATCCTGCCCAATGATATCCTACAAACAATGTTGATCTTGAAGGATATGGAAACAAATAATGAATGTAATGTAGGCTATGCAATATATTATGTGCAAAAAGGTGGTTAAAATCACATTACATTCTAACATTGTAACATTACAATATAAAACCAAAATTAATGCTTTTGTTTTTAATTTGACTAAAGACTAAACTAAAAATTGAAATAAAAAATAAAGCACAAACTAATTATATTAGCCTGCATTTGATTACCCCATTATACTGTAAATGGTCACTTTCATAAAATACTTGTACGTTTACAATTCCACATATGGCACATTTATTGTCTCCAACAACAAATATTTTAGCAATATGTATATTTTAGTCAGAATTATTGCGCCTACTATTCTATTGTGCTCCGTCTTTTTGGCGCGCTTGCGTGTGGCATCGCTCATTCACAGAAGCTTGAGTTTTAGCGGAGATTCACTTGCAGAAGGCTCGTCCTCTCCTGACAGTGAAATGGACGTATTTGTTTGACTCTCTAACATTTACAGATGGAGAATATACCTGTGTTAAGCACTGAGGAAAGCACCACATCTTAAACGCATTCAACAGTGCAAGTATTTATCTGTCAGTCAGTAACAATAGCCTGTCTGTCAGAGCATCTGACTGGGCAAGCTGCTTTAAACTTGTTAATTATCTTACCAGTTATTTTGAAGCCCTTAATATAAGTGTGTGTCATGTATAGGACAAATTGTACTATGTACTTTCACTGCAGCAGCTCACACTACGTCCTCGGCTATTTTTCAGATGTGCTCGTATCAAACTACTGTATCGATATAAACGGTATTGCCTCCATATCATTTCAAAAAAATATATCGATATATCGTACAACTGGATAAACCGCCCAGCCCTACTTCATCCATCGTTTTTTTTTTTCTCCTCTCTAAATTGGATTGAATTGTGTATATTGCACTACTGTTGAATGTCTGAGCCTCAACCAAATACATTTCAGTGTACATATTGTCTTTTGTATATGACAAATAAAATTAATTAACTTGAACTTGAACATATGTCCGCCAGACAGCTTGAGATTCGTGCAGTTACTGTGGGATCATCTGGTTAAATTGAAAGGTAGAGCTGTGTGTCATCAGCAAAGCAATGTTAGGAGAAATCATGTGCCTCTATGATGGGTCCCAGTGATGTAGTGTACCGTATATACCCGAATATAAGACAAGGTTTTTGTCCTAAAAATAGGCTGAAAAATGGGGGGGGTCATCTTATATTCGCGATATAGACAAAATCACGGGGGGAAAGGGAGAAAGCAGGGGGAAACAGTAGAGGGTGCCAACACGATAGGCTAATTATTAGTGACAGTGTTATGAATTAAATAAACAGTAAAGTGCCGCCATGGAGAGGTCAAGAAATCATCTTGAGAAAAGCGCTTCAAAAGTTGGTCAAATAAAACAGTTCAAAACAGTTATGACGCCAACTTTAAACTTATGGTCGTGAATGAGGCGGAATCATCTAATAATTGCAAAGCTGCCAAAAAATTTGGAGTCACAGAATGCAACGTTCGGAGATGGCGAGCACAAAAAGAACGACTAAAAAATACCAACAGCCAAAGGAAAGCTTTCCGTGGACCTCAAAGTGGCAAGTTTGCAGAACTTGATGATAGAATCTATGAATATGTGATAGAAAAACGTCGGGATGCGATGCCAATCATAAGAGAAATCATTCGGCTGAGGGCTCTGGAGATAGCCAAGGAGCTGAACATACCGACAAATGAATTCAAAGCTAGCACTGGGTGGTGTACATGAATGATGCGGCGCAAAGGGCTGACACTGCGTCGTAGAACAAGTCTGGCACAGCCCCTGCCCTCAGACTTCGAGGAGAAGTTGCTGTCTTTTCAGCGATATGTGCTTAAACTGAGGAAAACTCACCCATACCCCCTGGATCAGATAGGGAATGCTGACCAAACACCAGTGTTTTTTGACATGCCAACATCTGTCACTGTTGCCAAGAAAGGGGACAAATCAGTTAATGTGCGATCTACTGGAAATTAAAAAAATCAAATCACTAATTTTGCTGTGTCTCGCTGATGGGACCAAACTCCCCCCATATGTGATTTTGAAACGCAAGACTATGCCAAAGGAGACGATGCCAGCTGGCATTATCGTACGTGCCCAGGAAAAGGGCTGGATGAACACTGACCTGGTAGTGGACTGGCTCAAGGTAGTGTGGGGCAGGCGTCGCGGTGCGCTTCATAAGAAGAGAAATATGCTCGTTTTGGATGCATTCCGCGGACACTTGACGAAGCCCGTCAAAACTCAGTTGCGGAAAATGAACGGCGATCTAGTGATCATACCGGGGGGGATGACAAGCCAGCTACAGGTATTGGATGTAGTCGTCAACAAGCCATTCAAGGATAATCTGCACAAGAGGTACACTGAGTGGCTCCTGTCAGGCGATCACTCACTGACGCCTACTGGAAAACTTCAGAAGCCAACAGTGCATCTGCTCTGTACTTGGATCCTCCAAGCATGGGATGCCATAAGCCAGGAGAGCATCATTCATGGATTTAAGAAATGCTGCATATCAAATGCCCTTGATGGGAGCGATTATGACATTCTGTGGGAGGGGCTCGTGGAACATCATGATAGTGATGACAGTGAGAGTGAGCATAGCGAGGCAGGGAATCTCTGTGAGGAATAGGCCTAGTTTAATGTGCAGCATAAAGGCCCATTTGCACTGCTGTTCTTATTGCAACCCCACAGTTTGGTTTGTTTCAAGACTTTAAAGGTGCCCTAGAATTTGAAATTGAATTTATCTTGGCATAGTTAAATAACAAGAGTTCAGTACATGGACATGACATACAGTGAGTCTCAAACACCATTGTTTTCTCCTCCTTATTTAAATCTCGGTTTTGAAAAACACCCCTGAAAAATAGGCGAATCTCCACATAACACCGACTGTGTTATGCGAAACAGTCGGGATCATTAATATGTACGCCTCCAAAAATTTGCAAATGCCAGCCCATGTTCAAGGCCAGGCGGAACTGCGCAGACGAATCATCGTCCGAATCATTTTTCTTCGAGTGACATCATGGCTTGCAAACGAGCGAAGCATGGCAGTGTTTGGATGTACAAACGAACACAAAGGTTTTTTTTTTTTTTGTTCCTTCATCCGAGCCTCTGAAGAACCAGTGGGTTATGTGAATGTCTGATGTGTAATTGTTCAAGTTCAGACAGATAATCTTTCTCTCAAAGTCGTTCAATACTGTTTATGCATCAGTAAATCAAGCCAGTGACTAAACGATCAACTTCACGTCGTTTCTCTTAGTAGGATGAAAATAATCTTACTTAAAGGGTTAGTTCACCCAAAAATGAAAATTCTGTCAGTAATTACTCACCCTCATGTTGTTCCAACCATGTAAGTCTTTCGTTCATCTTCGGAACACAAATTAAGATATTTTTTATGAAATCTGACAGAATTTTGACTCCTCCATAGGCTTCCAGTGTGACCGAAACTCACCGGCCCAGAATAGTTATTAAAACATCGTTAAAATAGTCCAAGTAACTACAGTGGCACTACATTAAGTTTATCATGCGACGAGAATACTTTTTGTGCGCAAAAACAAACAAAAATAACGACTTTATTCCACTTTTCATTTCCTTCTCTCTGGGCCTCGTAGTGTGTTTGCGCTGCGCGTCTGTGTTGCACGTCATCACGCAAAACACACATGACTGGCGTCGGCCAATAGTGAGCCTACGTGGTGACGTGTAACACAGACGCGCTGCGCAAAAACACTACGCAAACCAACTAGACATCCAGAGAGAAGGAAATGAATAGTGCAATAAAGTCGTTATTTTTGTTTGTTTTTGCGCACAAAAAGTATTCTCGTCGCTTGATATACTTAAGATTGAGCCACTGGAGTCACTTGGACTATATTAACGATCTCTTTAATAACTTTTCTGGGCCAGCAAGTTTCGGTCACACTGGAAGCCTATGGAGGAGTGAGACAACTCTCAGATTTCATCAAAAATATCTTAATTTGTGTTCCGAAGATGAACGAAGGTCTTACGCGGTTGGAACAACATGAGGGTGAGTAATTACTGACAGAATTTTAATTTTTGGGTGAACTAACCCTTTAAACTGTGATTAATATACAGATAGCGATCAAAGAACGATCCCTTTCCAGTCGCCCAAGCTGTCAATCACACAGCGAGAGTTTATCTGGACACTTGCCAAAACTCGTTATGAAATCAATGACGCTGTAACTCTGCACAACGAAGCTCGTTGCGTACATCATGTTTGCATTGGTGAAATCATTAGTGAGAGTGCAGAAACTGCATTGCAATGATAAGATCTTCATTCACGTGATCAACAGGCTTACACTGGAGTCTCACAGCAGCCAATCACAGCAGTGCGCGTTTACACTGACGTCTCACAGCAGACACGCCCCTTCAAACAGAGTGTTCAAATCAAAGGCTAAAATCAGGCTAGGAAAAATGCCTTTTATTTCTAAATTATAACAAATTTTGATCTAAAAAACATACTAACATTATAAGGGCACCCCAGGAAACATTCTAAAATAATAAAATAATCCATGCAAGGGCACCTTTAATGTCAGATGTGTTTGATTAAAAGCAGATGGTTATTTTCTATCTATCTTCACAGTACCACAATTACATACATATATAGGCCTACATAATTGCATTTTTGTGAAAAGGTTATTCATTTTTGTCACTCCATTCATTCATTCATTCATTCATTCATTCATTCATTCATTCATTTCTGAACTCATTGACAGAGTGCACTTTATTTTGTGACAAATTAATCCAAATATTTAAAGAATGGTGTTAAAATGTTTAAAAACTGAAAATAGAATTTTCAAATAAAATAATTTTCTGTTGAAAACCAGATTTTTTTCCACAAAAATCTATTTTTTCCCCCAAAAGTCTGGAAAATGGGGGGGTCGTCTTATATTCGGGTATATACGGCAGGGTTCCAGACTGCGACCATTCTTTGAGAATGTGCGAGTTAAAATTTTATGTGGTCGCATTTGTGCGAGTGCATGGTCATGTACTAATCAGTTAAATTCACGCATGCGCAACAGAACGCTGCTGTATCAGCAGCTGCTGCAGTCCGTAACTTATGTTCAAAATCTCTACTGTACGCCTATAATAAGTGTTAATAAATTCTGACTATTTTATCCCGGGGTCGGCTCGGCTGCGGCACTTGCAGTTTATTTATTAAAGAACGTACAGGAATTCAGGAATTGCAAGCCAACGAGCCAGCAGCCAGACACAACTGATGACGAGAGCACAGGTGCGGACAGGGAGGCAGGAACCAAGTGAGCAAAGGAATATGACAAATACATATTGTTTATGTTTGATTATACAAACATTAGGGCTGTCAAAATTAACACGTTAACGCATGCGATTCATTTTTTCAGTTAAACGCGTTTAAAATATTTAATGCAATAATGCAGCATCAGATTTTTTCTTTCATCCATTGGCTGCTCTATAGTATTTTATCACGCTATCATTCATTCAAGTGCTAATAAACAATTCAAATGCAGAAATAAGAACTTAAATCTGTACTGGCGGCGCGCTGTCTGTAAATCTCCTCTATGTGATACACACAACACACACACACACACACACACACACACACACACACACACACACACACACACACAGGACTCATGCGCACAGAATGCCGCTTCAGACAGCGCGCAGCCGCATTGAGTTCTCTTTCACGCTTGAACGGACAAAAACACACAAAAGTATGCCAAAATGTTCACTTTGTCGAGTATCCTTGTAAGCACAGAATTAAATTAAAGTGTTAAATGAACGCAAAGAGTTGTGACAACATCGGATGCTTGTCAGATCCGCATTGTATGCAATGCATCAGATCTTAAAGCGACAGCAGCCTAATAAACCCGCTTCTGTGATACATTAATGTAAAAAAATCAAATCAAAGAAAAGTCAGAGAAAATTACAGTGAAGACTGAGGTGTTTGATAACTTTATTCAATTTATGTATATTTCCTACCTAATAGATCAAATATTTAAAATATACTTTGTTGTTTCTACATTCATTTGGAGATTAAATGTGTAATTACAATATAAAAATATATTAAAAACATTAATGTTAAGTGTGATTAATCGTGAATAGGCTAGTTAATTGTTTTAATCGATTGACAGTACTAAATAAAATACAATCAAACATTAAAAAAACATACGTTGTGTTTTTTTGTATAGTTATTTTTAATGGTTTTCATTTAAAAGATTTAAATATTTTGCCAACATGTGTCACTTGTGTCTTGTCACTTTCAGTCTTTTTACATCCGTGCAAAACTAGGGTACGCAGATTAGGACAACTAATCATCAGCATGCATTGATTAATTCCATGTTGTAAAAAAACAAAACAATTTGGTGCGACCAAATCATGTGAAAGTCGACCAACTTCGGTCCGAAAGTCGACCAAAATCGACCAACTGAGAAAGTTGGTAGCACCAGTGCAACCAGTGGAAAAGTTAGTCTGGAGCCCTGATACGGTATATGGAGAAGAGGAGGGGTCCAAAAACTGAACCCTGAGGAACCCTGGTGGTCAGTTGATGTGCCTCCCCTCTTCAGGCAACCCTGAAAGACCTGTGACATGGGATTCAAACCAGTGAAGTGGAAGTACTGTTAGGGCTGAACGATTAATCGCACTTTCCATGTAATCGCACTTAAATCGAGATGGCTTATCGCGATTTTAAAATCGCAAAGGCTGCAATTAATTTAAAAAATGTTATGCGCAGTTTGTCATTGATGTACGGCTCTGTAAACGCTGCTAACACTGAAAGCACTGTGAGTTTGAGTCACTTATAACGTGCATTTGAAAAAACAACACGCGTCAAACATCTTTCCAAAACATGAGAAGCATTTATGAACCTCGTCCAACAACAGACAACATTTAATTACATGCATTTACTCCAAACTCACTTCATAACAACAGCTGAGCTCCTCCTTCTGTGAGATGATGTGCCTTCTTACACAGAATAAGGCAGTCGTGTATTTATAAGTCATGTTTAATCAAAGCGTTTCAATCTTCTGTTTATTCAGCTACAGCGATAGAGATTTCCTGGAATGATGCGCATTATTGTACTTCTGCGGCGGGGCATATTTAGCGTGTTTGCGTGAGAGCGCCCTCTGGCGTTCAAATGGGGCAGTATTTACAACCAATCAGCCGCACTCCACTGACAAGCTGCGCATAAAATAATCGCAAATCGCGTGCGGTTTTGTTGCGATTAATCGTTCAGCCCTAGTTACTGTGATGCCCAGTGATGAGAGGGTGGACAGAAGGATCTGATGATTCACAAAGTCAGGAGATAGATCCAGGAGAATGAGAACTGAAAATTTGGGATCGGCTTTCACCATCTATAGGGCTTCAGTGACCGACAGTGTTGCAGTCTCGGTTGAATGGCCGTTCTTAAAGGGGTAGTATAATGCCCTTTTCACAAGATGTAAAATAAGTCTCTGATGTCCCCAGAGTGTCCCCAGTATGTTTTAGCTCCAAAATACCCCACAGATATTTTTATATAGCATGTTAAAATTGTCACTTTTTGAGGGTGAGCAAAAACGCACCGTTTTTGTGTCTGTCCCTTTAAATGCAAATGAGCTGCTGCTCGTGGCACAGAGGGTGGAGCTTCAACAGCTTGTGTCCTTTTACCTCACACAGACATGCACTGAAAATTTCAAAAACCTTTAGCCTTTTATGTTCAAACCAGAGTCAGACAATGATCTTGACTCAAGAAGAAGTGACAACATGTAGAATGCAACAGGACATTTCTGAATAGTTAGTTGATGAATTTATGTAGCTTATGTGTAGTTATCTTCTAGTCAATGATTAGCATTCTGTCATGATAATCTATAAGTCACGTTCCTGGGGCCGAGGTTTATGTAAATTTTAGGGTTAGTGATGTCACTAACCCGGGAGGAATGTCGTGTATTTCCTACCAGCCGTTTGTTATAGTCCTTAAAAAGCTATTTCTTTAAAAGAAAATATCTCCCTTTGCTTTGAACTTTGAGCGTTGTAACTTTGCAGATGTTTATGCTCAAACAGCAACATTACACACTAACTAAAGTTAGAAAAGTGAAATCATCATAAAACCAGATTGGTTTGAATCCAGGTGGTTGTTCTGTGAGAGGAAAGATGATATCTGGTTGAAAAGAACTCATTCAAGTGTTTAATATTTCAAGTGGTTTATATTTTTATTTTTGCATTCCATGAAAAAAGTCTGGCGAGTAGAATAAATCATTTATCCAAATTAGTGTGGGCCTGCTGATATTAAATAGTTAAATCCATATAGGCCCAGATGCTTAGCAGTTCTCAGTCCTGGCTCCAGACTGCACACTTCCATTTAGAACCCACAGCTGCTTTGTGTGTAAGAAGCCGCGCTTGTATTATCCCCCACCCATGGTCTGCGATCCAGGGTGCTTTCTACCCCACACACAAACTACCATATATCCATATGCAGTGACCTACTCATTCTCTTCTCTTATCTTGTTTTTAGAGCACTGAGGAGTCTGGTGAAGAGACCCTGCCATGCGTGAATACAAGCTTGTGGTCTTGGGCTCTGGTGGAGTGGGCAAGTCAGCCCTGGTAAGTGCAGTATACAATATCTTCCTCACCAAACCTCAGAGCAGCTAGACTCCAGTGCTCGGCCAAGCAATGATGTGATCCACAGTAATTATCAGTAGTAGATGGCTGCATCCCAAATGGCTTTGGATTTCTTTGATTGGATGTGCTGTCTTTTGCCATTTAGTTCCACAGCTGTAAAAGCCTATTGACCTGCCGATACCGATTTTAACCGATTTCATTTTTTCTAACCACTTTACAGCACCACAAATATTTATTTTCTATCTTGTCTTTAATAGAACATTTTGCAAAGAACATAGGAAAAAATTTGAACAGATAATCGCTATAAAATGGAACTATATAAATTACTCCTGGCGTGGGAAATTGAAAGTAGGGCTGCAACGATTCATCGAGTTACTCGATTTACTCGATTACAAAAATTCCTCGAGGCAAAAACTCTGCCTCGAAGCCTCGTTAAATTCCTATGACGCGCACTATACGCGCTAGTGTTGTCACGATACCAAAATTATTGTTTCGATACCGATACCAAGTCAAGTATTGCGATTTCGATACTTTTTCGATACTTTTCCTGAAAAGGGAGAAACACTCTCATATATCATTGCTGTGCTTTATTTTAAAACCGGGACAACATTCTAATCATATAACACACTAATAAATGTACATATGAACAGCAGATATATTAAACATTTGAACAAAATATGAAATATCAAAATATAAAAAAATAATTAGAGCAATGACATTCAAGGTCATTTTTTAAAATAAATTTAGCAGCATTTTCTCATTTATCATAAGAAACATAAGAGCTTTATCTTGATTCTGAACTTTGAATACAAATATGAACAGCGATTATATTAAACAATGTTTAATATTGGTAACATATGATAAGCCTCATTGGTGATATATTTGACATGTGGGGAGAGAGTTGTGGAATATAGCAGCAAAGACAACGTCGGCAGTGTTGACGGCAAAATAGGCTACAGAATAATTCGTTCTGTATTGAGAAGTGCAATATTTGAAAATCGATTATATTTTTTAAAATTACATTTATATTGTATTTATGTCAAAACTTTCAAACATCAAAATGTCATTTATTAATATGTATTCGTGTCAAAATGACATAGAAACATCTTTTCCTATTCTATTTTGCCTGGGAAGGCTTCCAACACGCGAAAAATAGGCGTCGGTTCTATTTATAGCATGCACGCATTTTCCGCGCGTCTCGAGCTGCGCCCAGACGCGTGTGTCACCCAGGTAGTTAACATGGGAGCCGAAATAAAAACGGACACGACACGCAGCCAGTGTGTCGCCGGCCTTACAAATCTGGAACGCGGTCATTCTTAGTAGTATGGATACTAATAAATTAAGGAATCGTGACTTTTTTAATTTCCGATTTACTTTTGAAGTATTGGTGCACCGTGCAACAGAGCAAGGTAGGCAACTTACTTCCATATGTCACTCCTCGCGTCATCAAGTCGTGGACCACTTGTGCTCGCACATGCAGCCATCTCGCTGTAGTGTTTTGTCACATCATGACACTGACAGCGGCAAGTTCTTTGCTGCGTGCGTCAGGAAAAAAACACAGACGTCCATAGGGAGGCGTTTTTTTTTTTTTTTTTTTAAGTATCGATACTGATAAATTTAGGTATCGCGACGTTTTTAATTTCCGAGTATCGCGATACTTTTGAAGTATCGATACACCGTGCAACACTAATACGCGCAGGGATCTGATTTCACACGGACCGTTGTTCAGTGTTCAGGAAGCATAATAGCGCGTGATACATTTTGAATTTAGTTGGCGCGATGGCGGAGAGTAAAGATGTCGATAAAGTTTGGGATCGCTTCCTTCCAGCGTCGCTGAAACAAGGTAACGATTCTGTCCCCCGCATTTTTTTTAACCCAGCGCCAACATTTCCGCCCGTGCCGAAGCCTATACATTGATGTTCGCTGATTTTAATCCCATACTGTATTTGTAGTGATGTCGTGATGCGGTTTGACTAGATATGATGTTTAGCTTTGATGTTTTAAAGTAGTAAATGTATTCATGTTCAACTGCAAGAGAGTATAGCCTAAAAAAGAACCCCTTCACACACACACACACACACACACACACGCACCCTCGTCTCTCTCACGCGCCAGTCAGACCAATTGCGGCAATGCATCACATATGCTCAAACTTTTATGTAGCCACGCAACAATAATTTCAGCATGCATTCACTGTATACACCGGGACGTGATGGAGGAACAAATATTGCATTGCAGTCTTTGCGAGACCTTGTTTGTCACGTCTGCCAAATAGTTACAGACAACAACAAAAAATGAAACTCCCCAGCCTGCTTCTCCAAATCCACTCGTACTTTTGGGGAAGACATAATCGGCTACCAAAGTAATTGAGCATAGAACATTTTCAATTAACAAAAAATAATACTACAAAACGTGCTAATATACTTCAACTAGCCTAAGTTAGAAACAAAATGCTGTTCTTTTTAACATATTTGCAATAAAACATTCCCCTTTTTAAAGCTACACTTATTTTTTTATAAATTGTATACATTGTGTACCTGTTTGGCTTGATATTTTATATTAATTTAATTTATTTTTGTTCTCCGGTGGGTAATTTGCAGAAGGTGCAATCCTTTTTTTGTAATGTTGTATTAAGAAGACAAAACTAAGGCCAAATGGCCTTTACTATTTAAGTTTGTATTCATAGTTTTACATGTTATACATGTTTTACAGTATAAAGTTGACTTAACTGTATTGTTATATAATTGTTGGCACTGGCACTTATAAACACTAAATGGGTAAAAAGTACAATAAATAGGCTTAGTTTTGAAGCCAAATGTTGGAATTGGAATAAATAGCTCTGTTTTTTTTTTTTTTTTAGAAATAAAAGCCAAATGCTTGATTATTTTACAGCCACATCATTTTCGTTATGCATTATTTGTTTTGGTTGTTTAAAAACACACTAATTTTTTTATCCGATTACTCGATTAATCGATCGATAAAGTGCTAGATTAATCGATTACAAAAAGAATCGATAGCTGCAGCCCTAATTGAAAGTTAATTCAAATTAAACTAAAAGAAAGCTTATACTGTATATTCTGACTAGTTGACTCATTTTTTTATTTTATAAAACACCATATAGTACTTTTACCCAAACTGAATAATAAAAACAAGTTTAAATGGGCAAATTTTCTATAAATATAATTTTCTCCAGTTCTTGTTAAAGACATGCAAATTCTGTGCATTTTGGGCACTTTTTGTGTGAAATTATACTTATTTTGTCATCAAAAGTGTGCTTTCACTTTAATTGAGAGTGAGCAGCAGCAAAAATAGACTTGCCACCGAAACCCGCACTTCACTGCTGCTCACGCGCTGCTCCTGCTCGCGGTGTGAATGCACTCATTGATTAACATCCACGCCCCAAAAAATACGCGCTGCTCATGCGCCGCTCACGCTTGCGGTGTGAAACAGCCGTAATTTACGAGGTTTCCTATTGCGTTCCATTTGCATGTGTGATGCTGATGTTGCGCGATGTTAATCATGCCGGGTGCACTTGACCGGCATAAAATCGGCATATGTCAGACTAACCGGCCGGTCATAGCCGATCACGTGAAAATCGGCCAATTACGGTCACCAGCCGATCAATCGGTGCATCTCTAATCATGATGAGATCATCCTTTACAATACTTGAACCATGACGAACCAGTCCTAATCATTACAGTATGCAAGTTCAGTTTCTCAACTTAATTTTTTTCTAGGGGTGTACCCTAATATTTGACTAAATGTTAGTTGATGAGAAGAGACTCAAGGCTTAGTCCAAAATTGAATTAGTCGGTTTGTCGCAGAAATAAACTGCACAGGAATTGGCAGTCATGCAGTCCATGCCGGATAGATCATTACCACGGCTGGTCCATGTGGTAATTATGTGGGGCAGGAAATCCAAATGTCGCCTTTCATTCATCAACCTCAAACATGGATTATCATTTGAAACATCTTAGTAGCCTAATGTTAGCCACTTTACATGGCTGCTCGCAATATTACTGTATACTAAGTGCATTGTATCACATGATTAATTTATATGTTAGCACATATTTACACATTTACATTTAGTCATTTAGCAGACGCTTTTGTCCAAAGCGACTTACAAATTAGGACCAAATTAAGCGAGTCATCGTGAACAGGAAAAAACACAGCAAGAAGTGCTCAAAATACAAAGTGCAGACATTGCTCAGAGTAGCATAAGCCAAATAAGTGAGGTTTGCAGTGCAAACCGGCATTATCGAGTGGTCTTTGTAATTTGGTCAGACAGGGGGACAGAGGAGGAGAGAAGGATATTGGCTGTGGGAGAGGTTGGTCTGGGTTCCTGTGTGTGTGGAGCTGAGAACTGACTGCTTATAATTGTTTTGTCGGTGAAGAAGTTAGCAAAATCTGGCCTAGAGGAGAGAGGGCAGATATTGTCTAAAGATGATGTTAAAATTGAGCAAAAGGTATCCGTTGCGGTATTCACATCCAGAGATGAGAATTGTAAGGGAAGAGAAGATGACACAACAGAGGAAAGATGGGAGGGAGAAAGTGAGCACAGGTTTCGTCTGAAAGTAACTGGTACAGGGGTTGGTGGTGCACGGGTAGGGAGTTGTAGATTGAAAGTAATGAGGAAATGATCTGTAACGTGGAGAGGTTTCACCAAAATGTTGTCTGTGATGCAGTTGCGTGTGTAAACCAGGTCCAGTTGGTTGCCTGATTTGTGAGTACCTGTGGTGATGAGCCGTTAGAGATCAAATGAGGCTAGGAGAGAGATGAAGTCTGTTGCATACGGCTTCTCCAGATGACTGTTGAAGTCACCAAAGACTACAAGTGGGGTGCCATCCTCAGGGAAAGAGGACAGCAGCACATCCAGCTCCTCTACAAAGCTTCCCAGTTGACCTGGGGGGCGATATATGATTACAATATGGATCTTAATGGGAGTTGTAAGTGTAATGGCATGATATTCTAATGAGTTGTTATTGCATAGAGAAGAGAGAGTTGAGTATTTCCAATTGTTAGAAATGAGAAGACCTGTATCCCCACCCCTCCCAGACTGGCGAGAGAAAGAGAAGTTGTTAGAGAGAGCAGCAGGGGTTGCTGAGTCTTCTGGACGAGTCCATGTCTCAGTCAAGCCCAAGATACTAAGAGTAGAATGAGATGCAAAGGCTGGAATAAAGTCAGCTTTATTGACTGCTGACTGACAATTCCATAGACCCACAGAAAGAGAGAGAGGTGTGTGTGAGGATGAGAAAATGGGACGCAGATAAGCAGTATTGTGCTGCCTTCTGTGCGTGATTAAATAGCGTTGTCGAGAGACTACAGGAATGTATTGAAAGCACCTGTTGAGTAAGAGTAAATAAGATAAAGTGGGATCAAACATAAATATAGCTGCGAGCAGCGATTGCGGGCCCAAGCCGGTGGCACCACCACCCTGGTGCCTTTAGTTACACTTTAACCGGTGGTAAAATATTCCTCACCGTCACATACCCTGGTATATTTTTATATAGATACAATAGGCCTACCTGACTTTGAACACAAGAGGGCAGTATAGCACTATGAATGACATAATTTATTTATTTTTTGGACTAAAAAAACATTCTGGATGTTTTTAAACTTAAACAATTATTAACCCTCTGATGGTTTACGGGGTCTTTTGGGACCCCAAATGACTTTTACTAAAATTAAAAAAAATGTTCCCTTTGTCCAAATGGTATGAAACCTTCTACGGCTCTCAACACTTTCTAGATCTACAAAAAAATAAATAAATTGGAATGATATCTGTTTTTATGTTAGCGTGACAAAAATTGTGACACTCGTGGTCTTCGGGGTCTCTGGAGACCCCGCAATCAAAATAGACAAAATTCATCATCAAAATCAGAAACAACGCAGAACACATCGACAGAAATGGCACAAATAAAGTGGCACACTTCCACCAATGCAAAAAACATCCACAATGCTAAATTATATTGCTCACAACACGTGTGTACACACACACACACACACATATAGAGGAATACATTTTTGAGACTATAAAAACTGTTCTCTTATCATTTGTAAAATAAAATCATCCAAAATGCAGTACCACCACAAAAATAAATTGGTGACACTGACACATTGAAAATGTGCACACACACACATTTGTAAGGCTATAATTTGTCAAATAAAATCATCCAAAATGCAGAACCAACACAAATATAAAGTGGTGACACTGACACCGACAATGTGTACACACACACACACACACACACACACACAGGAACATTTGTAAGGCTATAATTTGTCAAATAAAATTATCCAAAATGCAGTACCACCACAAAAATAAATTGGTGACACTGACAGATTGAAAATGTAAACACACACACATACACGCATACACACACACAGGAACATTTGTAAGGCAAATTATATTTGTCAAATAAAATCATCCAAAATGCAGAACCACTACAAATATAAACTGGTGTGGTGACACTGGCACATCGACAATGTGTACTCACACACTCTCTCTCTCTCTTTATCTCTCAGACACACACACACACACACACACACACACACACACACACACACACACAATTGTGTGTGTCTAGAATCTAGAATTAGATTAAAAATAAATGATTGAAATAAATGATAAAATCTTAAGACTCCAACATTTCTCTTGGGGGCAGTCATGGCCTAGTGGTTAGGGAGTTGGACTGGTAACCCAAAGGTTGCTGGTTCGATTCCAGAACCGGTGGGAAATGACTGAGGTGCCCTTGAGCAAGGCACCTAACCCCTAATCGCTCCCCGGGCGCCACACAAAGGCTGCCCGCTGCTCTGGGTATGTGTATCCACGTTTGCAGTGTGTGTGTGTTAACTACTCACTACTCTGCTCCTAATGTGTGTGCATTAACTTGGATGGGTTAAATGCAGAGGTCAAATTCCAAGTATGGGTTACCATACTTGGCCGTCACTTTCACTTTCACTTTCACTTTGTAACATTTTGTTCAGGTTTGGTTCTAATCATAATGTAACATTATTGAAAAACTGGGTTTTTTTGGTACAAAAAAATGCTAAACTTTTACAAAAATATTTTATTTTTGTTATAATTGTGAATTTATAATATTTAGATATGAATCCAACTGAATCCAACTTGTGAAAAGATATCTTTCAGGTAGTCTAATAGCAAATAGCATATACTGGAGCTCTATAGCCATCTAGTGGTTAAAATTATTATTTTTTATTTTAAAACTGCATTTTCCAAAAAATGGGCAAAAATGTTACATTAAACCATTTAAAATTATCCATGTTATCCCCATGAATGAAAGTTAGAAATCTGGGTCTTTTATAAAGTGAATTTTACATCAAATGCTGTTTTTTTGTAAAAAGGCTATTTAAATATTTATTTATTTATTTATTTATTTATAGAAATTTAAAAAATATCATAAATTCTCCAAAAACTGCACAAATGTTGAGTAAAAACATTAACAAACAGAATAAAATTACA
This sequence comes from Rutilus rutilus, assembly GCF_951802725.1. Lineage (NCBI taxonomy): Eukaryota > Metazoa > Chordata > Actinopteri > Cypriniformes > Leuciscidae > Rutilus > Rutilus rutilus. The sequence goes on from NC_140227.1 coordinate 8,981,715, forward strand.
TTTGTAAAAAAAAAAAAAACTATTATCTTGTTACAAAATTAAATGTTATTGTCTGGGGTCTCTAGAGACCCAAAAAAACTCAAGTGTAGACATAAATAAAGACCATCAGAGGGTTAAATTGAAAAAAAAAAAAGAATAAAATGGGTTTAGTTCTGATATTTGTATAATTTTATATAGAAATAAATGGTGTATAATTACATTTTTAGAAGATAGGAGGTTTTTAGTGTTTCCTTTTTTGACATTACTTTAATCCCTCGCCATAGCAAAACCGTTTGCGATTATTTATTATCTGTTTACAATTTAGCATCTTTAATGTATTTTCATCATGTTGAAAAAGTTTGGTGGGAATAAAATAAACCACTTAAGAGGAGTGGGTAAAAATTCAGAGGCTGATTTTGCAAAGAAATCCACATTCAAACCAAAATACCGTAAATCCTCTAAAAGTGGCCTGTATTCCATTAGTGGCCGGGTCTCTAACATTGGCCGGTCTCGCTGTTGGCGGAGGTAAATAAAGGCCGGTCTCTAATAGTGGCCGGGGCTATTATTAGATACAACGTTTTTCTGGGCAGGCCACAACATTATGCTTGTGATAGTAACATGCAAATACCACAGGGGGGCAATGTTTGCTAATGAATCCAAGCCATAGCTATGGTAGCCTGGTCATGTCAATCACTTCGCTCTTGACTCGCACGTGAGAATTCAGTCACCGGTAGGCTAATGTTGTTTACCATGGCAGCTGCGGAGCCAAAGAGGATTTTTGGCGAAAATCTTTTTTTTAACCCCCTGGGATCGACAATCGCACTGGCGCGATAGGCTCGCTTTTTTTCTTAAGTGCAAACGAGTTTCAAAATACTCTGTTGACTTTGATCTCTTAATTACGGAGAGCGCGCGTTATTCAAACGCAAATAATCTGAGGCGATCCACGCAAACCTGAACACCCACAATCAGCTGGATAACACACATCTATCTAAGTAATAATAATCCTGTAAAATTTACCTCAGAAGTGCTTGGAAGTATTATTTCGAGGAGCAACGGATCCAGCTGAGAAATAGGTCAGTTCTATTTGCTTTGTTCTAATCGCAATAGTGTCTGTAAGTTACACGCAAAAAGACACGCGTTTCTAGTGTGTGAATGAATGAATGAAATCAATGAATGCACAGATGCGTGCTGTTGTGGAGCTAACGTTACTACTGCTGGAACAAATACTGTTTCAAAATGAATCATTGCTTTTCACAAAAAATATTATTTATATTATATTTATTTGTTGTTAAAGGGGTGATGAACTGAGAAATCAAAATGTCCTTGAGCTTTTGACATATAAGAGATCATCATACTATAATAATATCCTGTAAGTTTCAGAACTGAAAACTACCTTGTTAGTCCAATAAAAGCTTTTATAGACATCAGGCTCAGCAAACGACTCGTTTTTCAAAGTGGGGAACTATGACGTCAAAGAGGATAAAACACCGCCTCCACAAAAGAAGATCAACGCCTACTTCAACACGGCCTGTTTAGCCCCGCCCACCGATTCGCTCAAACATGCTAAATAACATAGGACGACATGATGATTGCTAAACTGGATCGAGCTACTTCCAAGCAATAAACCAATAAACATGCTGTTTACTAATTGTACAGCGCCTGTTTGTGGAAGAAGACAGTCTGCATAAGCTTCCTTCGGATTCCAGCATGGTTAAACTTTATTAAATCAGTCAATCACAATTTCCCGACACGGATCTGCCAGCAACATGTAAGTAACCATGTGTATTCTAATGCCTGATCTGCGATCAGTGATTTCATTTCTGATGTGTAATTATACAAGTTCAGATATCTTTCTCTTAAAATCGTTCAATACTGTTTATGCATCAGTGACTAAACTTCACATAATTTCTCGTAGTATTATGAAAATAATCTTTTTTAAACTGTTATTAAAATATATACAGAAAGCGATCAAAGAACGATCCCTTTCGCCCAAGCTGTCAATCAAACAGCACAGCGCGAGCCGCGAGAGCTTATCTGGACACTTACCAAACTCGTGATGAAATAATGACACTGTTATACTACACAACGAAGCTCTTACTGTGTATTCACATCGTGTTTACATTGTGATTTGGTGTAAGCATTTGTGAGAGTGCAAAAATTGCGTTGCAATGATAAGATCTTTATTCACGCGATCAACAGACTGTCTGTCATCTGCGCAGTCAAAGCTCATCATGCTGCAACCTTTCATGCGATGTAATAGATTTAAATATAATGCTTTAAACGATACTTTTCACGATTTGTTAATCTCGATAGCTGTAATAGTAAAAACGTAGTAAAAGTTTTCGAGAGAGTTCATGTAATACTAGCTATTTCATATGCAAGCATGTCAGCCAATCACAACAGTGGGCGTTTGCACTGCAGTCTCACATCAGACACGCCCCTTAAAACGGAGCGTTCAAATCTGAGGCTGAAATCAGGCTTGGAAAAATGGCTTTTATTTATAAATTATGACAATTTTTGATGTAAAAATCATACTAACATTATAAGGGCACCCCAGGCAACATTATAAAATAATAAAACAATCCAGTTCATGACCCCTTTAATGTTCTGTATGCATACCATAATGTTATATGGTAACTAACTGTACGTTTTCAATAAATTAACCTAGTATTTTATAGGTTAAAATAGACACAGAATCTCGTTTTTATTCATTCTACTGGTAGTCCGTTTTGCTCAAATACAAATAAAGGCCTGTCTCTAATTATGGCCTCCTTCCAATAAAGGCCTGGGCCGCGATGCGCTTGAGTAAAATAAAGGCCCGGGCCTTTATTAGAGGATTTACGGTATCTGACTTCCTTTTGCTCGGAGCTAATGACTGTAAATTAGAAAATTGTCCGGCTCGATGAGACCAATATGCGTACTGATTTTTGTGACTGTACATAAAATTAACCCCCTCACTTTTGTCAAAAGCATTTTGAAAGTGACAAACTTCCTGCAGCCAGTTGGTGGCGCTATAACTTTGACTCACAATAGTCACATCCATGTGATCGGCCTCTTACAACGAACACACTGCGGAAGTTTCATCAAGATCAGATAATGTATGCAGAAGTTATAACACTTCGTTTTTATCTTTTCTCGCCATAAATTTGTTTCCTCGCCACGGCCAAACCGTTCGAGATATCAAAAATCCGTCCGCAATGTAGCATCCTCAATGTCTTGACTTCATGCTGACCGAGTTTGGAGTCGAGTGGATGAATTCTCTAGGAGGAGTACATCAAATTCCACAGCATGCGTTTTTCAAACAACCCATAATAGCCGACTCCCTGTTGGGCGGAGCTAATAACTTAGAGTGCCGAGTTTCATATTAATTCATGCAAGCGTGTTTGATATATGGACCAAGTTTTCAGAACGTGTTCAAGGGGGCGCTGTTGAGCTCCCCTGCCACGCCCGGGTACCAGCTTCAGCCCGGCCCTGATGGCCGCGGGTTCTGACCTGTGTGCAAAGTTTCAAGAGTTTTTGAGCATGTTAAGGGCCCCAAAAGCCCCTGAAACCTTGAAAAACAAAGATTAAATGGAATAGACAAATCCCCCCCACACACACACACACAGACACACAGAGAGAGAGAGAAAATTCTCCAGAAAATCGTTCATTCAAACCAAAGTATCTGACTTCCTGTTGGTTGGAGCTAATGACTATAAATTAGAAAGTTGTCCGGCTTGATGAGAACAATATACGTACCAAGTTTTGTGATTCTAGGAAACCTAAGCCCCCATTTTTGACTAAAGGTGACGCTTCTGAGCCATTCCACCACGCCCGTTTCTGAAACTTTGCACATGTCTACTGGCTAATAAATGTAATGTGTCTGTCGAGTTTCATCCAATTTCAAGCATGCTAAGAGTCTCAAAAGCATCAAAAAAGAATATTAAAGTTTGATGCGTTGCCATGGCAACAGTATCTAAGAGATCAATAATCCTTTCACAGGTCTACATCTGCCGTGTGTCTACATTATACACATAAAGTTTGAAGCAAATCGGGTAAAAATAAGAGGGTGATTTCAAAGCACATTTACATTTACATTTACATTTATTCATTTAGCTGACGCTTTTATCCAAAGCGACTTACAATTGCTATATATGTCAGAGGTCGCACGCCTCTGGAGCAACTAGGGGTTAAGTGTCTTGCTCAGGGACACATTGGTGTCTCACAGTGGATTCGAACCCGGGTCTCTCACACCAAAGGCATGTGTCTTATCCATTGCGCCACCACCACCACCACATTTTGAAAGTGGCAAACTTCCTGCTGCCAGTTGGTGGCGCTATAACTTTGACTCACAATAGTCACAACCATGTGATCGGCCTCTTACAACGAACACACTGCGGAAGTTTCATCAAGATCAGTTAATATATGCAGAAGTTATAACACACTTCCTGTGTCCCATTATTCGCCATAAATTCGTTTCCTCGCCACGGCCAAACCGTTCGAGATATCAAAAATCTGTTCGCAAGAATTCATCCTCAATGTCTTGACTTCATTCACACCGAGTTTGGTGGCGATCGGATGAATTCCCTAGGAGGAGTATTTCACATTCCATTGTATGCGATTTCCAAACAACGTATAATAACCGACTTCCTGTTGGGCTTTTGTAAAACTTAGAGCACGAAAGTTGTTCGGCCCGATGAGATCTATATGTGTACTGAGTTTCATATTATTA